>NC_050574.1:155740096-156046167 GCF_011100635.1 Trichosurus vulpecula
TTGGGAGTTCTGCAGAATTTACAAGTGAATAATAGCAAATATGTAAAGAATAAACAATTTGTATGCTATATAAACTGTTAGCAAAATCACAGAAAACCAGGATCTTACCAAGCTTTCTTTATGAGACACGTACAGCTTGATAATCAAAGTGGGCAGATATAAAGCAATAATGATATATACAGCTAATCATATGACATCACTAATAATAACAGCTGATAATTTGTAGAGCTTTAAGGTTTTGCAAAGCAGAGATAGAAAAAATTAACAAGGAGGCTATAATAATATATTTCTGAAATTATTCATTATGACTCGTTGGATTTTTACCAGGAATACAAGGACAGGCTGGGAACGCTAAAAACATAATCTTATTAGTAACAAAAATAATAAAAATCCTCTTATCAGCTGACAGAGGAACACTCAATTATATAAAAACACTCAAAAGCTAGACACGAAATAAAAAACTTTTCCTTACTATGATAAAAAGTATTCATCTAAATTCAAAAGCCAGCATTATTTGCATTGGAGAAACACCGAAAGCTTTCCCAATAGGATAAGGAGTAAATTAAGAACACACACAATCTCCATTACTATTTCATAAATTACTAAAGATGCTTGGGGGCAGCTAGGTGGTACAGTGGAAAGAGCTCCAGGCCTAGAGTCAGGAAGACTCATCTTCATGAGTTCAAATTCAGCCTTAGACACTTACTAGTTGTATGATCCTGAGCAAGTCACTTAACCCTATTTGCCTCAGTTTCTCATCTGTAAAATGAGCTGGAGAAGGAAAAAGCCATTCACTCCAGCACCTTTGCCAAGAAAACCCCAAATGG
Organism: Trichosurus vulpecula; assembly: GCF_011100635.1. Lineage (NCBI taxonomy): Eukaryota > Metazoa > Chordata > Mammalia > Diprotodontia > Phalangeridae > Trichosurus > Trichosurus vulpecula. Next base: position 155,740,924 of record NC_050574.1, read on the forward strand.
AATCAGACACAACTGAAAAATGTCTGAGCAAAAAAGACACTAGCTATAGCAAGAAGACAAGAGAGAAATAACCAAAAAACACCAATAGCCCCTTGGAAAATTTTCAAAATCACTAATAATTAGAAAAAATGCAACTTAAAACAGCCAGCAAAGATGCTAATAGATTGGAAAACTCATCATTGTTAGGGATATAGAAAGGCAGTCGTGTTAATTCACTGTTAGTGAGACTATGGAAAATAATTTGGAATTATGCCACAAAAATGACTAAATAGTTTATACCCTTTGATCCAGAGATTACCTACTGGGTTTAAATCTTAAAAGCTATTGGCAATGACGAATGACATCACAGGTACAAAAAGGTTCAGAGCGGCATCATCTGTGATAACAAAATGCTAGGAATAAAACATGTGCGTGATGATTGTGAAATGGCTAAAAAATTTGGCATATGAGTGTAATGGGATGTTGCTATGTCATAAGGTATGACGAATATTATGAATACAGAGAAACATGGGCAGAAGATGTGATGCCGATTTCAGAAAGCAGGGCCAAAGAACAGTATATACAGTGATTAAAGCAGCAGAAATCATGGATAAGCACCAAAACTCCAATCAAATACAATAATCAATGTTGGTTCCTCCTTTCTAAGTAACAGTCAATAAACTAATTTTTTCAAGGAATTTACTTTGCAAGGGAGGGGAGAAGTCTTACAAGGTGGGGTAAGTATGGAAATCTTCATGCAAAAAAAAGTCTCAATTAATTTAATTCCTTCTAAGCCTGTTTGACCACGTCTTCTGCCGTCTCTTTATCAAATAGTGGCTGAAACTTGCTGAGTCAATTTAATGTAAATTATTTACATCAAGAAAATGATGCTTAAATGACTGATGAAGCCACAGTTTGGTATTTGTAATTATACTAGACAGCTACATTTTCTTCCAATTTAACCCTAAAAATGTGACTTCAAAGGAATCTTTTATTCTAACTATATTCTCAGGGAAGAAAATGAGTATCCATGATGGAAAATGCTGTCCACATCCAGAAAAAGAACTATGGAGTCTGAATGCAGATAGAAGCATGTTGTTTGCTCTCTTTTTTTGTTTGTTTGTTTCTTCTTTCTCGTGGTTTCTCCCATTGATTCTAATTCTTCTTTGCAATGTAACTAACATGAAAATGGGTTTAATATGTATGTATACGTAGAGCCTATATCAAATTACACGCTGTTTTGGGGTTGGAGGAAGGGAGAGACGGGGAGAAAATTTGGAACTCAAAATCTTATGGAAGTGAGTGTTAAAAATAAAAATAAAAAAAATTTATTGAAAAAAAGAAAATGAATATCATGTTCGTGTCATATTCTTATGTAGTCATTTTTTAAATAGCCTAGCACATGAGAGAAGACAAGGTGGGTGGCAGGTATGAGATGGTCTAGGGATCTTTACCTGGAATCCACTTGAAATAATAACAATAGCTCACATTTTATAAACTATTCTCCCCAACTACCCTGTGAGGTAGATGGTACAAATATAATCCCCTCCATCCTACAGATGAGGAAACAGAGGTTCAAAAATCATACATGACTCACACATACTTACACAGTATGGAAAACAGAAAAAGTGGGTAAAATTCAAATCTAGGTCTCCTGACTCCAAGTCCAATGATGTTTTCATTACCCCAATCCCTGCTCTGAACTCAAAAGTAATTACCATTCCTTTGGACAATTCACTGGCTACCTGATGGACTGATTTTTGGTACAATGGAAAAAAAGCGCCGAACCTGAAGTTAGAGGTTCAGATCTTGCCTTTGACTCTTAATGCTTCTATGATCTTGGGCAACTCACAACCTCTCAGGGACTTGGCTTCTCCTTTTGTAAAAAGCGGGGTTGGACTAGATGGCCTCTAAAGTACCTTGTGGCTGGAAGTCTAAGACCTTGTGATCCCATGCTATTGACATATTTTACTATTTAACCTTCACATGTTTATGTTGTCTCTCCAATTAGATTATATGTTCCTTAGCGGCAGAAGCTATTTTTTATTCTGTACCTCCAATAGGGTTATGAAGAAAAGTACCTTGCTCATAATAGCAGTTCTATTACCTTATTTTGTCCATTCTTCTTAATAGTTTTATTGATGGCTTCTATTTTTATACCATAGTCATTTCTGTATCTACCCCTTCTACAATCACCCTATAAAATGTTCCCAAAAACAAACACTGATACAAAACAAGCCAATACAGCAAACAGATCTGACAATGTATGCAATATTCTGAACCCATTGCCCCCCACCTATCTCTTCTAAAAAGAGGATGTCACATTTCCTCATCTCTTCTATAAGGCCAACTCTGATAACTATAATTGTACCTGCTGATCTGTTTTATCCTTAAGTCTGAGAATAAAGGTGGGCAATCTGAAGATCAAGCAAGCCCCAATTAGAAAAAAACTGTCCATGTTTTTAGCTAAGAGGATAGTTAAATGTAAATAAACGAATGCAGTTCTTAGGCTCCTAAAATATAGAATTGCCATTATGTCATTTTCAGATCAAAACCCTAGCCTTGGGGTTTTCTCTATCTGGGTTGCAAAACAGAGAATAAAGGTGGAATTACTGTGTTTACATCAGAGAAATGCTCAAAAGATCACCCCAAAACCAAGAATCCAGCTCCTACAATCCTGCCCACCCCCTGGCCCTAAGGCACAACAAGCATTCCTAAAACAATCTCTCTGCTTGTGGAACTCCCCTAATTATACAAGGAAGGAGTCAGAATGTCTCCTCTCCATCTTCTCTAGGCATTTAGCTACAAAGATATGTTTGGCCACATAACACGTGCCCTAGGCCAGCCCAAAGAGAAAACTGCAAAAAGAGAAAAAGCTATGTTGCTGTTGTTGTTTTAATCAAAGTTGGTTTTCACTAGTCCTAACCTCCAGGAAAGCTGTCATCTGAGTGCTGAGTGCCCAAGTCTTCCTGTTCTGGGGTAACGACTAATTTAATAATCCACCAGGTGGACTATGAAGGGGATAGATCATAGAGGGTAAGGTTTGGAAGAGATTGTATGGACTCTCCTTCCTCTCGCAGGCATTGAATGTATGTATATATAACATATGTGTATGTGTGTGTGTATGTATGTATGTATGTATGTGTGTGTATATATATATATATATAGTGTGTGTGTATATGTGTGTGTGTGTATAGTGTATACGTTATACGTAGATTCCCCATTGGATTTGATAATAAAATACACTGTTAGAATATGTATACATACATACATATAAATATATAAACACATGCATATATATTAAATATGTGTGTATGTGTATATCTGTGTATATATAGTATGTGTATTGTGTATATCTGTATATATAGTACATCTATATCTATATCTAGCATACCTATATCTCTATACACAGTATGTATATGTACACATTATATACATACATATTTAATATATTTGTGTATATATATATATACATATATATCCTAACAATGTATTTTATTATAGAATCCAATGGGGAATCTATTATGGGACTGACACACCCTATTCTTATGGCCTTTGTGTATCCTGGCCCAAAGCTCCCATAGGACAAGGACCAGAACAATGAAATTTGAACCAGATTTAAGCGTTGGAGGGGACCTCAGACCCATTAAGTCCAACAATATCTAAATTTAAAAAAAACTCCTTCTATGATACCAAGCACTCCTCTAGCACTTACTTAAAGGCCTCCAGTGATAGAGAACCCATTGGCCCTGAGACGTTTCTGGGTGTCTCTTTTAGGAAGTTTTCTGATATCAAACCTAAAATTGCCTCTTTGAATCTTCTACCCAGGGCTCTTAGTTCTTTCCTGTAGGACCATGCAGGAATAAGTCTTCTATGTGACAGGCCAACAAATAAGTGAACATAAGCATTAAGTCCACTCTGCCCCCAAGGCTTTTTTTTGCTCAGGCTAAATGTTTCCAGATCCTTCCACAGATCCTCATATGGTTTGAACTCGAGGAGTTCAAAAGTGTAGCAAAGTGGCGCAGTGGATAAAGAACTAGGCCCGGAGTCAGAAAGACTCATCTTCCCAAGTTCAAATCTAGCTTCAGACACTTACTAGCTGTGTGACCCTGAGCAAGTCACTTAACCCTGTTTGCCTCAGTTTCCTCATCTCTAAAATGAGCCAGAGGCAAACCGCTCCAGTATCTTTGCCAAGAAAACCCCAAATGGGGTATCAAAGAGTCAGACACAACTGAAATTATAAGACAACAAGTTCAGCAGCATCTTGATTGACTTCTTCCAGATGCTCTTCAGTTTATCAAAACTTCTCTTAAAATGTGACCCTCAGAGGTGAGCGTAAGACTCCAGATGTGTTCTGACGAGGACCACATTCAGCAGCACTCTCACCTCCCTACTTTTGGACGCTGCCTATTAGATCTTTTGGTTGCTATATCATACAACTTACATAGTGAGCTTACAGATTGGTAAAATCTCCAGGATCATTGGGGTGAGTAAAAGAGGATTTAAGACCCAAAAGTATGATATCTGCTGGTTTAGGACTTAACACCAAAGTGCTGAAGAGGCAGTATGCATAGTGGGTACAGGGGCCAGCAGGCCCTAGATTCAGTGGAAAGAAGTCAGAGCACCTAAATTTGAATCCAGGCTCTTTTACCTACTGGGTAACCTTGTTTAAACACTCAGCCTCTCTGGACCTCAATTTCTTCATCTATAAAATGAAATTATTGAATAACACAGCTTCTGCAGTTTCTTCCAACCCTAAATCTACAATATTATGACTTCCTTCAGTGATATAAACCAGTCTGCCTCCCCCTAAGTAAAACTGATTGGCATTTTCGAACAGGCCAACTCTATTTCCTCTCCCTATTATTTTTACCATACAAATACCATTAGACCATGAGCTTCCTGAGGACAGGAACTATTTTTTGCCTTTCTTTGTATCTCCAGCACTTCAGAGTGCCCAGAACATAGTAAGTGCTTAATAAATGTTTATTGAGCAATACACACATTAGAATGGACCCCACTTTTGGAAGCCACTAGGCAAATCAAAATGATGTCCATGAGATGAGAGTATCATGGCTTTAACCGTCCTTAAAATTATAAATAGTATCTACCTAAAATCATCAACAAGCATTATTTGTAATGGGGATAAGCTAGATGCATTCCCAGTAAGATCAGGGGTGAAACAAGGATGTCCATTATCACCCTTACTATTCAATTTGGTACTAGAAACATTAGCTGTAGCAATAAGAGAAGAAAAAGAAATTGAAGGAATTAGAATAGGAAAAGAAGAAACTAAATTATCACTTTTTGCAGATGATATGATGATTTATCTAGAGAATCCTAGAGAATCAAGTAAAAAACTACTTGAAATAATAAACAACTTTAGCAAAGTTGCAGGATATAAAATAAACCCACATAGCATTCCTATACATTACTAACAAAGCCTAACAGCAAGAGATAGAAAGGGAAATTCCATTCAAAGTTACTGTAGACATTATAAAATATTTGGGAGTCTATCTGCCAAGAGAAACCCAGGGCCTATATGATCATAATTATGAAATACTTTTCACACGAATAAAGTCAGATCTAAATAAATGGAAAAATATCAGTTGCTCGTGGTTAGACTGAGCAAATATAATAAAAATGACATTTTTACCTAAATTTAATCTATCTATTCAGTGCCATACCAATTGAACTGCCAAAAAATTATTTTACAGAGCTGGATAAAATAATAACAAAATTCATCTGGAAGAACAAGAGGTCTAGAATATCTAAGGCATTGATGAAAAGAAATGCTAGAGAAGGTGGCCTAGCCATAGCAGATATTAAACTGTACTATAGAGCAGCAGTCATCAAAACTACCTGGTACTGACTAAGAAACAGAGCTATGGATCAGTAGAATAGGATAGGAACACAAGATGGAGAAGTCAACAACTATAGCAATCTACTCTTTGATAAACCCAAAGAGACCAGCTTCTGGGCTGAGAATTCACTATTTCACAAAAACTGCTGGGAAAATTGGAAAATGGTAGGGCAGAAACTGGGCATAGACCAATATCTTACACCACATACCAAAATAAAGTCAAAATGGGTTCACGATTTAAGAGTAAAGGCTGATACTATAAGTAATTTGGGAGAGCAAGGAATAGTTTACTTATCAGATTTATGGAAAAGAAAAGAATTCATGACCCAACAAGAGATAGAGAGCATTACAAAATACAAAATGGATAATTTTGATTATGTGAAATTGAAATGTTTTTGTACAAATAAAAAGGCCAATGCAACAAAAATTAGGAGGGAAGCAGAAAATTGGGAGAAAATCTTTACAACTAGCGTCTCTGATAAAGGCCTCATTTTCTAACCGTCAGATTTTAATGCCTGAAACTTCACCCAGCTTTTCCCATGTAACAGAGCCAATATCAATGTATTACTGGCTATGTAAATTTTCACATTATTGACTCAGCACTTTGGTGAATTAAGATCAGATCGCTGTCCTCCAGTGTAGGTGGATAATCTTCCTGTTTGGAGCTGTTATTCATTTAAATCTTTATAGCTGGAATTATGCAGGTTCCCTGAGAAAGTAACCTGAACCTGACCTTAGCCTCTCCAACTCATTCGCAAAAGTTGTCTCTTAGCATAAGCAGAGAGTTTCACTTGACTCAGGAGACAAATTTGCAGCTAGAAATTAAACTACCTCCTCAAGGCTGATGCTAGCATTCAAAATAAACATTAGAGAATCAACTAGTATTTATTAAGCACCCACTATGTGCCAGCCACTAGACTAAACTCTTAGAATACAAAGAAAAAAAAACTCCAGTCCCTTTTCTTTAGAAGCTCACAGTAACTGAGATATATATGTATATATACATACACACATATATGTGTATATACGTATGTATATGCATATACATGTGGTTAGTAAAGTATTCTTGTGAGATGTGACTCTTGAACTGAGCCCTGAGGAAGGCTAGGGATTCCAAGAGGCCGAGATGAGGAGGAAGTGCATTCCAGGCGTGAGAGAGAGTCTATGAAAAATGCACCAAGATGGAAGACAGAACACTGTATATGGGGAGCAGAAAGAAGTAGGTGGCAGTTCATCCTTCATCCTCAAAGAGGACCAATGACATCACAAGGGTGATGTCTTGACTTGCACATGAATTGGATTTTGGGGAAGCAGGGCTGTGCAAAGTCATCAGCCTTACTCTCTCCTCCAGAGTCATCAGGGTCCAGCGGCAACACAAAAGTCAAGATGACTGGTGATGACCTGAGATGCAGTGGATGACCTTGGCCTTTCTAAATCAAGGTCTTCCCAAGGCCTCAGTTTGTCTAATGTAATTGACTGGAAAGCAAAGCAGGTGAAGTGAAGTGATGTTTAATAAACCTGGAAAGATAGGGTTGGCCTAGATCATGAAGGTGTTCGAATGTTGAACTGGGGAGTCTGTATTTTATCCTGGAGACAGTAGAGAGAGGCTCTAAAACCAGGAAGAGACATAAATAGACAGATTTTGTCCCAGGGAGTAAGAAATTGTGTCTAGGAGCTAACAGGGGCACGGACTTCTGGAATGTTCTCCCCATCCAATGTTTCTACCAGCCTTTCAGGATCTAGATTCAACATTACCTCCTCCATAAAGACTTTTATCAATCAAAAAAAATTTCATAAGCAATTTAATCTACAGACAAACCCCCCCCCCCAACTTCATAGCACTCTGTACCTTTCTGTGGCCATGTTTTATTTTGTAATATTCTTTTTAGTACATATAGCTTATCTACTCTTCTTGTTGTTCAGTCATTTTCAATCTTTTGTGACCCTTTTGGGAGTTTTCTTGGCATAGATACTGGAGTGGTTTGCCATGTCCTTCTCCAGCTCATTTTACAGATGAGGAAACTGAGGCAAACAGGGTTAAATGATTTGCCCAGGGTCACACAGTAAGTGAGGCCACATTTGAACTCACACATAGAAGTCTTCCTGACTCCAGGCCCAGAACACTACGTACTTCGGCACTAGCTGTCCCCATTATCTACCTTACTAGATCGTAAGCACTTTGTGAGCAGGAATGGTCTTATTTTTCCTTATATTTCCCCCAGAGTCTAACAAAGAAGCACGTTAAGTAGCAGGCACTTTAAAATGTCAGCATCCAATTAAACCATTCACACCAGCATTAATTAAATCACTCTCTCCTCACCTACTAACCTTACAAGCAAAACCCTTATACCGAGGGATATCTCTGGGACTGGAAGTATGATTTCATCAGTGTAGGAAGCTCCTAGCAAGGGAATTCCTTTTCCTATGAAAATCAAGCTATCCCTGCCACCGAGGGATTTAGAAAGTTCAACGTATAATACTGAAAGAACACAGAGCCAGCGTGTGTCAGAGGTGTGATTCAAATCTGTGTCTTACTGACTCTAAGACATCACAATTTTCCTGGTTTGACTCTATTCCTGCCATTTCCTTCAGACAGCAAGTCTCATAACTAGCTAGAACTTGCAGAACCTAGCTAACATCAAATTTAGTGGTAAGAGAATTTCTGGCTCAGCTTCATTACCTCTGTTGACTTCAGATGGGCATTTTTCACTAACTAGAAAGAGTTCTGCTATTAATCGTTAGTCTGCAAATTCCAGCTGTATCCCTAGTGTTTATGATCCAATTTATTATTTTACCTGTCGCATATATTCCCCTCCTGCCATCTATTTTTTGATGTGTAAATCATTACCATCCCCTTCTGCCCGCTGTAAAATTTCATTAGATTGGTCCTGCCTATGTAACTAAAACCTATATAAGGTTGCTGAAACACCCGCTCAGGACCCAACGGTTTTTGTATATTGTGGGTCTATGCTGAGAATATAAAAAGCCAGTTATTAAAACCTCTCTGTGTTTTGATAAGTATGATTGGTAATAATGTCTATCAATGAATCCTTGGACAATTTTTATCTCAAAGATCAGCTCTCACTTCACTATAGCCCCCATCCGCTAGAGGTATACACCTAAGAGTGTGTGTGTGTGTGTGTGTGTGTGTGTGCGCGCGCGCACGCGCGCGTATGTTGCTTATTAATGGCAAGGACAGATTGAGGAGGCATGAGTGGGTTGCTATCTGTACTACACTGATGAGCCTGAAGAGTCGTTGAAGTTTTAAGGATTTTTAAAGTGATACTTTTACGGAAGCTGTCAGATTTCTGCACACCATGTGGATAGATGTGTGTCCATTCATTAGCATCTTCTGGCTTTCACTACATAGACTATTGGAGGTCAGGAGTCATGACAATTTAATTAATGTGCCTCCCTGGACTGCTCTCTCTCTCTCTCTCTCTCCCTCTCTCTCTCTCACACACACACACACACACACACACACACACACACACACACACCCATACATGTCAATTAAAATTCTCTCAGTGAATTCCAACTAATTTTACTACTAGCCTATGCAAAACATAATGAGAAAGGTAAAGCTTCTGGGCAGGGGAAAACATTGAGTGCTTTCTAAAGCCAAATATAAATGATTTAAAAGAAATAATTAGGCCTGCATGCACTTTCTAATATTCAGCCAAAAGTTAACTATACTAATTGGCAATAACTATGATGCAAGTGAATGGCTGGGTTCTTTCCTGTGATAAGAAAGGTAAAAGAGGCACCCACTCCAAAGAAGGAAATTCAGGACACCTTTGCCACCAACTTTTGTTCAGGCTGTCTCAGTTGCGAATGAGCCCAAAATTTTTATTTTGTGTTCTTTAAGATATATCTATTCAACATAAAAAATCAACCTAATGCCTTTATGAACAAAAAATTGCAATAGGGGTCATCATCACCTTTTCTACCTAGGAACAAGTAGTCCATCAAAACCCCCTTATGCTGACTCAGCAAGACTCAACAAGATTCATTTCATGAAGGGACTGGAGAAGACATGTTCAAACAGGCTCAGAAGGCAGGAAGAAAACTATTTAATGTGCCCATTTCAAGAGAGTGGTATTAACAGACATATGGAGCCTCTCTTCATGAGGTCTTCTTGACTAGAGGGATTATCTTTGGCCATAATTCCCATGCAATTTTTTTTATTTTACCATCACCCACCACTACCACCACCATGGGCAAAAAAAATTGAGTGCTTTTCTTGCAAAACAAGTGACTAATTCTAAACATTCACACTTACTTATTCAAAAATAAGTACTAAATACCAACTATGTGCAATGCAGTGAGTAAGCTACGGGGGAGGGTGATATAAAGATAAAGGAGACCCAGTCCTAGCTTGGAAAAAGCTTACTATCTAATAAAAAGCTTAGACGTCATCACCGACCTCATAAATACCAAAAAACCCATGATTCTGACATTGTGAGCACACCCTCCCACGGATGCAGCTCATATATCCCCCTCCACGGCCATGTGAGCAGACGTTCTTTCACTGCAGAGCTATTGCAGTAAAACAAAGACAAAAAAGAAATATCATCACCTTGTCACCCATCTCATAATGAGCATCTCTGAACTTGGCTGTGCTGGTCCCCCGGCAACAGACATGCAATCCATTGCCTGTACAGCTTCATGTGACCCGTCAGAACTTGCCCTACAATGGTATGGAGAGCTTGGGTCATCTCCAAGCTAAAATGAGGCGATGAAGTGTAAATGGTAGTGGTGAGTCATAATAAGAACCGACGTGTATCAATTGTAGCATTTTAGGGTTGACAAATAGTTCTATATAATTATCTCATTTTATTCTCCCAAGTCCCTTATGAATGCAGGTATTATAGCCCTCATTTTACAGATAAAGAAAATGAGTCTCAAAGAAGTGAAGGTGACCTGCCCACAGTCACACAGCTTTGGAGGTGTCAGCTGGGTATCAAACCCAGGACTTATGACTAAATCTAGTGTGAGCTATTCATGACTAAGTACAGGGGGAAACAATCCAAAGATTGGGGGATGTAATAAGAAGAACTCATAATGATAGCTAATGTTTGTATAGCCGGGCACTGTGCTAGGCACTTTAAATAATAATAGATAACATTTACACAGAAATTAAGAGCAACCAGGTGGCATAGAGGACAGAATTCAGGGCCTGAAGCCTGAAGACATGTCTTTCTGAGTTCCAATCTGGCCTCAGACACTTACTAGCTGTGTGACCCTGGGCAAGTCACCTAAACCTGTTTGCCTCAGTTTCCTCATCTGAAAAATGAGCTGAAGAAGGAAATGGAAAATCACTTCAGTACCTTTGCCAAGAAAATCCCAAATGGGGTCATGAAGAGTTGGATACAACTGAACAATAAACAAGTAACAAGTAATATGGTGTTCACTATGTGCCAGGCACTGTGCTAAGTGCTTTAGAAATGATACTCACAACAACCCCATTTCACAAATGAGGAAACTGAGGCAAACAGGGGTAAGTGACTTGCCCAGGATCATACAGCTAGTACATAGCCAAGACCGAATTTTAAGTCAGGTCTTCCTGGCATTCTACCCACTGGGCCACTTAGATGCCCTCACCAGAATTTGGTTCATTTTGGACTATTTTTAAAAATCCACATTTAGACTAGATGGCAAGTACTCCCACTCAAAGATTCAGTAGCTGAGGTCAGCAGACAAATTGAAACATATTGGAGCCACCTGCCCATAAATCAGTGCAGAGAGCATGGATAAAATGCAAACACTTCTGACAGAGTACAGAAAACTCATATGTTGAGAGATACTTCATTTAGGACACTTCTCAATGATCCATAGTTTCATTCCCTCTGAGTCGTCTAGCCCTCCCTGCTATTCATCATCCACGTCCACCACACACCCCCTCCACTAAGGAGGATGAGATAGAATACTTGACTGGCCATCTTGGCTTCGCCACTTCCTCAATTTGTGTTCTTGAGTAAGTCACTTAAATTCTCTGTGCCTCAATTTGTGTTCTTGAGTAAGTCACTTAAATTCTCTGTGCCTCAGTTTCTTCATGTGGGAAATGGGGGGCTTAGAGTAGATAGCCTCTTAGGTCCTTTCCAGCCCTAGATCTACGATCCTAAAAAATTATCTTGAGGATCCCTTCTAACTAATATGTTTTGGTTCCACAGTTCAGACTGGCAGAGATTTAAGGGTAAATGGAATAGGCTGAGACATTCTCCATGATCTACTGGAAGCCTTTCCTAATCCCCTTAATTTCTAGTGCCTTCCCTCTATTAATTAATTCCAATTACCCTGAATGCATTTTGTCTGTACATGGTTGTTTGCATACTATCTCTCCTATTATTAAACTGTAGTTTCCTTGAGAGCAGACACTGTTTTCATCTTTCTCTGTTTCTCCAGCATAGTGCCTAGAATATAGTTGGCACCTAAGAAATGCTTATTGGCATTTCCCTAGGGTTTCTGGTCATCCTCCTTCGCTTGGTATGTTGGTAGGCCTTTCCAACTCCACCAAAAGCTATGACTGTAGCATGACCTGTCAAAATCAAATGTCTGGGCCATGGTAGCTAAAGACAATCAATGTAGACTTCATTAGTAATAGTAACGCAAGCCCTCCAGCGTGTCTTTTCCTTTTTTTTAATTAGCAAGGATTTCGTTTTCTCTCACCCTTCTCTCCTCCCCAACTGAACCACAACAAAAAAAGAAAAAGGCCTAATAACAAATATGGCATGACCCTTTCAAAAAACCTCAACCATGTTTAAGGGAGTTACAACAGTATCTCTATTTTCCAATGGAGTGGGCGGGCGGATGGATGAATGTGTTAACCATAGCCCGTCAGTGGCCAGGAGCAGAATGAAGTCCTCACTCCTTTCACTAAATTAAAGACCACAAGGACTATCTAAGGAAGAAACAGTGAGAGTTCAATTACTTGACTCATTTAAAATGACAAAATGGCACTGGACAAAACTATTTAAATATTAACTACATCCATGCAGGAAGCAGGAAGGTGCATTGGACGATCTCATTCCAATCTCTCTATTTCTGACCCTGGCAAAGTCTAGCATCTATTTACTCAAACAGCCTATGGGGAGTTACTGAGCCACTACTATTAATGATAAACTATTCAGTAACCAAACCTCAAAGCCCAGAGGATACACTGGTGGAATTCAAAGGAGACATCCCTGACTCTACGATCAAAGGCAGCTCCCTAGTCCATCAAACACAGCTGGTTTTGGACCCATCCAACTGAGTTCCTGCTAAGTTAACTGAGTCTAAAACAAGGGTCCGTGTGGATGCTACTTTGTTTATACAGTTGGCAAAGGGTTGCCTGGCTGGAGCCATTCTGGCTAGCCATAGGAAGGCTTACAAAGAAGTCTTTGAGTTCTGGAGCCCCTTACCTCAATAGCCTGTCTGTAATATCAAAGGAGTTTGGCTCTGTCTTGTCAATCTGGCTGCCAAGCCTGGCAGTCGAGTCACAGACTAATCCAAACTCCTTACACATTTAATTTAATTTTTTAAGTCATAACTTTCCCACAAATCGCACTTTCCAACAAATCACTTGATAGACTTTGAAATGCTTCTCCCCTCACTTTGTTTTTCTTCCTTAGGTATTCCATTTTCTATTCTCTTTCTCCCCTCCCCCAGTTTCCTAGAAAAGTAATGAATTATGACAAGCAAAAGTTTTGGCTTTCCATCTTCTCTACAATGGTTCCTCCTTTTTTAGGGGGTGGGGTTCAGATCTATTATTTCAATGGTATAGAAAACTCATAAGATATAAACACCTTATCTACTGATTCAGATGGGCAAGCCTTCAGTAACATAGTCTGAAAAATGTTTGTGGGGTATAAAATTTAAAGGGCTTGCCCAGAGCCACACAGCTAGAAGGTGTTATGGCAGGTCCTGGGCTCAAGTCTTCTTTGATTCTGGGTATCTGTCATCTGTTCCAAGGCCAGCCCTCTACCTACTACCTACAGTACCTCTCATCCCTCCCCTTACTGAACTCAAAAGAGCAGGGTTGAGTTAGAGGAAACATTTTTCAATCATCTTCAAAGTGAAAGATTTAATTCAACAACATTACAGTCACACTGTTAAGCACCTGAGGCTGAACTGAATTGAATAATTAAGGAAAATGCAAAGCATCACTGACCAACCATGACATTAAGCTAAGCTGAACTGCACAGTTTCTTTTAATACAACTTAAGTAACTTCATGAAAACCTAAGGATTTGAGAGAGGGAGATCTTGACTTTAAAAAATGCCATCCAACTGGTTAGCCATTGAATTCATTTTTCCTTTTCATCTCAGGGAAACCACACAACAGAAGGAAAGAAAGGCCTACTTCTAGACCCCTTTAGTATTGTCCAACAGAACTTGCTTGTCTCCATTTCCAGGAAGAATTAGCCTCCTTATTCGTGGCAAGTAGTTTATGCGGCTTCCTAATCAACATTATAAAACTCTGTAAAAAAGCGTTCTGGTAGCCCCTATGATGAAAGCAGAGCATGGTTGTGGAACTGGAAGGTGCCTTAGAGATAACATCATCTAGTCTGAATGCCTCATTTTTCAGATCAGGCAACTGAGGGCAAGTGACTTACCCAAAGTCATAGGGGTAAAGCTGAGATATGAACCCAGGTCCTCTGACCCTTCCTCCATTCAAATCCAGTATTCTTTCCATTGTACCATAGAGCAGAATCACTATTTCAAAGTATTCATCCCGATAACTTCAGTGACACCCACTTCAGTTTACATGGCCATGATTAGCATGGGCAACAGATCTACACAGAGACTTTTTCTATGGAAGAAGGGGAGGAGAATCTCCTGTTTCATAAACCCAGTCTCACCACCGCAGGGGATAGAATCAAGCTTCTTTAGTTTGAAAGGCAAATAGGTAAAAAAAAAAAAAAATACTAGGGGCAGCTAGGTGTTGTGGTAGATAGAGCACCGGGCCTGGAGCCAGGATTAGACCTGAATTCAAATCCAGCCTCAGACATTTACTAGTTGTGTGACCCTGGCCAAGTCACTTCACGTCAGGTTCCTGAGCTGTAAAATAAGGATAATGATAGCACCTATTTCCCAAGATTTTTGTGAGAACTAAATAATATTTATAAAGCACCTGCCATATAGTCGGCACTGTTAGCTATGATTATTGTATCTATTAGTAAACTGCTGGTGGTGGCATTCAGTTGTTTTTCTATCGTTTCCAACTCTCCATGACCCCATTTGGAGTTTTCTTGGCAAAGATACCAGAATGGTTGGCCATTTCCTCCTCCAGCTGATTTTACAGATAAGGAAACTGAGGCAAACAGGGCTAAGTGACTCGCCCAGGGTCACACAGCTAGTAAGTGTCTGAACTCAGGAAGATGAGTCCTCCTGACTTCAAGCCTGGCACTCTATCTACTGCACCACTTAGCTGCCCTTCCATTAATAAATATTATTACATAATTATTATAATAATATATTAGTATATAATATATACCATAGTGTTATAAATATTGTTACGTTATAGTAATAATATTTCTATACCCATTAATTAATAAATTACATTGAGTAATATGTCAGGATAATTTTATATGTCTTTAAATGTCCTATTGGGGGGTAACACTTTATCCTTTTAGGATAATAGTTGAACAGAAAATTTGGGCAATCAAAGGATTTAGAGATGGGAGAAGCTTTCTTCATCATCCAACCTAATTTCATTGTTTTACAGACGAGGAAACTGAGCATCACCTACATAATGTTACTTTTCCAAGGCCACAAAGGCAGCATAGTCAGAATTTGAACCCAGATGCTGAGACCTCAAACCCAAACCTCTTGCTGCCTCTCAAAATTATAACATTTTGTGAAGCATAGAGGTCTATGCTTAGCTGAAGACAGAGAATGTTTATACAGTGTTATCCCCCACAACCACTCTGTGATGTAGCTATTCTAAACTTTTTAAGCTTATTTTATAGATAAGGAATCTGAGAATTGGAGAAGTTGTAGGAGCTAGTCTTAACCACAGGTCTTCTGACTCCAAGAACAGTATTCTTAACTCAATACCAACACCCATTTTATAGATGGAAAGCCTGAAACTCAGAGTGGTTATGTGATGTGTACACAGTAATATAGCTAGCAAGTGTTAAGGGGCAGGATTAGGTTCAAGAAGACCTAAGGTCAAATCCGGTGCTCTATCCAACACCTCATGCTGCTGCTCAACCCAACACCTAATCTATCAAGGTTTATGTCAAGTTTCTACTTGCACATAGATCTTTCAAAATGTTGTTTAACAAAGCAGGCCAAAACAACACTTTTGCCCTTCTCCCTTCTCCTCACACAACACAACACAAAACACACACACACACACACGCAAGTGTGTGGTCATATCCTCCTTCCCAAATATCTCTATATCTAAGCATAACTATATTTCCGTCCAAAAGATTTCCCACATGATCTTTTGGTCCTCTTTGAAAAACCTATGAATGTATGACTTGCATAGCATTTATTGGTTAGTCTGAGGCAATTTGGTTTATGACAATATTAATTTCACAGAACCCATCTACTATTGTGTCCCTCAGTAATAAGAAGTATAATCTATATCTCTTCAAATCTCAGAAGGCTTCCTAAGAGAAGATCTGGGCATCTCTTTTGGACACCAAAGAAATTTAGGAAGCCATCCAGAAGCTCTTACGGACTAGGCTATGAGGCCTAGAAAGGGCCTACAAGGAAATGGGTTAAGAATCAAGACAAGGAGCCAACGAGCCTTGACTTTGCCATTACCTGCATAACCATGGACCAATCACTTAACTTTCTTAACCTTTCCTAAATCTGTATAATATCAGAGATGTAGTAAATTATTTGTGTGTTCTTTTACAGCCAACCAATCAAGAAGTATTGACTAAATGTCTACTATGTATCAGGAACCATGCTAAGTCCTGGGAATACAAAGAAAGAAATGAAATAGTGCCTGCCCTCAAGAAGCTTATATTCTAGTGGGGGAGAAAACACGTCCACAAATAAGTGTGTATAAAACATACACAAGGTAAGTGGGGGAAGCGGGGAGAACACTAGCAACTGGAGATAAGAGTTTAAAGTCTGTGGTTAAAAGGAACATTCTCCTGGGAGTCAAGAGCCCCACAGACCAGGACAGACCAGTCACTAGGATCACAGATTAAAAGTAGGAAGGATCCATGGAGTCCAACACTATCATTTTAGAGATGAAGAAACTGAGGCAAACGGAGGTTGAGTGGCTTGCCCAAGGTCCACAGCCAGTAAGTGTCTGAGGCAGAATGTGGACACAGGTCTATGTATCCTATCCTATACCACGAGCCTTCCCCTTGCTATTTACCTGAGTGATCTTGGAGAAGTCATTTAGTTTCCCTGAGTATTCACAGCCTCGGTAAAATGAGAGAATGGAACTAAATTATGTATGAGGTCCCTTTAAGCACTAATGTTCTTGAATCCTATGATCCCCTCCAAGGAGCTGGCTCTATCCTTTCCTTTAAAATTAACAGAAGAACAGTAGAACTACATTGGTTCTGGAGTCAGAGGATATGGGTTCAAATCTTACCTCTGAAGCTCATTGACAATCCTACACAGTAGATCCTTTAAAGATCTTACTACAAGTAAGTCATTCAAACTTCTTGGGACTCAGTGTCCTCATCTGCGAAATGAGGAAGTTGGACGAGATGATCCTCGAGGTCCTTTTTTATGACCTTATGAGCCCATGATACCATAACTTAACTTGGTCATCCATTCCAGCAAGGTCGGGTCTATTTCAACTGTTAAGGAAAAGTCCTGCCTTGTCAGATACTCATTCAGAGTTCCCAGAGGTGGCAGGATACTGCTGCTCCCTCTTTAACCTCGGTCACTACCATCCCCACTGAGCAAATCACACGCTATCCTACAAGATAGATATCTACTGCACACTACAATGAGAAGCACGCTGGATTTAGAGTTCAGAAGACCTGGATTTAAATTCTGCCTCTGTTACTTAACACCCCTGTATTAAGTCATCTGCCCTTTCCAGGTCTCAAAAGTTTCTCATCTGTTAAAAAAACAGGCAAGTTCACCTTATTGGCCTCTAAGATCCTGTGAACCAAAAACATTTAGTTAATGGAAATGGCCTGGAGTAACCCAAATACCCCATAATCACCTTGTTACCCCATACTCTGGGGGTGGCTGATACCTCACGACAGCAACCTCTGTTCTTGCCGGCTGAGGAGGCGGGTAGGGTTTGACCATCTCATGGAGCATCCCAGGGTGTTGGTCATTGTAAAAGAGCCCATGTTCCTGGGTCTTGCTGACTGGGGACATCATCGGCTTAGCCTTGAAGGGATATTCAGGTGGAGGGCCTCGTGGGTCCATCACTTTGCCTGCAGGCTGGGCTGGGGGTGGTCCCCCACCAGCCTTAAACCCTTTACCATTCCCTGAGCTAGGGAGGTGTTGCTTAGCCCCATTCCTCTCCAGTGACAGCTGCATGATTCTCTCGCTGAGAGAGCGGACATGGCCCTGCTTGAGTTCCTTGAGGGCATCATCCTTATGAGCCTGGCCACTATTGGCCCGATTCACTGTGGGCCTCCCTTCAGTCCGGGACTTCTGACTAGTTGTACTGGGCACATAGTAACCGTGAGCGACAGCTCCCTGCTGCTGTTGCTGCTGCTGGCCCCTGAAGAACTGGGACTGGGCCTTGGCCTCCTCGTAAGTTGGCAGCTCCTCATTGTTCTGCTGAGGCTGAGCGGACCGGACCTGTTTCTCCATCACCGTATTGTCCACCTGATGTTCTTGCCCCTGAGGTTCCTGCCGTGCTGACTGGTGGACCATTTGTGGGTCTTCTTGAGTGAGGTTTTCCGTGGAAGAAAGGGTGCTTGTCGTACTGTTGGACGGTCCCGCGCTCCCGGTGGCCTGGTGCTGAATGGCCAGCAGATTCATGTTCTCAGTCGGGGTGCCATACCTGAGTTGTTCCTGGATCAGCCTCTGTAATACTGTGCCAGCTGCCCCATCCTCTGAACCTCTCATTTCCACCTCTGAGATCCTCAGGAAAGTTGGGGAGTAGAAGTTACAAAAAGGGTCCTCAACTGGAAAAAAAATGAAAAAAAAAGTCAGGTTTTTATAGAAAAGGGCAGATGTCAGTGTGTACTTATTGCCTACATGGTAACATTTTAGCTATACAATCAATGACCTTCAGTTATCTGGAATACTGCTACAAACCTTGGAGCAAGCCCCACAAAAAAAGAAGGCTTCTGAGTAATGAAAAAACTGCTACAAACCCATGTGTATTACTACATAGCAGAATTGGTGAGTCATGTTCATACTTACATAAAATTAAAGTTATTGCCTTAATAAGCTAGATTCTTAGGTTTCAATGGGAAACTTTCAAGTTTGTCTCTATTTTCAGTGGACAGTAAATGAGAATACTAGCTGGAAACATCCAATGGCAATATAGTCAAGTCAAATCAAGTCAACAAGCATTTATTAAACACCTATTGTGTGCTAGGTGCTATGCTAAGGATTAGGGATATAAACAAAGGAGGGTAAAAGATCCCTAGACATGCAAATAATTGTGTTCAAACAAGAGATATACAGATAAATTGGATATAATCTCAGGGGGGAGGCAATAGCATTAAGGGGGAATCAGGAAAGATTTCCTTCAAAAGATGGAATGTTAGCTAAGATTTGCAGGAAATCAGAAAATTCAGGGAGTGGAGACAAGAAAAGAGAAAATTCTATGCATCCAGGGGAGCCCTTGAAAATGCTCAATCAGAAAGAAAGACAAAGGAAGCCATGTCACTGCAGCAAGGTTCTTAACCTGAGACTTTGGAACTTTTTAAAATATATGTTTTTAACACCTGTATTTCAACAAAACTGGCTTTTTTGCACAATAGAACTGTGCATTTAGAAACATCATTCTGAGAAGGGCTCACCAGGCTTTGCCAGCTCTTCAAAGTGGTCCATGACATAAAAAATGGGTAAGAATCCCTGGCGTAGAGAAATGGAGGCTATAAAGTAAGGGGAAAGATGGAAGGAATGCTGGGAAAAAGTCTAGGGCCATTTGTGATAGCAAAACTCAATCCAGATACTTTATTCCTTGGCAATGCTGGATTAATGATGAAATATAATATATTTAATGAGGATTATTTCTGCATTTGAACCTTCAGTTATTCACTCTGCATGTAGGAAAGCAAGGGTTACAGACTTTCAGACATTGAAGGGAGGGTAACTGTCCAGCCCTGATTCTCTGGGGGTGGCATGTACAGCAGCTTAAGGCCATGCTTAAAGCTATGCAGATATAAATGTTCTATGCACAGAAAATCTGAACCAAAAAGCCTGTCCTGTGACTACTATGGTATTATGGTCAGGTAAGCCATTGAGGGCATCATAGTGTGACACCTTCAACAGGGTGACAGTGACAATAAGTGACAGTGGTAATAGTCACAGTGATAATAAGAATGACATTACTAATTACCAGCGTAGGTGTTCAAGAAAAAACCAGCAATTTTCTAATTTGTTCACTATCCTCTAAACTATCCTCTAAATCCACATTCACACTTCAAGTCACAGAAAAACTAATACACGTTCTGCAGGGGAAAACTATGGGATTAATCAAATATTTACTGAGTAACTAGTGGGTCAAAGGTATCCCACTAGGAACCTTAGGGAAATAGAGAGGTGATTCTTGTCCTCAAGAAATTTAAAATACAATTAAAACTGGAGAGAAAATCCATTAATGAGTATTCATTAAGCACCAGACATGTACCTGGTGCTGGGGATGAAATTACACAAGTCCCTGCCTTCAAGAAGCTTATATTCTATTAGGCAGAGATTCTTATTCTGGAATCCATAAGCTTATTTTTTAAATTTATAATGCTATTTCAACATAATTGGATTCCTTTGTAATCCTATATATCTTCTTTTATGTATTTATGAGAAGGCATCATAGGTTTCACCAGACCATCAAAGGAAACCAAGACACAAAAAAGGTTAAGAATTCTGGCTTAGGGGGATAGAATGGAAACATGCAAGTACATACAAAAAAAGTACATAAATACAGGGTAATATGGCAAGGGGAAGACACTGGCAGCTGGGAATGGGGCAGTAATCAGACATCTTAAACAGCAAAGGAAAAATTAAAGAACAAGAGAAGGCAACAATAGAACAGGTATCACAAGATCATTTGTGGGAATGCTTCATCAGGAGCATTCAGGAGTATATACCATCATCATTCCCATTAGGGAAAAAAAAAATATGCCAAAGGAGCTGATTTGTTCAAATCTGCAGTAAAGGAATCATTGACACAGAGCTAGAAAGGGGAATTAGAATTTATCTAGTCCAAATCCCTAATTTCACAGAGAAGGAAACTGATGTGCAAAGGAGGAGAAGTGACTTGCCCAGGGTCACATGAACAGCAAGCTGGTAGAACTGGGATTCAAACCCAGGTCTTCTGACTTTCTAAAGCTCTTTCCAAGGAACTGTGCGTGGTCTTTCCCTAAATGGGTCTACAGAAAAAGAAGCCAATGGAATTCTCTGAGCTCTGATAGAATGGAGATTTCAGAATATTTAAGGCATATAGTAGGCACTTAATACATGTATATTGATTAACTCATTCAGCCCAAGGCAAAGTTGATTTTAAACACCCTCAAGTGAACATGATTACAGTAATAGTAGGCACCCTGGGACAGACAACGTTTAGGACAAAGGAGGATGTTTATTTACCAAACTAAAGTTTTGAACTTGAAATACTTAGGGAAATTTCCGTTAAAAAAAATCAATCAATCGATGAGCCTACTAGTAATTGGAAGAAAATGAAAAGAGGGATGGAAGAATGGAGGGAAAGGGAGGAAAAGGAAAGGGGAAAAGGGAGGATGAAGAGACAAGAGAAGACTTGAGGAAGTAGAAAGACTAAAATTCCTACTTCCCTAAATTGAAAACAAGATATTATAGCAAAATAGACCTGCCTACATAGCATGTGAGCCAAAATGAGGCATTTTTTTTAAGGGAAAAAGGAAACAAGGATCCAATATGTTAGTTCCTAAAAGTATAAATGTGGGAAAGGAAAACGATTGTCAGGGAATACACCTGAAGAAATAACCTCATGCAAAAAGACAAAAATGGGAAAGAGAATAAGGCTTAGCTTCTCTGACCCCAGCACCAAGGAAAGGGGGCTTACCAGCTTTTTCTCTAGTACTACTGCCTGCCTCTACTGTCAATGGAGAAGCTTCATGCCTCCCAGAAAAGAACTGAAGGTCTGGGAAAAGATAACTCGTGTCTTCGAGTGGCTGGGCCGGGCTACTTGGACTGCAACACACAGGCAGGGGACCTGGAAACAAGAAAAATGGGGTGTTAATGCCAATACATTCCGCCATCCTTCCTGCCATGACTCACAATAGCAGTCTTTGAATCATTCCTCTAAAACAATCTGAGTTGTAGTAGAAGCTTGTTTGACTCTGTTATTTTTTGATTCATAAAATTCCAGACTTACTATGCAAAATTATCACAAGGTCAGCCACCCACTAAAATGGCCCACAGGGGCCCAAATTATGATACCCAAACCACAGGAAGCTGAGGCAGAGGCTTTCCTACCAGGCAGTCCAAAGAGCAAAACAAAACTCAAATCCTCTACTGAATGACCCAAGGGAGTCCCAGAGCTCGGAAAGGGGAAGTGGGGGGCGGGGGGAAGTTGGGGAGATGGGACTTGGAACAAGAGGAAGGGGGTAGTATTTTTTAAGGGAAATAGTAGCTCCTCTCCGAACAAGGAAAGGAAACAGAATGGAGCCACAGTTTCAACAGACCATGTGCTAGCATGAGAACATCCCAGCACGGGATGGAGTCAGGCACTCAGCCTTGCATTCAAACTGTGCACAAAAGTCTTTGGAGTTTCATGTTGCTATGTGTAGCCAGGGTCATGGCCCTCTGCCAAACCCTGGCCTTTCAGCTCTGGTTTATCTGCTTCACACACAAACTCGGGGTGCATTTCCTGTTCCAATTAAATGTGACTTTTTCCTCAAGCCTACAGTCACTGGACATGAAACGCCACTACAAAAACACTGATAAAGCACAGGCAGAGTTCACAGGAGCATTCTGCAGGACAGGGTGGGCTCCATTCTCAGGCCTGGGATCCTTTCTCCAGCAGAGCCTGGTCCAGCATTCACTTTCTACCCCGTCCCCCTCCCGCAAAAGATAATATGATCTACTCTGGGGAAATAGAATCTCACTGCGTATCTCACAAGGAAAATTCTTTCCAAAAAGAAAATTTCATTAGCAAGAAAATTATTTTTCTCCTTAGCGCCAGAATAATATTGAATGATAGCCAATAAAATGTAAGATCCTTGAGGACAGATACTGTCTTGCTTCTGTGTTTATATAACACATAGCAAAGTGCCTGGCATATATTGGCCACATAATAAATGTTTTTTGATAAGCTGAAATCAACTCTGTAAACAACTTGATTTGGTTTTTACCTCTCATTAAAAAATAATTGACATTTATAAAATGCTTTCAATTTACCCAACCTCATCCAGCACATGAAATCATTTGATCCACACAATCACGTGGAATAGTTACTATCTACAGGTGAGGAAACCAAGGTCCTGAGAAATAAAATGACTTTTACCCAGTTTCACAGAACTAGTAATGTTCCCTGCTTAATCAAAGCTAGAGAAATACATTTGTTATCTGGAGATCTGGGTTCTAGTCCTGACCCTGCTACGAACTGGTGTGAACTTGATTAAGTGAACCTTGGTTTGCTCATCTGTATGCCCTATGAGACGACCTCTAAGGCCCTTTCTGCTTCTTTTGTTGTTGTTCAGTCCTTTCAGTTGTGTGACCCCCCTTTGTGGTTTTCTTGGCAAACATAGTGGAGCAGATTGCCATTTCCTTCTCCAGCTCATTTGACAGATGCAGAACGGAGGTAAACAGGGTTAAGTGACTTGCCCACGGCCACACAGCTAGGAAGTGTCTGAGGCTAAATTAGAACTCAGGACGAGGAGTCTTCCTGACCTCATACCTGGTACTCTATCCACTGTACCACCTAGCTGCCCCAACATACCCCATGCATCATGACAATCTTCGACAGAAAGGAGTGAACTCCTGTCAGAGGCTTAAGGAAAGTCCAAAAGATTATAATGATGACTCAGAGTGATCTCCTAGATACAGTGGGAGCTTTCCAACACCCCGGTCTACACAAATAGACAGACTTGTCATCTACAAAGTTCAATGTAAGGAGTACCAAAAATCCCGTGCCCTATCATCAACACGGGCCTGTCACTTACACGTGAAATGCCACCACTATAAATTTGTTCCTTTGGGTAATTAGCATTAGCCATAAGAAATGATGTAAAGGTCCCTGGGAGCAAGTGGAATACGGTCTAAGCCATTAACATGTTCATCAGCTTATCAGATCCTATCCCATCAAAGCCAGGGTATCAGGTAGTGTCCAGGATGTGTAATGGGTAGAATCTGAAAAAAAAAATTCTCTCAGAAGGACAGATAGATCTATGAGTGGTGGTCTGGGGTCTGCTGTAGAAAGTCAAATTTTAGCTGAGACTTGAAAGATGCCAGGAGGCAGAGATGAGGACGGAAAGAATTCCAGGCTAGTGAAAATGCCCAGAGTTGAGACAAAGGGGGTCATGTGCAAGGAACAGCAAGGCTCTGTGTTACTGTAGCATGGTGGGAATGAGTAAGACAGAAGAAAACTGGAAGGGAGTAAAGGTGCCAGGTTATGAAGGGTTTTGAATGCCAAAGGACTTAATATTTGATACTAAAAGTGACAGAGAGCCACTGGAGCTTGAGTGTGTGAGTGTGTATGTGTTTGTGTGTGCATGTGCGGGTGTGTGTGTGGTATGACATAGTTAGACCTATGCTTTAGAAGGACAGCTAAGTGAAGAATGGACTGGACTGGGGAGAAACTTGAGGCTGGCACACACGATAACAGGCTATTTCAATAATCAAAGTATGAGGTGATAAGAGCCTGCGGTGTCAGAGGAGAGAAAGGGTCGTCTATGAGAGATGTTCTGAGGGTAAAATAATCCTATCTTGGCAACTGATTGTATATAGCAAGTGAGAGAGAGTGGAGAGCCGAAGGTGACATCTAGGCTGTGAGCCTGGGTGACCAGGAAGATGGTGGTATTCTCAACAATCATAGGAAAGTAAGGAAGGGCTTGGGGGTAAAGATGTATCCAGTTTGAGACACGTTAAGTTACAGATGTCTGTGAGAATCTGAATCTTGTCCATATCTTTCCATCTAACTTCCATTAAAGGACATGCCAGAAGACTTCTTCTGTCTTTTAATATATCATAGATATCAACAATAGCACGCCAGTTGTCTGTATGCTATCTCTGGCTCTTGTTAAATGACCAGCCCACCTCTTTTTCAGGTCCTGTAGAGGATCCGTGTCAAACTCAAATAGAAATGGGAGCCACTATATGGCATGGGATGGAAAAATCAATATTAACATCCTCTGTATCTAATGTATTTTTATTTATTTTATTAAATATTTCCCAATTACATATTAATCTCATTAGGGCCATGCCTAAGAGTGTTGGGGCTGAAGGAAGCATGCCTGACACCTCTGCTTTATGCTTTGTCCTTGATGATCTCTATCCTGAGCCACTGCTAAGTAAAAACGATCGCCGGTATTAGTCTATGTGTCTTCTCGATGCATTTCCCCATCGCCCTTTGGACCACTTTCAACATTTGTGTACATTGGTGGGGGGGGGAACTAGCTAGTTTACATGTTTACTGAAGACCAAATTCCCCATCTGGCTCCACTGTGGTTCACTGCTCCGAATCAAATCAGAGTCAGATGTGAATTTGAACCTAGGAATAAACAAAATCGAGCAGCAGCAACTTCACCAAATCACTGAGGGAGTGGGGGGACGGGCAAAATCGAAGGATCACAGATTTAAAGGGAGAAGGAAGTTCAACTGTCTCATTTTAAATATGAGGAAACTCAAGCTCCAAGACGGAAAGTGGCTCATCATAGATACCTAGAGCTTCATGAAGTGCCTGGCACATAGTAGGCCCTTAAATGCTTGCTGACTTGAATAGTGAAGGAAGGGACTTCGAAGACCACCTAGTTCAGCCCTTCATTTTATACAGAGAAGCAGCCTTAGGTCCAGGAGGGTTAAGTGACTTGCCATAGGGAATACAGCAGCCTTGCTAAATGAACAAGCTCTGACAAGGAAGCTGAGTGACCCTGTAAGAATAAGGCCAGCAGTAATAGCCTAAAGTCCCTTTTCTAACCACCTTTGAATATCACTTAACCTCCAGTTCCCCAGGATTCTTCCTTCTGCCCATTAACATGAATCAACACCCTGGTGCAGACTCTTCTTTCCCTTCTCCCAATGCCTGGTCCTGCCAGACCCAGATAAGAACCAGTTAAAGCCCACAAGACTTGATTGTTTTGGAGGGAGAGCACACCTCATTCCCCACAGGGCCCCAGAAGTATACCCAGTCCCTCCTGGGGACCTAGCAGACTTGTTTCTATCATTCTTCCCTGACTGCTCTACATTTTGTGAGTATCTTCCCTAAATTCACACTGGCTTGTTTTGATGTCTTGTTGTGAGTTCTGTGTTTCCTTGTATTGGATGTTGATATTCCCTAAACCTTATTGGGTCAATCTTAAGACATTTATCCAGGGTCAAATGGGCAGGTTAGTTTCATAGGCAGGATGTGAACCCAGATGCTCCATCTCCAAAATCAGTGGTTTTTCCGGTGTAGAAAATGGCAAACAACATTCAAACCCCAATCCTCTGACTCCAAATTCACTCCCATCGTGCTGTCCCCAAAGACAGCACAAAGAAATCCCTTCTGCTCACAGCTCCTTGTTCTTAAAACAAGCTAGTTGCAGATGTGTTTTGTGGAACCCTATCATGAACCACAGATGAGGCCGTAAAGCGCTTAGCATTGGCCTGGGTCAGGTGCCAACCTCTAGGAATCTGAACCCTGACCCTAACCCTGCCCTGACTACCCTGTGAATGTCTCTTCTAAGAGCTCTTCTACCTCTCTAATCTGCACAAGGAAGCTCCCTGAATGCAGTGAACTTCCGTTTTACCTCTTCTGTACCCTCCACAATGCCTAGCGTGGCCAGCATTCAATGAATAGAATAACTGGATTTCAGAGTTAGAAGGACCTTTGAAGTTATCTAGTCCAGTCCCTACCTATTTGTTGCCTCCTCAATTATAGGATAATAATTTATCTTAACATAGTGGTTAAAAAGCCCAACAACAGGCTCATACTACAATCTTGTTCTCCAGGCAGCAAGAAGTATTAGCCCCATTTTACAGATGAAGAAACTAAGACCTGGACAGATGAAATGACTTGCCCATGGTCACTCAACTAGTAGCTGTTGGAGGTCAGGACCTGAACTCAGGTCTCTAGACTTGGGAAGAGTTTAAGATGCCAACCAGAAGCACCAAAGCTACCATTCAACAGGTCCCTCTTAAATTAAGGCTTTGGGTTCAGAGAAACAGATCAACCCTAGTTAAAGAGCCCACTCTTCACAAAGAGTTTTGTTGATTCGGCAAGCCCCATTCACAAAGTCTCTAAGTCTTGATTAAAATATCCCCCCAAGGTGCATATGAATTTACATAATTAATAGTTTACATTTATATAGGGCTCTTTGTGTATTATCTCATTTGGTCTTCAGGAAAACTCTAGGAATTAGAGAGTATAATTATTCCGAAGGAATTAAACTGAGGATGGAACACAAGGTCTTCTGGCCACGAATCCAGAACTGTTTCCACAACACTGTACCTCCATACCCACTTCAGCTAAACCCTCTAAACTGGGCTGAAGGCAAAGACTCAGGGTCTATGAGGTCTTCTATATCTTTTAGTCTACAAAGAGAGCATACCAAGAGCAAAGGGAAAATAGCCTCAAAGGAGACAACTGAGTCTTGAGATCATAGGTTGAGCTGGAAGAAGGCTTAGAGATCATCTTTGTCCAAGGCATTCATTTTACAGATGAGGAAACTGATGTCCAGGGAAATTAATGAACTTTCAGGTCAAACAGGGAAAAATCAGCAAAACCAGAATTTGAAGACAGGCTCTCTGACTCCAGGGCTTTTTCCTAAAATAGCTCCTTCCCCCCACCAATTTCCTTTTTCTTCCTTCATTGGTACAAATTCTTAGTAGTCTTGAATTGCAGGAAGACTAGATATCTGCTTATTTTGCAATTTACAAAGGATGGGGGTGGAGCTACTAGAACTATATAGGGTAAAGGCTGCAAGTTTTTGCCAACTTACCAATTCTATTTCATTGTAAAAAAAATAAAAGTTCCTCCTCTCCCTGTAAAAACCTGCCTATCTCTTGTCAAAATGAAGAGTACTTGGCTTTTCTCTCTAGGATCATGATTTTTTTTTTTGGCTTGCTTCTGAAACAGTGAAAACTTCCTTCCTGTGACAATTCAATGCTCTTATTTTCTTTGTTACAGGCCCAGAAGCCTTTAGGCAATGTTACCCTAAACTGGGCTCTTTTTCTTACTCAGTAGTAGTATAGTAACAATGAGCCTCATCTTTCTCCCAACAAGGAAACTCTCACCCAGGGAGGCAATTAACTTTTCTGCACTCTAGACAACCTCAGAGGAGGCCAGAAGAAATAAAAGACTCCCAAATAGCCTGATGACCTTTTCCAGCCTTCTCTCCTACTGCTGACTGGTTTGACTCCAACATCCTGAAAAAGCAAACAGCCCTGAGGATTTCCTAGGATCAAAGATTGGTGTAGAGCTGGAAGTGACCTCTCAGATGCCATCTGGTCTACCCCTCTAATTTTGCAGTTAAGAAACACCACACACACACACACACACACACCTAAGACAGGATTTGAACCCAGTTCACAGGGCTATTTCAGAGTGAGCTCCGAGTGTGTCTCCTTTATGCTCAATTCTGGAAGACAGAATCTACCAGAAAAGTCTTTTGCCTCTTTCAATCTGTCTAGCATACTACTACTACTTTTGCTGTTTCTCAGTCACTCAGTCCTATCTGACTCTTTGTGACCGCATAGACAAGTCCATGGGGTTTTCTTGGCAAAGATACTGGAGTGGTTTGCCATTTCCTTTTCCAGCGCCTACCCATTTTACAAATGAGGAACCGAGGCAAAGAGATTAAATGACTTCCCCAGGGTCACAGAGCTAGTAAGTGTCTGAGGCCAGATTTAAACTCAGATCTTCCTGACTCCAGACCCAGTGCTCTACCTAGCTGCACCACCTAGCTGCCCCAATATTGCCCCAATACCACTGCTAGACTTTATTAATAAACACTGCTTTCATCTTGTTCCCCTCAGTGCTTAAAACCTTACAATGGCTCCCTACAGCCTACCGTACTAAGTCCCACCTTCTCCTTCTGGATTCCAAGGTCTTCCACAACCTGGTCCTTCCCTACCTCCTTAATAGGACAAAACTCCCCACACGTACCCTACTTACAGGTGGGCCTGTCTCAAAGACACACTGTCCTTGGCTAAGCATGATACACAATCATGCTGCATGTTTATTTTCCCTAAACAGAATACCCTCTATCATCCTTTCTGCTTTAACCAACAATTCACAAGCAAAGAGTGTCCCGGAAATGGAGACCCACATTCCAGCTCTTCCCTCATTAACTGTGTGATGAGAGGAAGGCCACAACTTCTCAGAGCCTTAGTTTCTTTATCTGTGAAAGGAGTGTATAGTATTTAAACTGCTTAATTCATACAGTTGCAAGTAATGGGCTTCATATATGGAAAGTACTTCTATCTCACCTCTACCTCTCAGAATTCCGAGTTTCCTTTAAGGCTCTGCTCCAAGGCCACCTTCTCTACTTGATCCCTCCTTTTCTGAGGCCTCCAGCTACTAATGCCTTCTTTATAGAATTACCTTGCACCTTTTTTGTACATTCCTATATCCTTACATATCTCTCCTGAGTAGATGATGATCCCCTTGAAGGCGGGCGCTATTTCATATGTCTTTGTATTCCTGGCTCCTAGCACAGTGTTTTGGCACATAGGCTCAACAAATGCTTCTTCAATGATTAGTCAGTATTCATTCATCAAATACTAGGTGCTTATTCTGCGTGATATCTATGTTAGCCATTGAGAGAACCACAGAAACAACTTTAGCTAACACTCATATAACAACTACTATGTGCCATGCACTGTGTTAAGCCCTTTACAAAAACTATCTCATCTGATCCTCCTAACAACCCTGAGAGGCAGGTGCTCTTATTGTCCCCATTTCACAGAGGAGGACACGGAGACAAACATAGGTGAAGTGATTTGCCCAAGGACGCACAGTTAGTAAATGTCTGAAGATGCATACGGACTCGGGTCTTCCTGATTCCAGGCCCAGGAATCCATCCACTGTACTACCCACCTGCCCCTGGGCCCTTAAGGAGTTTATTCCATGCCATTCAACAAGAAAACAAAAAGAAAAATCACCCCCAGCCTTCAGGGGGGCAATTTTACTTTCCCATAGTTATGCTGTGCTCCAAGTTTTCTTTCAACTCTCTGATTCTGAGATGACAGGGAGCACCACAGCAAACCACCCTCCCCTCCCCCATCAGCTTCCACTAAAAGTAAGTGGAAGTTGGAGGTCAAAGACAGGTCTGGCCAGCTGCCTTCCCCCTTCCACTGCCCCGGGGCCACGAAGCTCTGGCTCTCTCTCCTCCTTCCCAGCGGATGCTGTTCTCCAGGAGGTCGGGAGGCTCCATCACAGCCCCTATCAATTGCAAAAACAATCTCCCAGGTGTTATTTTGCCAAAGTGCAGGAACTTCCTGCCAGATGCATGAAACATAAACCTTCTAGTACTGTGAAGAAAAATCACAGCCCCAAATTAGAAGGGCCCTCAGCGATTTTAGAACAGACTTTAACCATAACAGCAAACCCTGGGTGGCTGTGACCTTCCCCTTTCAAAGAATTGAAGAATTTACATGCTGTGCCAGAGGGCCCAAAGTTCAATAAAAGCAACCAAAATCTTTTGAATTGACTTAGACCTGGAGGTTTTTCTTGGGAGCTGAATACTCTATTCTGGAGTACGGATGTCCTGGAAATGATGCCTGCCTATTAAAGTTGTTCATACTAGAAGAGGACCAGTGACATCAGATGTTGGGGTTGAGGTACAGTGTATTTTAACTATGGATGATATGAGCTCGGATGGCTCTACCACAGGTCAAGCACAAATAGTTCATTTGAACATTTAGGATGGAGATGTCTCTAGATTTGTACATCTCACGTTTCCCATTTGCTTTTATGGTTCTGCTTTGCTCATGGGGCACAGAGCCTTCCTTCATGCACGCATGTCATGCCATGTGATCCTGTGACATCATCTCCAAGTTCTTCAGAGAGACCCTGACAGTGTCCTTGTATCACTTCTTCTAATCTCCTTGTGAGCACTTGCCTTGTTAGTTCTCTGTAAAATAGTCTTTTAGACAAACATGTGTTTGGCATTTGGGCTACATGGCTAGCTAGGATTTGTTCTGTGAAGTTTGGATTCAGTCACAGGGTTGCACTTGAGGACCTAGTGGGCCACATGTGGCCTCAAGGCCACAGGTTCTCCGCCCCTGGGCTAGTCCATTGGAATTGCACTCTGCTCTAGAGTCTGAAAGCTTGGCAGTGCAGCTCGTGAGAGAACCTCAGTATCTGCTACCTTATCTTGCCAGGTGATTTTCAGAATCTTCCTAAGACAATTCAGATGGAAGCAGTTCAATTTTCTGGCATGGCACTGGTAGACTGTCCAGATTTCACAAACATACAACAATGAAGTCAGCACAATGGCTCTGTAGACCTCCAGTTTGGTAGGTAGCCCAATACCTTTTCCTTCCCACACTTTCCTTTGGCACCTCCCAAACACTGAGCTAGCTCTGGGAATGCCTGTGTCAAGTACTGCCAATGTAAGTGAACTTATCCACAGCATTCAAAATTCCTCCATTTGCTGTAACTGATGGTTTCACATACAGATGGGGCAATGCTGGCTGGTGGAGAACCTCTGTTTTCTTGGTGCTGAGTGTCAGGCCAAAATTAGCATGAGATTTTTCTTGGGAGCTGAATAGCCCATTCTAGAGAATGGATGTCCTAGAGATGATGTCTATTGGAGTATATGGGAAGCCAAGGCCCAGTTATCTTACAGCAGGGCTTCATCCCTGCCTGCTTTGAACATAGTGGAGTGTTGTTTTTTAAAGTCATTTGTATCAAAACCCAACTGGCCAGCTATGCTTAGCCAAGTTCAAGTTTTAGGAACCTGAGAAACCATGAGAGATACATACATACTCTATCTCCCTACTCTTAGAAAATGACAGAATTTCTACTTTCGAATGAGAGGGGAGTCAGAATTTCTATTCCCCAGTTTTCTTCATCCATCAATCGCTCAGCAAACCTTTATTAAAGCCTCTACTATGTGCCAGGCATTGTACAGCTGTTGGGAATTTCTCAACTAGGAGGAAGTGGCCTCCTGGGAGTATTTCACCCACCAAAGACTTGGACAAATTGTAGGTCAAGTAAAGTGAGTAGACAAATTCAAATGGAGAGAAGTTTATTAGTGTGCTGAGAGATTGCCCCCTCATAGCACTCTCCCCTTCCTAGTAAACAGATCGGGCACACATACCTTTTCTGGCTCACTTAAAAAGTACATTGCCAGTCGCTGGCGTCCTGTGGTGAGGAAATGAAGCTTATCTAACCAATTAGTTGTCCCCATATTTGGAAAGGTTATTACTAGAACCTACTGCAGCTACCTCCCAGATCTGGGGAAAAGCAGACAAGCCTCCCATTGCAGATTTGGATTATTTTACTTCATCGACAAAATGGAGGTTTATAATCACATACATTTTTTGAATAGAATTATTATGTTTGCACACTAAGCGAAGGAGATACAAGGACACAGATTTAAGCAATCTCTACTTGAAAGATTCCTACATACATGTACCATTATCTTGGTGCTTGGGAAAAAGTAAAGGCGGTTAATTTCCAAAAACCCCATAAAAATACAGGGCATCGGCATTCATCATACATGCAGGTTCCCAGGCTCAATATAAGTTAACACTGTGATATAACAGCCAAGAAAGCTAATGTAGTTTTAATTTTTTATTATTGTTATGAACTCAACAAACACGAACAAACATTAACATATTTTTATGTACAGTGCTGGGACTAAGGACTAATCCCATTGTACTCTGTTCTAGAGTTCTCTTCCACATTGCAGTGGTTAGGGACAAGGTGTCCCCAGACCCCATGTGGAAAATCCATGTAAAATTTTTGGCCCTCTCTTCATATCAGAGAAGAAGTCTGAATTTTTCTCTCTTATGAGATGTTTACAGTACCTTATTGTAAAATTTGGGTTAAGTATTTGGTCACGGGCTCTGGGATGTCTGCTGCCCTTATCATGTCATCTGTGGCTTCCACAAAACTCCCAAAAAATTCCCTTTTAATTTCTTATGCTGACCCAAGATATATCGAAACCGCAATGAGGAAAGTCTCAATGTGGAAGGAATAACTGTAGTGTTCTGTTCAGGATGCTGCATTTTAGGAAAAGACACTGATAAGCTAGATAATATTCTGAGTAAGGCAACAGGGCTGGTGAAAGACCTTAATTAAGATGGCGCCATGTGAGGACTGATTGAAAGAAATGGAATGGTTTAGCCTAGAAATGAAAACACTTATATGGTAAGGACACAGTAGCTGTTCTAAAATATCTGAAAGGCTCTCTTGGGCAGAGGGCTTAAATTTGTTCCGCTTGGCCCCGAAGAGCATAACAAGCAACAAAACAAAACTATAACTATGAACAAGGAAAACTGAAGATTGATATCAGGGCAAACTTCGTAACAATTAGAGTTACCCACAGGGGCAGTAGGCTGCCTTATGAGAAGTTCCTCCCATTAGAGGCCTTCAACAAAAGCTGGATGACCACTTTGTTTGGTAGAAGGGATTCTTGTTTAGGTGTGGATTAGACTTTGACCTCTAAGGTTCCTTCCAACTCTTGAGTCTGTGATCTCTGACTCTGTCACCAGCTTAGTTGGCTGACCTTCAGCAAGTCACCCAATGGCTCAATGTGTCGTTTTTCCCTTTTGTACAATGAATACAATAACAACTATCTCATGGGGGCCATTATGACTTAAGAACAACTACAAAACTCAATAGAAACAAGAGCTATTACTGTTCTTTATTGAGACCAAGCTTAAAAAGATCCTTATCATTGAGACATAGATCTTAAACCCTGCAAAAGGTTTCAAACCAATCAATCAGCAAGCATTTATTAAGTGTTTGACATGTGCCAAGGTCATGTGCTGACTGCCGGGAATACAAAGAAAAAGCAAAAACAGGTTCTGCCCTCAAGGTGCTCACATTCTAAGGAAGGTAGGGATGAGCAGATGACATATATAAATCAGAACATACAAGGTAAATATAGAAGATATGAAAGGTAGCTTTGGAATTAAAAGTAATATAGTCCAACCTTCTACAGCATCCCAGGCAGAGAAACATTCATTCAAATTCTATTCATCTCCATTAACTGCTGACTTCATAGGTAACTCAGTCCTTCACTGGGCCACTCTAATTGTCAAATAGCTCTTCAAATGGTTGAACTCATTAAAGCCGGCCTTAAAATAAAAAAGGTATATTTGGAAATTTTTTGACATCAAGTTCAAGTTTCTATAAGAGTACTGAACATATTTCTTTATAAGTATTATATAATTTTGTTGTGTGACTAATTCATACTGGCCTCCTTCCATGAGTATGAGTAAATAATTTTTCACTCTTGGTAGTGGCATATGCTGGAGCCAGTAATTTGCTGTCAGTAAAACTATCTTTAGAATTATATTTAAACAACTACCATCACAATAAAAATGACTCACTAAAATAAGCCAGAGTTTCCCAGTATCTATGACATTTCCTAATTAAAATCCTTTCATTCAGTTCTCCAAAATGTCTAAATTAAAACAAGAATCTAACAATAATCTTAATAATGAAACATTTTACATATAAGCATCCTGTTGGGCACTGAAAGAAGAAAAAAATTAAAGGGAGTCCCACATCATATCCACTGTATGACATAACTATTATTATCTGGAAGGAAGCATACCAAGTTTCCCACACAACCTTGTAACTAAGGACTTGGCCAAAGAGAGAGGCAAATTCTATCACATTAGAGAAGCTAAATCACACCTAGAACATACTGTCAAGGATCTGCTCCTATTTTTGACCACCCACTCCCCATTCCAGGGAAGGGAACCTACTTTCTTTACCCTAATGTGATACCTCCTCCTCCTACCTCTCACCCTACGGCAGCTACACCCTAGAAACTCAACCACTGATTTCTCCTACAGGACAGACTATAAAAGGTTTCCTATCTAAGGCAGGAGTTGCTCCAGTCCCAGTCTCCTTATAGCTGATGCGCTGTGTTTACTTCTGTTCTCTTGACTCCTTTTGCTTGTCTTTAACCTCTGCTTTCTTTGTACTCCCTGGCTGTATGAGGGCCTAACTCCATCCCTCATCTTAATCTCTGCCTTCTGTATATTTCCTGAGTCTGGACCACATTCTCAACATGCTGTGCCCTATTTTCAGCCTCCATCTCAGCCTTGTTGTTCTTACGTTAAAACTGTCTCAGAGAGCAACCATCCTCAGTAGCCTAGTGTGAGAGACACTAATGAAATCCCTAAGAGTAATAGATTCAGCACCAGCACAGAGTTGTAATCTCAGTTCAAGATGAAGAATAACTTCAGCACCTACCTGAGAGTTGCTATGAAGATGCCATGACTCCCAGTTATAACATTCACTCCTTCAAAGGCAATGAGCCCAGTTCTTCAACCCACAAATCAGAAACCTGAAGAAAGAATTCCTTACTAGGGAGAAGAGGCAATTTGGCTCTCCTTACAGGAATAGAAATGCTTCAAATATGGCTTTCTCCCTATGTGACCATATTGGGCATTTTCTCGTTCCCTATAGAGCTAAAATAGGACAATCGGGCTGATTAGTTTGGAAAAGACTAACATTAACTTAAACATCTTTAAGCATAGATCCCATTTTATTTCCCTATAAGTATCAAGTATCTACTTAGAACATAAAATATGTATGCTTGCCTTCTCTTTTTTTTTTCACTTTATAATCCATCCTGTGTATTAAAATGACCCCATTTCTACCTGTTTCCATGCTCCTAGATCTCCTTAGGGCTGATTAAATCTTTGTATGCCTTTCTTAGTAATCACTAGCTACCATCAAATCTGAATATCCAATTTGTAACAATTATATCTAGAGTAATTTTTTAAAATCAACTTTGAAAAATGTCAAGAAGACATGACTGAATCAATTGTGGGGGGGGGGGTCCAAATACAAACAACAAAATACTGCAAGTTCTGAATGTGTGAACTGTTTTAAAAACTAAATCATCTTTCTTGATAAAACCTTAATGTTAGCAGACTACTATCAAGCAAGTTCTTGCCAAAGAAATAAATCCAGAATTTGTAATGTGATTTGTGGGAAATGTATCCTATCTGCTCAATTTAAGTTTATAGATCATAGATTTAGAGCTGAAAAGGACATTAAATGTCATCTGGCTTAACCCCCTTATATTTTACATATGAGGAAGCTTTGGCCAGAGCATAGTTTATTGGAGAGGATACTGGGCTTAGAATCGTGGATTGTTGTTATTGAGTCATCTTTCAGTTGTGTCTAACTCTTTAAGACCCATTTTGGGGTTTTCTTGGCAAAGATACTAGAGTGGTTTGCCATTTCCTTCTCTAGACCCTTTTATAGATGATGAAACTGAGGCAAATAGGGTTAAGTGATTAGCCGAGGATCACACAACTATAAGTGTCTGGCACCAGATTCGAACCCAAGAAGAGTCTTCCTGACTCTAGGCCCAGAACTCTATCCACTGTGCCACCTCACTGCTCCTTGAGCCAGGATTCCTGGTCTCTGAAACCAGTATTTTTCCCACTGGACCATGGATTTCTATGAGTTGGTTACAGTTATTTATTTGTACTTCATAAGAAATCAGAAAGGTTTTCAGGCAGCGAATTTGCCAGTCACTTTCAAAAGGAGTAATGACGGATAAGCAAATCACTCTATTGTCTAAACCATAACAGCTAAGGTTAGCTCAGAGAAATGTCAGGAGTCACAAAATCACAGAATCTTAAAGCTGAAAGGAAGGTTATAGATCATTTTTTATATGAGAAAAACTGGGGGCGAGGGTGACAAAGATTTAAAAATCCTTTCCTTGGTATTCACGACTCTCCACACTGGCACCAAGAGGCAACACCATCTAGCGCCAAGCCCCAGACTCAGAACCAAGAGAATATGGGTTTAAATTCTGACACTTACTAGGTGTGTAAGCTTGGGAAAATATTTGTACTACCTACCTCATAGGATCGTTGGGAACAAAGTATGTCTTACACTTTAACTGTTAGGTATATATGTTGCTAATTACTGATGTCTAGCATGGCACAGTAAATGGCACACTGGATTTGATGCCAAAATGGCCTGAGTTCAAATTCCACACCAGACACTTAACAATAGCTACATAAGTTACAACACCTCAGTTTATTTGTCTATAAAATATAAAATTCAGAGGGTTGCTCTTAGGATCAAAGGAGATACGTAATAGTGCTTTGCAAACTTTAAAGAGCTATGTAAAGCTCTTTAAAGTAAGTGATTCTTGTTTCATACTATTCTCTTCCATTCTATATTTTGTCAAAACAACTATTCACTATCCTCCGTTCACGTTCCCACTTCTAAGGCTTTACATTCACTGTTCCCTTACATACCCTTTTCCCCACCCTACCTCTCCACCCATTGAGTTTATAAAGCTCATTAGGCACTGCAGTACTTAATAAATAATTGGATTGAATTAGACTAACCATGACTTTAAAGTCACATCCTTATGAAGTACTATTTTGCATTACAGTTATCTGTATGTGATATATTCACTAAAGTGCAAGTTCCATAAGTACAGTCACCATGTGTTATTTAAACTTTATCTCAAACAACGGCTAGCATGATGTTCTTTGCACACCGGGTACTTAAGAAATGCTTTTTGAAGCAGCATGATTTCAGAAAAACCCGGAAAGGCTTACATGAAGTCTTCACATAAAGTGAAGCAAAATGAATAAGAACATTATACACAGTAACAACAATATTGTACAATAAAGAACTGTGAATGACTTAGCTATTCTCAGCAATACAATGATCCAAGAAAATCCCAAAGGACTAATGATGAAGTATACTATCTGCCTGTTTGAATATAGACTGAAGCATGCTATTTTTCACTTTTTTCTTTCATTCTTTTTCTTTGATTTGACTCTTCTTATACAAAATAACTAATATGGAAATGTTTTACATGATTATACATGTATAACCTGTCTGCTTATCATCTCAAGAAGAAGGGAGGGAAGGGAAGAATGGATAGAATTTGGAACTCAAAACTTCAAAAAAAACAAATGTTAAAAAATGTTTTGACATGTAATTGAGCAAAATATATATATATATATATATACATATATATGTATATTAAAAAAAGAAATGCTTGTTGAATTCAGGTAACCTGCCAAGAACAAACTGTTAGATAATACCTGTTGATCCATGACCATTCACTTTTTGTCTACTGTTGTCTACTGTTTACAGTTAGATCTATATCAAATTCTGGCTCAAAATTTCCCCGAACTGGACCAGTCAAGGAACAAAGAACATTGACAGAACCTCAGAAAAACTGTTAGTGTTGGAGGGCAAGAGAAGACCTAAAGTGTTTTATACTTCAGTTTCAGTTATAGCAGAGTAGCTGAGAAGACAGAGTAATTTGCCTATCATTTTCCAAATTAGATAAAATCAGCTTAGTTTGAGGAATATGAACTTATTAGCTAAAGAACAGTTCCCATTATATTTTCTGAAGCACTCAGCTTCAAAATAAACCATAAGGCTTAACACAGAGCAATGCCTGAGCAGAAAGGTATGCTGAAAGATCTAATCTACAAATGGACAAAGTAATATATCTGTAAAGCAACGCCAAGTGACTTCCTTATTAAAATATCTAGAAAAAATACTGTTTTAACCAGACTTGAGATTTTGTTTGTTATAGAAAACTACTAATAAGGAAACTCCCTCTACCAGTGCAAATCAGGACCTGCTCTGTTATCTATTGCCTTAGTACCTAAGGATTAAGCAAATGGCCCAGGGTCACACAGCCAGGACATAGCACAGGTGTGATTTGAACAGGTTATCCTAATTCCAGGGCCAGCTCTCCATTCACTATACCACATTAGCTCTGGTTTGGTGAGTTCTTATCCTTCCATATTGACCTTTAGACAATTCCCCTTTTCCTCTTCATTGGAATTATTTCTGTTTTTGTGTATAGAATTTAATTCTTAAGATCTTATCATCATTCCTGGGTTTAATCCAGAAGATCCTATATATCCTTCCTTTCAATCCTTTTAAATCTGCTTTCCAAAAACGGAGGGTAAATTCAAGAATATTCCCAGGGTTGCTCTCTTTCTGGAGAGAGCATCACAGGAAGCTTTTCCTTCTCTTCATTCTCAGTCCGAAAATCAGTTCTTCCTTGCGGGTGACAATCAGATCTATAATAGTGGTTCTTCTCGTTGGTTCTTCAGCCTTTTGAAGGACAAAGCTATCATTAAGGCAAGACAATAAATTATTAGTCACTCTGTTTTTGGCAGAGAACTCTAGCAGACATTAAATAAGGAAAGCTCCCCATCACTACTGTCTAATGCCTCTATACTATGGTTGTGATACATTTTTCAAACTCCTTATTTATTTCTTCTTTCTGTTTAGGGAGTCTGTTATATAATACCATGATAATATCATTTCTGTTCCTGTCTTCACTAATTTTCACTGGGATGTTCTCCACTGTGTTTCCTCACCCATTTATTGGATTTCCTCATTTGAATGTATTTTCTTAATACATAATACCTTGCCCTTCCTTTCCCTTTTGCCCATCCTGTTTCTTTTAAATAAGTATATTTTATAGAGCTATATTCTGATCATGGGTCTAATCCCAACAAGTCTCAGGGGAACTTGGTCGAAATAACTCTTTGCATCAAAGCATCCAGAGGTCAAATTTCTCTCCCTGCATTAGAAGCTCTAGTTCATTGTGCTTGCTGCCATACACTACAAATATGCATGTTGATATCCAAGGCTCTTTTCTTGGATCTTTATCTCCTGTGAATTTCTGCCTATCTCTGATACTTTACCAATTCATTATATTTTCTTATTTGAATGTATCTTCTTAACGCATAATACTCTGTTCCTCCTCTCCCTTTTACCTGAACTATCTCTACTGCTCTTTTTTTTCTTCCTGAATTATAACTATTCTCTAAGCTTCTAGCTGGATGAATGTGTATGGATGGTTTTCTCTCCACCATCTCCTTTTGATATCTAGTTTAAGGTTCTTTTGATTAGCTCTGCAAGATTACAGGCAAGTAATAACCTTATTATCCCTTGTTGGATGCATTCCATTTCCCAACCAGAAATTCAGCAGTCCTTTATTTCAAATCAATATCCAGAAATTTAAAGTGAACATCTTCTTAACCAACTAATTATTTCTAAGTCTGATAGTTTCTCTTCTGAAGCTCCTGGCTTTGATAAGGCAGCAGTGATGAAAATACCATCATGTGCCCTCAAGTCTTGAGTTTCTTGCCCAGTAGTCTGTAATCTGGTTTGTACGGCTTTTCTGCCCACATAATTCACCAGATGTGGGTAGTAGGGTCATCTAATCTGACAAATCTTGGAAGGCTGTCTCTTTCATCTTGGATTCATAGTCTTGGGGAGGCTGAAAATTTCTCTATTATTGCTATCAGGTTAGCTGCCTTATTGTCAGGGAGTTACTAAACATTATTACTGATCTCTCCCTTAGATCCTTACTGAATGGTCTCTCATTTGACAAGATCTGGGTATCCACTTCATTTTCCAGAGAGCAAGCAGTTACATCTTTTTAACGGGCCCATCCCCCCTTATCTTCAGGAATAGCTTCGTAGCTGTTACTTAGTTCCAAGTGATGAGTGGCCCTAATTCACTTTCTCCTCTGAGTCACATTTTTCCACCTTCCAACCTCCTGACACAGGTCAGGACTCCCCTTTGCCTCTTGAGCTTTTGTATTTTTTGTTTCTGTATTGACGCCCTTCTGTTGTTTTTAAAAGGAAATCTTTATTCTCCCTGATAACCTAGACAGAGGAAAGGAATTCTTTGATCATCTTTACCTTTTCCTCTAGGAGGAAAACCAATCTACACTTTGAGCATAGATAGCAGTCATTTAGCCATGTCAAAAATATAAACACTGAACACTCTATGCAGGTCTCTGTATAATTCACCCTGTTTCCATCCTCGGTCCTTTATCATTCTTACTAGTATTCTTCCTGGGTAATTGTTTATGGGTGTCTTCTTCTCTGAAGTTACCAGATTCTCAATCGTCAGCTTCTTGACAGTCACACACAACTTCCTTTCCCATGTCTTATTAAACGATTATCTTGTCTCAACAACTTTCAAATTTTCTTTACAATTCCCTTCCTCTTCCTTCAGCCCAATCCTGCTCCTTCCCTGATATACTCTCATCCCAAACTACACTGCCTCTCATTTGAAGGATACAGTTATCCAATTACAGTGTATGCTATAAATATAACTCATCAAGTAAAAGAAACACATGACAGGAATCTTTTATAGTGAGCACTGATTCCCATTTGGTATAGTGACTTTTCCTTCTAAAAAATCTAGAGAAGAGCCTCTAGGAATCCCCTAAGATTGGGCCCGTAAGAAAGTCCATGTCAGTCCAGCAACTTAATGAGCATCTGTTGAATGTGAATTCTCACTTCTCAGAGTATAACAGAGCACAATCAGAATGTCTAAGTTCTAAGAACACATTCAGAAGGCCTGGGTTTGAAATCCTACCACTAACTAGCTTTATGATCATAAGCAAATCCCTTAAATTTTCTGGTTTTCGGTTTTCTCATCTATCAAACAGAAATGACAGTACCTATCTGACCTTTTGCAAAGGTCTGGGTTTTTTACTTTATTATAATATTAGATGATACTTGTAAGAAAACTGTACAAAATCAAAAGCATGGTACAAAGTATTTTTAGAAAACTTTTCCTAAAAGGTTATCTGAAAATAATAAATTACCATCTCATATAATCACAAACTATCATTAATATTCCATGATATCTTTGAGATGAACATGTATTAGTTAAAATTATTTTCTATAGGATTCTTCCCCCAAGTGGATTTTCTGAGCCTATCTCAATATGCTTTTAGATAACTAACTGATCATACCACATTTCTAATTCTTTCACTTGTTTGACTCTGAAGCCTCTTCATTATATGGAAGTGTCCCTTGGGTTCTCAAAGGCTTTGCCAGTAGAGTATAAAATCTAGTAAGTTCTTCCAAGTTGGAAAAGCTCACCTGAGGCCAAAGCTAGCTAAGATCAATGAGGTTTATTATCAGGATGTGCTCAGAGTAATGAATATTTTGGTAATGCAACTCAGCAAGAGAGTGGCTAAGGGGTAAAGGGGTGATGATATACATTGGAAGTGGTACCCACCCAGATCACCATGTATCTTTGAAATTCAGTGTGAGTTGATAAGGGCCTGCACCAGGGTAGTGGCAGTGTAAGAAAAGAGAATGGACTTCATTCAAGCGATGTTGCAAAGGCGAAATCGACAGGCATTGGCAATAGATTGGACATGGGTAGGTGAGAAATGATGAAGAATCCAGGATGACTCTTAGGTCGCACCTGAGGGACTAGAAAGATGGTCCTCAACAGTAATAAGGAAAGTAGGAAAGAGGAGTGTTTAGGGGGAAAGATAATGAGTTCAGTTTTAAATATACGTAGATACCATCTACTGGGTATCCAGTTCAAGAGGTCTGAAAGACATCAGCTGGAAGTGAGACATTGAAAGCCAGCAGAGAGGCTGGGGCAGAATAGGTAGATTTGAGATCATCAGCATAAGATAGTAATTATACCCATGGGAGCTGATGAGATCACCAAGTGAAGCAGATTCGAGGAAGAAGAGAAGAGGGCCCAGGAAAGAACCTTGTGAGACACCTACTGTTAGAAAACTAGACCTAGATGAGAATCCAGCAAAAGAGACTGAGAAGGAGCAGTCTGATGGGTAGGAGGAGAAGTAGGAGATACTTTTGGAAATAAAGGTGATACAAAACCAAAAGATAAGAATAAAAGGTTTTCCAAAATATATGCTTCAATGCAATGGACACGCTCCTGAAAATCCGCATATAAAATGAATTTCTGTAAATCAAATCACACTTGAAATGCACTAGGAGAACTGGCAATTTTAAAGGAAATAGTTGTGCTTCACTGAATCTCAGAAACCTGCCCAGTGACAACTGTGATCCTTTGGGATCTAAGAAATGATGGTTTATTGCCCTTTATCTCTGATGGGGAGTGAGGCAAGCTCTCTGCTCTTAAACTCCCAAACCTAGAAAATAATCAATGATTATTAGACTTATGACTAGACACAAAAAAACCTAATATTAAAAAAACAACAACAAACATGTTCCAAATATTCTACTCTGATTGGCTACAACA
Organism: Trichosurus vulpecula; assembly: GCF_011100635.1. NCBI lineage: Eukaryota > Metazoa > Chordata > Mammalia > Diprotodontia > Phalangeridae > Trichosurus > Trichosurus vulpecula. The sequence goes on from NC_050574.1 coordinate 155,784,239, forward strand.
ATTATCACACTCATTATTAGTCATACTGCTCACACCTACACTTTCTCCATCATTACCAAATTGTCATCCTAGGATTGCAATATTTCCTCCTCTGTTTCACCTTTCACCCATACAGTATCACTCTCCCTTCACCAGCATATTTTTCCTTCTGCCCACACATGGAATGTAAGCATTTTTGTCTATGTATACTTAACTTATGGTTTATGTCTTTCTTCAGCTTCCTTTTTTTTGCTTCTAAACAATCTGCCTGATCTTAATTGCAGGCATTACTACTAAATTTATTAGAATAGAGGCTACTGTGGCATCCTTTTCTGTTTGTTTTATTTGTCTTCAATGTCTGCATACATAATCATTTCACAATTTAATAAATGTTTAATGCATAAAAGAAGGAATACATGAATTTGGTCTTTATTTTTACTTCCTGTCAATACACTGAAATATACTCTACTGGCACAAACCCATGGCCAAGTTTTCCTTCCAACTAGCATTCCAAATCCCTGAAAGAGAAACCTGAAAAACTGAAGAATTCTTTATTAAATAAAGCAATTTATTCCTTAATTTGTCAGGATTTTAAATGTCAATGTTTATAAAATGGGTAAAATGCCTTTACTATCTACAAGGTGACCTAACAGAGGATGTCCCAAAAGTCTTAGTGCAGCTTTAAGCTATTCAAGTTTAAGTTATTTAAGCTTTCATAGCTTAAAGATGCACTAAGACTTTTGAGACATCCTGTATTCTATTAAGGTTTGCTCTGGGGCAAGTGTTAAGTGAGGGTATATATGACTTCTGGATTTGGATCTAAAATACCTATCATTGGACTCACACTGCAGCATTAGCAAGATGGTATACTCAAAATTAACAACTAGTCACTCTGCCAAACACAACCTCACAGCTTTGCATACAGACATAGAGATACGTAAAGTTCTCTTCTAGGTCTAGATCTGGGATGCTATGACCTAGTTTTACCAGTGTTTGGGTAAAACATGTAGAGTAAGGGAAATCCGCTCCTTAGAGGCTGACATTTCATCAAACTAGTTATATGGATTCAAACTACTGTGTTTTAGACTATTTGTGGTAGGGGGGTTGGCACTGGGGACTCCTACAAACAGCTAATATTGACTAAGATCCCACACATACACACGCTGCAGTAGTTAAGGGGTCAACTTTGTGCCTTTTGCCTTCAGCTCTCTCTCTTTCCCTCTCACTCAGCCTTCAGATTAACCAAGATGCCAAGTGGGCCTACGCTGGCTTAGTAATGCCTCCACACAATCATTAGTGATGGCAACAAGAAATCCTAGGGGAGCAGGAGCAGCTTAAGAATGGAGGCGGGGAAGAGGAAGTGGGATGAGAAAGTCTGAACATCACTGATTTATGTGAAGACACATCCTCCGTTGGATGAGAACATAAAAAGATCTGAGACCATACAGAGGAATTGCTGAAAAGAAAATTTTATCTGGGCATATGTCATATCATCTTCTCCCACTACCATATATTGCCTTCCCCCCATCCCAACACAGAGATAGATACACAGACACACAGACACACCTAGATATAAACCTCTTGAGATGACCATTCTTTGAGTCTTGTCTTTGCATATGCAGGACATTGTTCCTGGCACACTGAAGGAGCTTAATACTTGTTGATTGGTTGGTTTGCACACAGTAAAAGCTTAACCTATGACTGTTGAATTTTAAAGCCTTTTCAATACTGAGGCACCCCCAAGCTTTAGTTAGTGATGAGAGCCTTATGAAGGAGCCCTTTCGGTGTTAAAGGAAAATGGCCTGGCATCAGAGAAGCTCAAGGAAAATACGTATGTGCTGCAGACTGTACGGTCCTTCTCCCTTCAGGAATTTTTCTATAAGGGGATGGAGTCATCAGTCGCAATATTTCTCTTGGGAGGAGGGCACTCACATGATTCATCTTTGTGGGGCATGGGGGTGGTAGGGAGAAATGAGTGTAATAACAAGCCTAGTAGGGAGACATTCATTACCAGCCAAGGATTTGAATGATCCATCAAGGAGGTAACAGAATGATGCCGTCAAGCTGAAGACCAGGGTACAACAAAGGTTGTTTTTAAAAAAAAAAACAAAATTGGAAGGGGGAAACATCTACACTGTCAGGGGTGGATCTCCAGTGGATTTCCTAGCCAATGTGAAAAGAGACAGAGATGATGGGTACTAAAAACTTCCTGGAAAAAACCAATGATCAAACCAAGAACACATTTAAAGGAAAACAGGAAGAAGTTCTGCCATATTGAAGATTTTGGGGTCCTACTTGAGTCAGTCAGTCTGGTAAACTAGGTGGTATAGTGGACAGAACCGTGGGCCTAGAGTCAGAAAGATCTGAGTTCAAATCCAGCCTCACACACTTAGTAGCTGTGTAACCCTGGACAAGTCAGGTAACCAATCTGCCTCAGTTTCCTCAACTATAAAATGGGGGTAAATAACAGCACCTATGTCCCAGGTAGGTTGTTATGGGGATCAAATGAGATAATATTTTTAAAGTGCTTAGCACGGTGTCTGGCACATGGCAGGTACAATATAAATGCTTATTCCTTTCTCCCCCTCCCCCTTCCTAGAGGGCTACTGAAATGTATACATTACACTGAAGTTAGCATTTCATATTCCTTCCAGGGGGCCATGTCAGCAGACACAGAAGGTGTCATTTAATTAGTGAATGGCTTGACAAACTGTGGTACGTGGATGCAATGGAATATTACATCAATGTAAAAAAATGAAACATATAAAGAAAACCGTGTACAGCAGAGAACAAAAGAAAACCTACAAGGAAGCAAAGAAAATATGGACAGCTTTCAACATAACACGCAGTATTTCATACATAGGATTTTTTGAAATAAGTTATTGCTATATGTTCTGAATCCTCTTCTCTGTTCTGCTGTGCACATGACATGTTTTTTTTCTTTTCTTATTTTATATTTAAGTTTAATATTTAAGTTTATAATGTTTCTTTTTCTTTTCTTATTATATATTTAAGATTTAGTACTTGTCTAAAATAAAAAATTAAAGAAACTAAAGAAAACAGAAGCATGGGAAATTTTATATGAACTGATGCAAAGTGAAGTAAGAATAACCCAAAAATAACATATACAATTACCGCAGCAATATGAATTACAAAAAGAGCAACAAAAACTGAATATGGCATAATTAGCTTGGGCCCAAAGAGATGTCAGACTGTACCCTCCTCCCTTCTTCGCAAAGATGAAGAACTCTGCATACAGAACACTGCAAGTCAAACTCAGTTAATTTGTTCGTTTCATTAAATTGCTTTTCCCCTATCTCTTTTTATTCTTTGTTATAAAAGATAGTTCTCAAGGGAGGAAGGGAGGGAAGAATCTATTTGTAAATAAAAGTGATATAAAAATAAGAGATAGCAATATAATTTTTAAATAAAGATATCGAGGAATTGTCAAGCAGCCCTTTTATAGATAAAGTCGTATGCTTTGAGGTAGAAATGAACTTAGAGGCCATCTAGTCTAATCCTCTCATTTTACAAGTGAGGAAACTGAGGCCCATGGTCCCATATAGCTAGTAAGTGCCCAAAATGGAATCTGAGCTCAAGTTTTCCTGATCCTAAGGTCAGTACTCTTATCAACTATGGCATGCTACTTCTCTTTTAATATTACTTTTCTAAAATGCATATCTATGAATGCCATAAAACCTACAATCCATGAGACAATGATTAATTTTGTGAAAAGTCAAGGTATGCGTTACTGTGAATGTTCAATACAGCCAGTGGGCAGTAACATCAAAGAGGCATATTTTTTTTAAATGAGTATATGTATGTATACATACAATTGTCCATTAGAATGTGAGCTCCTTGAAAACAGGGACTATGTTTTTATACTTCTTTGTATCCCCAGCACTTAATATAGTGCCTGGCATATAGTAATAGCTTAATAAATCCTTGTTGACAGACTGACAATCGTTGAATCTCACCCAAGCCACACAAATGTTTCGTATTGGCTCTGCCCCCATTACAGTTGGAAACTTCAACAAAATGGTTCTAAGATTATAGAACTGAGAGTTGGAAGGAGACTTGGAGGTTATCTGTTTCAAACCTTTAATTTTACAGAAGAGGAAGCCAGGGCTCAGGGGGACCAAGAGTTCCTCCAGGTTCACATAGCTATTAAATGTAGGAATCCCCCATATGGAGCTCATGATTCCTGTTACAGAAATACCTTAATTTGTATTGTAGTTATTTCTATGTGTAAATGACCACACAATAAGGAGAGATTACTTTGGACAAAGGCAACATTTTGGAGGCAATGGCATTGGAACTGGGCCTTTATAAGATGATCAGGAATTGAACTGGAGTTGGGCTCAAGGAGGGGAAGTGCATTCCAAACAGAGGTTAGAGAGAAAGTAGGAAGGTAGAAAGTAGCCATTTGGATGGTGTTGAATGTAAATGAAGGAAGAGTATTGGGAGATAAGACTGGAATGATAAAGCCAGCCCAAAGTGTTGAGAGACTTGAATGCCAACCTAAGAACATCTTCTTCACATGGTGTTAAAGTGATATTCGTAAGGTTCAGATCTGAGCACTCCTCTGCTCAAGAAGTTTCAATGGCACCCAACAGCCTCTAGGAAAAATACAAATTCCTATTTGGTATTTAAAGCCCTTCACACTCTGGCTCCAAACTTTACTATCTTTCCAGGCTAACATATTATTCATCTAAAGGCACTCCATGTTCCAGGCAAACTGGCCTGCTTACGGTTTCCAATGCAGTCCATTCCATCTCCCACCAAAATAGCTTTGCACAGACTTTCTCCAATGCCTGGAAGCCTCTCCTTCCTTACTTGTACCCCTTGTAACTCCTGGTTCCCTTCAAGGATCAGATTAATTTCCTCCTCCTCCCAAATCACTGTTTTGTGCATATTCTGTATATACTTATCTGTGAACATAGTGTATTCTCCTAGTAGGATGTAAGCTCCCCAAGAGCAAAGATTGTCTCATTTTTGTATCTAAACCAGCATGTTTAGGTCAGTGCTTTGGCATACTGTCTAATAAATGCTTGTTGATTTATTAATCAATTAATATGCATTACAAATATAAATATTATAAATAATAATTGATTAATATGTCAATGGTGGAAGACCATGGAAAATTTTTGAACAAGACAATAACATGATTAGAACTGGGCTTTAAGATCAGAGTAGCAACAACTATGTAGGAGGGATTGTAATAGGCAAAGAACGGAGGCGAGGAGACTAGCCTAGATGCTACTTTCATCTCATACTCAGAGGTCATACTAGAGTTGGAAGGAAGTCTTAGAGAACATACAGCTCAATCCCTTCATTTTACATATGGGGAAACCAAGGCACAGTCATGTGAAATCACTTGTTCAAGGTCACATAACAAGTCAGTGGAAGAGCCACTGGCAACTCAAAACTCTGGTCTGTTACGTCCCACGCAAAAGAGTTCTCCACTATGCCTTACTGCTAAGAGAAAGGTAAGGAGCGGATTATTGAACCGGAGGTGGAAAGAATGACTGGAGAGCTTACACTGACAGAAGGGACAAGAATTAATGAATGTGTGCAGCAGAGTGGAGTTGAGGGAGAGAAGGAACCCTCCAAAAATGAGCTCTGTGGCCCCACAGGGAAATAAATGTTTACTAATAACGAAAGAAGACCTGAGTTCTTCCTCCAGAAGCAAAAGATAAGGAGACAAATCTAGGCATATTTTCTCACATACAAAAAGAGGGTGTGGCAGCCTATAAAATATAGTAATAAACAAAGGGGTGAATAAAAGGGGATGACATAACTCCAAGATGTGAAACTTTTTAGTAATTAAAGAGACAGCAGATATTTTTCTGAGATTTGTTCTGCAGCGCACATGTAACTGCTTCAACCCAGATTGAAACTTTGTAGCAAAATTAAAGTAAGTTAGTAACTGTGGGCAAGCTATCCATTTATTTGCTATGGCAGCCTGTGGGGAAAGCCTGAGAAATGGTCCTCTTACTGAGGCAGCCCAGTGGCACAGTGGATAGAGGGCCTGAAGTCAAGAAGAACTGAGTTCAAATGAAGTCTCAGACACACACTACTTGTATGACATTGGGCAAGTCACTTAACTTCTGTTTGCCTCAGTTCCTTCATTTGTGTTATATATATATATATATATATATATATATATATACACATATATATATGTATGTATATGTTTATACAATACACATTCCTATATATACACCACATATATACATGTATGTGCATGTATCTATATATACACATGTGTATGTATATACATATACATATATATTATAATAATAGACCTACTTCCCAGGGTACTTGTGAGGACCAAATGAGATAAAGTTTGTTAGCCTATCACATAGAAGGTGCTATATAATTACTAGCTATTATGAAGATATTTAAAACAGCGGTTGGGAAAGACTCTCCAGTTACAGAACCTAGGACCAAATTCACTGAGAATTCAGGCAGATAGAATGCTTGCTAGTGGTTTTAGGCTTAACTTTCTGTTTCGTCCTTTCCCCAAGGTCTGTGAAGTTCAATTTTCCTGAGTCCATTGGGGTGGTCAGTCATAAGATTCTGGCCTTTAGACAAAAGTCCAGGTCACATCAAAGGACTCTGTAATAACTTAGTACTTTAACACTCACGTCAGAAGGGAAAGGATGGAATTTGCATCTCTTGCACAAACCCTCACCGACTCTGACATCCTGCTCCACCAAGCCTGCCCACTCTGTCCCCTCTATGTTGTATCATGACAGCCACTGGTGAGCACTAGCTTTTTCAGGGTTTCCTCATGTTGTCCTGTCATTACAAGGATGCCTACGAAGTATTGTAGGCTGTCCAGGTTGTGCCTCGCATCTCACTAGATGAAAAGTCCATCTTTTTTTTTATTTTTCACCTCATCACATACTTGTCTTGGTTCCAAATACAAAATACTAAGCATGGCTCCTAAGACACTCATACATATTTCATAGGCCTCATCTGTCCTTGGAAACTGAAACATAGTACTATGAGACAGAATTTAGGCAGATAGGTTTTACCCTCCACACAATCTCTTTAAAAAGAAGGCTGGTCATGGGCAACAATCAAGTCACTTTACAGTAACACACCTACAATATTCCAGATGCTGTGTTAGGAGCTAAGGACAGAAAGACAAAAATGAGTCTCTGTCTTCAAAGAGCCTATATTCTATAAAAGAAGAAAATATTTCTATATATAATTATACACAAAATAAATACAAGGTAAGTACAGGGAGAAGAAGCTGGGGGAGGGGGGGAATCAGGAAAGGCTTGAGCTGAGTTCTGAAGGAAATAAGGGACTCTAAGAGATAGTGATAAAGGGTGGTGGGGGGGGGGGTGATTTTCAGAGCATTCAGTGCCAAGGCACAGAGCCTTAGGAGGAAATGTCATGTATGAGGGCAGTCTGGCTTGACCCACAGAATGTGGAAAGAGGAGAAGTATATAAGGCTTGTAAAGCAAGATTATAAAGAGCGCAGAAAGGCAAACATCATTGCTTACACTTGATCCTAGAGGCCATGAGACACCTTGGAGTTTACCAAAGGAGTAATGTGGTCAAACTTGCACTTTAGGAAAATCACTTTAGCAGCTGTGTGCAGGGTGGATTGGAATGAGGAGAGACGAAGCAAGGAGACTAATTATTGCAATCGTTTAGATGAGAGGTGATTAGAGGCTGAACAAGGGTGGTGGCTGAGTGAGAAAAAAAGGTAGATGGGAGAGATTTCGTAGATGTAGAAACAAAAAGATTTGGTGACTGATTAGAGAGAGAGTATCTTCCCAGCATTCCTGGGCTCTGCATTTTCTAAGATGATATAAATATAAAGTTTAGCTTTCTTTGGCATTTAACACATGGGAATCTGTGTGATCCATCAGGCCTGACTAAAGGTAAGGTAAGGGGAAGAGAAGAGGGGAATATGGGTTTTCAGAAACAAAGGTATTATAAAGTGAATATGCAAATGCACTGAAATTATAACTAACTCTCATTTGACATGCTTCTAGATAATCAGATAGTCTAGTTAGTAGAATGTTATCATATGCATCATAGGCTAGATTACCAGTTTTCAAAAAATTAGAACACAGAAGGTACCTGCCATTCTTTTCCAAGTCTTTCTCACTAGCTATTAGAGATAAGTAAGTCCCTTGGTACCGTACATGATCACCCATACAGTTTCAGAGTTGGAAGGGGCCTCAGTGATCATCAACTCCAATGTGTACCTGAACTGGAATCCCTTCTACAATATACTCAATAATTATTCTCTCATCCTTTAATGAGGAGGAGCCTATTACCTCTGAAGGGGAGACAGCTCTGTTGCTGCCCAGACTAGCCTGGGGTCCAATTGCAGCCACCACCTAATAATTTTACCAGCACAAGATGTGCCCTCCATTCCCCCGACATCTACAGATCAGGAGGACTCCACTAAGGATACAGAAGCCCAGACATCTCTCTCTTTAGCCAAGCCTAAGATGTTAACACAGGCATACATATATACGTACATACATACACACATACATACATACATACATACATACATACATTCTTTCTCGGTCTTTTTCTGTCTCTCCCTTCCTCCCCTTCTCCTCTGTAGTCTCAGTTTCTCTCTCATACTCTTTTACTTCTCTGTCTATCTTATCTGTCTGTCTCTCTCATTCTCTCTCACTCTGTCTCACACTCACTGCTTCTGTCTTTATCTCTCTGTCTCAGACACTCAGGCAGCTAGATGGGTCAGTAGATAAAGCCCTGGGCCTCAAGTCAGGAAGATTTGAGTTCAAATCCAGACACTTACTAGCTGTGTGACCCTGGGCAAGTCACTTAACTACTGTTTGCCTCCATTTCCTCAACTTTAAAATGTGATAATAACAATAGCACCTACCTCCAGAGTTGTTGTGTAGATCAAATGGGATAATATTTGTAAAACACCCATCACTGTGCCTGATACACAGCAGCAACTCAAAAAATCCTTGTTCCCTTCACTCTCTACTTCTGTGTATCTCTCTCCTATGCCCTTCATCTCTCTCTCTCTCTCTCTCTCTCTCTCTCTCTCTCTCTCCCTCCCCCCCCCTCAAAATACAAAAGCAAGGTTTCTCTGACTACTGGACACTACTTGGGAAAAATTTCTTGGGATAGCAGGTCCTACACAGGTAGTAAGCAGAGGACTCAAGATTCAAATTTAGGTCCTCTGACTTTGAACCCAGAATTCTTTCCATGGTACCACATCCTCATTCCCAGAATTAAATCCTCCAATGAAGCTAGGATGGGCCAGTAAGAATCACCAGTTGGAGAATCTCTCTGCCATGGGCAGACAAATGTAATAAAATAATTTCAACACTAAAATTAGGTTGAACATATGTAGTGTTCCAGTGCTGACTCAGAAGTTTGCTGTACCTGGAACTCAGCAGTATGAACACAAATTTTTTTTATTCTGTTGTTGAACTTGAAATTCAAACAAATAGAAAAGTAAGGTTGATGGACCAATAGAATGAAATGACTGCTTTGACTGTTCATATGCTCAAAAGCTTCAGAGCTAGTTTTCCTTACTAACAAACTGAGAGAGTAATCACAGTAAGTTACACTTGGACAGCTCTTTAAGCCTCCCAACAAGCTGTGCAGTGAGACATCTCACAGACAATGGATCCCATCACTTCATGGATTCTTAAATAACTTCGCAAACATTAAAGAAAAACCACATTTGCCAGCAAAAATTCCCAGTCTGCAAAACCTGGTCATGAGTGCTCACATCAGATTTTGCAACCTCAGTCAAATCCCTGGAAACATTAAACTCGACATAAAAAAACAACAAAACCTAACAAAAACATTCATTAGACACAGACCATATTTCACACAATTCTTGGCCTCTCCCAAACCACCATGTAGTTTAAAAGGGACCCTCTGCCCTCACCTTACAAGAATCCTGCCCAGGAATCGGTTCCACAGCCACCTCCAAGCAGCTGCAGCAGATGCTGTCAGCCCTGCAGAAGCCGCTGAAGAAAATGAGGGAGTAATCACAAAGTGATACAGATTTTCTCAAGGAATTTTTTATCCCTTTCTAAACAAGAAGGCCATCTTCTCAGGAATTGGCAGCCTCCTCCCCCATGGGTCTGCTAAAGACAGAATTTTCTGACCTTCTGTTCATATGAAGAGGATGTTCTATTCTCGTTGCTTCACTATCTCACTGGATTAGAGATACAAGGAAAAGGGGGAGCAATAAGGTTTCATGGTACCTGTGGGATTGGCAGTAGGGTTATATACACAAAATCGCATGTTCCATCATGCTCTTTCAGAACTAATCCAATAACCACAAATGGGGGTTTGCTTCAATATTTTTAAAAGGTAGCTATTTTGTAGTTGCAATCATTTTTGAAAACAATTCCCTAATTTCAAGGAAACATGGCCAGAGTAAGTGGCAGAGCTGGGACTATCACTGGGTCTCTTAGCCCCTAATCTTATGCTCTTTCTGCTAGATCATATTGCCTGGAGAGAGTACCCAGCATTTTCCTTAGTCAAGGAGTCATGGGTGGGTCTGAACAATGCCTCTGAGGTATTGTTGGCAGCCTAGACACAGGGAGGAAAGAGGAAGAAGGAAGAGAAGACAGAGAAAAGGAATGAAGAAACAAAGGAGAAGGTTGGGGTGAAGAAAGGGATTGGAGAAAGAGAAAAAAATGTGCCTATCACTTCAGCGGTGGAGTCATATCAAGAGTTGTCTCAATGACTCCTACTCCTGGGCACTTCACCAAGGAAGCAAGTATGATATGTGTGTGCGTGCGTGTGTGTGTGTGTGTGTGTGTGTGTGTGTGTGTGTGTTGATAATGCAAGAGGGAGAGAAGGAGAGTAGTTCCTCTGTGGGGAAAAGATCCTGGAGTTTTAGTGACCCACAAGCTCAATATGGGTCAACACTGCGATATGGCAGCCAAAGAAAAAATTAAAGCAATCTTGGACTACGATAAAGAGGCATAAGTATCCCGCACTAAAGAAGTAGGAGACCTAATACAGTCAACTATGATTAGACCACAGCTGGAGTTTTGTGTTCCATTTTGAGAAACACATTTTAGGGAGAATATCCTTTCCTTAAAGAGAAAGTCCAGAGGAAGATGGGCAGGCTGGCAAAAGGCCTCCACATTGTGCTGTAAAAGAACTGGTTTCTAAGAATTTGGAATATTTAACCTAGAAAAGAGAAGACATAAAAGGTACCATGGTGATGAATCCTGGTCCTGAAAAACACCTCCTCCTCATCATCATCAATTAACATTTATTAAGCACCTACTATGTGCCAGACACTGTGCTAAGTACTTTACAAATAGTATCTTTTTTTCTGTCACACCCACTAAGGGAGCAAGGTATATTGCTATCACCATTGTACAGCTAAGGAAACTGAGACCGACAGAGGTTTAATATCTTGCCCAGAATCACACAGCTAGTGCGTATCTGAGGCCAGTTTTGAACTTAGGTCTTCCTGACTGCAGACCCAGCATTCTTTATTAATGGTGCTCCCTAGATAGTTCTCTCCTCTGGGCAGAGAGAGGTTGGAGGTGAGGTGGGGAATACTAAATATACCATCAAACACAGCTGTTTATCAGTCATGTTGGTTTTGTTTAATTGTTTTTTGTACAAGGGAAGGTTCCACTGGAGATGGTGGGGGAGGGAACACTAGGAGACGAATGGTGTTAAAAACAAGAGAAATCAATAAAAACTTAGGTGAAATAAGCTACCTTGGGAAGCAGTGGGTTCCCCCTTGCTAGAGAGCCTAAAATCAAGGCTGCAGAGCCACTTGTTGCAAGGGATTCTTTGTTCAAAGACAGGTTGGCCTAGAAGATCTCTGAGGTCCCTTCCAATTGAGATTTTGAGATTTTTTTTAATAGCTGGATTGGCATCCTAGCCTTTCAAGATGGATCTTAAAAGCTGCAATTAAAAAAAAAATAACAACAAAGAAAAAAAACTGTCATGTACTATTTAGCATTTGGTATCTACTGTCTCATTTCTTATATAGTACATACATGCAGTTTCAAACTGCATTCTAGATTGTTAAGTGAAGGACAATCACTTCACTTTCAAAGATGGTCTCTCTCAGACCTTGGGGAGGTTGGTTCAATGCTTTTTATAGAAAGAGAGCAGCACAGGGGCTAATGTGTCAAATAACCTCTTCCAAGAAATGACAAAAAAATTTCAGGAGAGAAAATCTTTTAATGCCTGAATTCCCCAGATCTTTCAACGTTTTAACTTTACATATGCAAGATTTCTATACAAATGGGGCCCCAGAAATAGTTATTTTGCCCACAACCTTTCCCTTCTTTCCACCATTGTCACTGATAGGCTTAGTTGTCATTCAGCCTCAGGCCAATCGGAGTCACCTTTCAGTGGTTGTCACACCACCACTGGCTTGTGATGCTGACAACTCATTGCCAGAAAGAGAGGATGGGGGACCGTTAGTTACTGCAGCTGCATCAGCGCGGGAAGACTCCTGTTAGCTGCCTAAGGGAGACAAGAACCACAGAAAACACTACAGATGCTCTGGCCACTAAATTGTGTAATTTTTGCCACCCCCTAAGGGAAACTTGGGGGATTAGAGAAGAGGGAAGATTCTGCACTGAGGCCTGAATATATCAAAATGCTCTACTGTGGTAAGAGGACTCGAGGCTGCAGGTTCCCCACCCCTGGTAGCCCTACCCAGATCCTGTGTCTTCTTGCCTTCGTGGCATATCCAGGCCCCTCAAAAACATCCTCCTCCTCTTTACCCAATTTCCTACTCTTTCTGTCTTAAAAAATGAGATTCTCAAAATGTCACCTACCACTCCAGCAACTGACTTTTCTCTCCTTCCACCATCAGCAAGCAATGGGTCTCTCAAGACCACATCATAGAACAATGGCTCCTACCTAGGTCACGGAACAATGCTAATGGATAACAGAGCTACTCGATACATATTTTTCATCTTTTTTCCTCTAGCAAAGAGAAAAAAAATATCCAGGGTGGGAAAGATGGAACTAAATTAGCTAAATTGAAAACCCAAGTAGGACAGCAGTAAAAAAGAATCTAGCTAGGTGGCACAGTGGACAGAGCTCTGGGCCTGGAGTCAGGAAGTTGTCGTTCAGTCATTTTCAATAATGTTCAACTCTTGATGACCTCATTTTAGGGTTTTCTTGGCAAAGATACTGGAGTGGTTGGCCATTTCCTTCTCCAGGTCACTTTACAGAAGAGGAAACTGAGGCAAACAGGGTTAAGTGACTTGCCCAGGATCACACAGCTTGTAAGTACCTGAGGCCAGATTTGAACTCAGGTCTTCCTAACTCCAGGCTGAGCACTCTATCCACTGAGCTACCTATTTTCTCTGGAACTATACCTACCCCAGTCTTAAAACTGCTTGCCAAAACCACCGTTATTTATCTGCTGGTGCCCTCATCGTACAATCTCTGTGGAAAGAGCACTCATTGTATTTGGAGTCCAAAGATCTGAGTTCGAATCTTGGCTCTCTATCTCTTACTATTTGTATGAACTTGACAAGTCACTTCTAACTTTCTGGATCTTAGTTCCTCATCTTTAAAATGAACGGATTGAACTTGATGGTTTCTAAGGGCCATTCCAGCTCTAACCCTATAATGATCCTATGAGCCAACAAGCTGCTATTCCACAAAAGGAACTGAACCATATCTATATTGACTTTCTCATTACAAATGAAACCAGAAGGCATAAAGCAATAGCAGTTGAATAGAAGGATGGTATCTAGGTTCTCCCCCAGAGAGTTACACAAAAGAGTTGGACCCAACACTACTCCAAAGAATTTCACTGACATTCTCTGAGACTAAGAGAAGTTTAACTCTTCTCTCTTTTGATTTCCCCATATGTGAAACATGAGACGAGCCCAACAGTTGTCCAGTCACATGATGAGGACACAGCACTTATGTGTTAGCCTTCATTTGTGAAGATGATGCTATTCATGTCATTACCAAAAAAAAAGTGTCAGTGCCTCTTTTCTACAAGTGCTTATAAGACATGAATTGGCCATCTATGCTGGCTCATTTCTTATGACCATTAGCACACACTTTCACAACCAATGATTGGCCAGGACTTTACTCCAGGGATGGTAGCATAGTTCAGAAAAATAATCACAGGATTTGGAGTCAGAGAAACCAGACATGAACCTTGGCTCTGTGTGACTTTAGCTAAGTCTCTTAACTGCTTTGGGTCCCAGATGGAGTTAGACCAGATGAGAGGTTTCAACCAGATTATTTGGTATGCTAGAACCAGCTCCTACCACCTAGGGAGAACCAGCTATTAAATTTTCAATGTAAGCATTTACACCTTAAAATCAGCAAATGGTTACAAATCAGGGCTTGATGTATTGTTTTGATTGTCTAGACTTAAGACTTAAGAAGTGATAGTGGAAATGTTAATAATTGAGTTTAATCTGAATTATTAACATTTAAATTTTAAAATGTGTCATTATTACATCCCCTACCCCCCATAGAACCTGTTGTTAAATATTTACCAGCACGCCCTTGCCTCCAAATCTATGCTCTAAATCTATGATTCTATATATCTATGCTCTAAATCTATGATTCTATATTCTATAGGCAGAGAAGTGGGTCCATAGGGAATAGGTTCCAATGTGCCAAAGACAACATTAATTGGCTATTTTCATTGCATATGTGTGTATGTACATACATACATATAGACATATGTATATATATATGAAGGTGTAGCTAAACAGTAAAGAAATAGGTGTCCATGTGTGGCTTATGAAATTACTCTCATTAACTGTTGGTCAAATCTCTTATGATAAAATTCACACATAAGAGGTGTCACAAAATAAAATGACAATATTAGGGTGCCACCACTCCTAATGCCAGGAAAACCAGCTTAAAATACAGGAGTTTCATTTCTGTAACAGGAGATAAAGCTGTACTAAAACTGTAATTACCTAGAAAGCTTGGCTCTAGAATACCAGAAAGACTGGTTCACAGGAATTTATGACTTCACTATTGAAGAGAGACAAAGGACTTGAGCAATTCAACCCAAATAATTTTGAGCTGACTAGAAATTATTGAAAAATAGGACTAAATGATTAACCAATTAAATTAAAGTGAATGCTGCTAACATGCTAGTTCTCATACGCCAATTCTTTCCTGGTTTCTACAATATTGAATTCTCCACTGGAGTAAGATTTAAAGGAGTAACTACTCACAGGCATTATTATAATTTGTTAACTTAAGCGTTGCCATGCTTCAAGGAAAAAAGCTGTAGCAGGGTCAAGGCAGAGGTTTGTAAGCTTCCCATACTCCACATCAGTCTATTTTGACTAGCTGAAGAGCATACAGAGGAGAGCCACAAGGAGAGTGAATGGCCTCCAGCCTATGCCTAATCAGGATCACCTGAAGTAAGGGAGACTATTTAACCTGAAGAAGAGAAGGCTTAGGAAATGCACACTGGCTTTCTTCAAGTACTTAAAGGACTGTCATGTTGAATTCAATCCCAGGAGACAGAACTTGAATAATTGAGTATAAGTTGAAAGCAGGAAAATTAAAGTTTGATGTAAGGAAAAACTTGCTTACAATTAGAGCTATCCAAAAATGAAATCTCCTGCCTTGGGAGATAGCTCATTCTTCCTCACTGAACGTCTTCATGTAAAGGCCAAATGGCCATTCTTTGGGTGTGTTGTAACAAGGATTCTCTTTTGAGCATCAGACTATATGGCCTCAGGGATCCCTTCCAATTGAAAAGACCTGGGACTCTTCCAAGATACATTACTCTCTCTATTTCCCTTATAAGTATAAGGAATTCTTCAACTTAAGAGTACAATCCATTATTTGTCCCTCCTTAATGTCCCTTATTAATTATTATATCTGTACATATTTATGTTCATGGTACACAAATTACTTTATTTCCAACAGTGTGTGGTGGAGATCCCCACCATAATAGGCTGCTGAGCAGAATGTTCATGGGCTGCTTCCTCCCACTAAGAAAAGGTACAAATACCACTGATGATTCTCTCACAGGAAGTAAACAATTCCCGACAGACCTCTGGAATAGCTGACCCTGACTCTATATTTCTGCTTTGAGAGCAAAAATCATGTCTAATCTTTACCAAGTACCCAAAGCATTCTTTAAAGACTCAAAAAAATATCTGCTGATTGGAGGAGGCCATATTAGCTATTTTCACTCAGAGAACATGGCCTTTTCTCAATGTGGCTCCTTTGGGCCTGGCAATAAGACAGCAGGGAGGAAATGCAGCAAAATCTCCTTATGAAGTAGGAACATAGGAACATACATTTAAAACTGGAAAGGAATTCAGAGAGCATCAGATCCAACTTCCTTATTTTGCAGATGAAGAAAATGAAGTCCTTTTTAAAAAGGAAAGTGCTTTGCACAAAATCAAAGAGGTACATGGCCATCAGAATAGGAACCTAAATCCAATGTTCCTTCCAATGCAGCACACTGACAAATATTCTAAAGAAACAGTTTGAAGGTCCTGTGCCCTTTGTACATAGTTATGTACATTGTACACAGAGGATAATTATATCACAGTGTGAAACTCAAATAGAAGCACATCCCTGGATCTTCATATTGAGTTAGAAAATCTGTGTTGTACTATATTTTTATTTATTTTGTTACACATTTCCTAATTACATTGTAATCTGGTTTGGCCTACACTTGGATGTGGGCCTTGAGTCTGACACCTCTGATATACAATACCTCTGTCACTGTAATAGGAGGAATAACTACCAAGACTACCTCCCCCTCAATGACTCCCCTAGTTATTCCTTGAAAAGCACTGAAACTGTTCTGGAGACCTGATTGGCTCAGGGGACTAAAGGATACTGATGTAGGCTCCTGGTGTTACAAAAGCCAGGTCACAATCACCTGGATCCTCCTCAGCCTTCTGACCAGTAGCATGACCAACACAGGCTATTAAAAGCCATGCTCAGCTGAATCAATGCTCTGTCCTCATTAAAAATCTTCCCCCAATACAAACAAGTAAAATTTGTTTTTGTTAACTGTTAGATAGACTACATAAGTTGTCTCATTTCATTTCAGTCTTAAACTGGAGCTACCAGACTAACTTGGGAAACCCTGGCCTACTCCAGTAACAATACATGGAAAACTTGGACCACCACACATTTGGAGTATGGTTCTACTTTGTTAAGAGATAACTGTTGTAAAGAAAGAAATGAAAACCACAGATACAAAATATATCCAAAAATATAAGATCCAAATAGCCTCTTTAGGACTTTCCTAGTTGATTCAATTTATCATGAGGGACCATTTCAATCAAAATGCATCTATTAAGCACCTACTAGCTTCCAGACACTGTGTAAATTTGGGGAATACAGAGATAAATTAGTCATACAGCACCAAGCACAGTGGCTTAAACCAAAGAGTTCAACAAATTTGGCAATAATTAGATCAAAGAACAGACATACTAGTTACCAGAGCCTCACAATTCAAAGAAAATTTATTATAGAGAACAGAAATGTGCCAAATTTCTCATTATGCTTTTTGAATGATTCTGACAGCTGTAAAATCATAAATGGCAAAGAGAATTGCCTTTTCTTTTTCACAGCATGACAGATTTAGAGTGAAAAGGAACTTCACTAACAAAGTACCTAGCATTATGCAGGCATTTAATAAATACTGGCTGGCTAATTGATTGATTAACTTCAGAGGTTATCTAGTCCAGCTGTGACCATGTATTGATTTAGAAAACCACAGATTAACATTATCTATCTTGTATTATATTTTTTATTTATTTTGTTAAACATTTCTCAATTACATTTTAGTGTGGTTCTAGCCCGTTTTGCAGATTCCCCGGAGTCTTCATTGTACAGATGGATAAACTGAAACAACTAATGGTTAAGTGACTTGCTCAAGGTCACACAAATTCAGCACTTTTGAAGAATGTGACTGAAAACACACCTTGAACCCTTAATATGAAAGGTCATATTCCAAGGCAAGCAAGAGCCAGCCAGTCTTGTCCAGGGGATAACAATGACTATGAATGACAGATATGCAAAGATGGTAAAGTCTAGGGACGCCTTTTCAGAATAATGTTTTAAAATACATAAATAAAAGACATGGCTTACAAAGGAAACCAAAGGCTACTCAGTTATTAAGTGCTTACTACATGCCAGGCATTGTGCCAGGCATTGCACTAAGCACTGGGGATACAAAGAAAGGTAAAGCCAGTCCCTGTTCTCATGGAATTCACAGTCTATAAGGGAAGACAACATGTGAACAATCATGCCATTTTCCCCCTTCCACATTCATAAACTTCTAAAATCTACCCACAGACTTATAACTCTAAGGGGTCCATGGATCCCTAGTTAAGAATTCCTTCTCTATAGTAGTTATTTTCCATTGCACATTTGTCTCAGTATCTTCTTCACCTTTAAAAGAAGAGGATTAGACTATCCCTTCTAGCATTGTCTTTGATCCTAAAGAATTCCTCATATGTGTACTCACCTCTGAGAGACCACTATATAATGCTGTTCAGGAGGTTTATTCTGTTCTGCTCAAATACATTTCAAAATGCTCTACAATTTTTTAAAGGCAAAACTCCTTTTAAAAAAAAAAGTTTAAGAGGCCTAAGAATTGCTAGGCTGTTGAAAGAACCTTTAGTAGCCTATGCAAAATAACTTTAAACTAAAGATGAGCTTTAAAAGAGGTTGGAATGAGTGACAAGGAAGTCTGTCTGCCAAGGTCACTATGTACCGTGGAAGATGTGACCTTTTGCTGCTAACAAGAAAAGACCATCATGGAGTTATTACACAGACACTTAGGCCTAGATTTTTTTCTTCCTTTTTCTCACTTATAGAAAACCAAGCCAGAAAGGCTAGAGGATGATTTTAAAAATAAAACCACGAGGTATTAAAAAAACACTATGTGCAGCAAAATACCAAGTTTCCCTTTGGGGAGATAAATCAATCAATGAAAAAGCATTCATTAAAGTGCCTGCTTTTGTGACAGGCATGACATGCATAAAGACAAATGGAACAATAACTAGCTTCAAAGCCAAGAAGATCTTTTCTTAAGTAAGTCCTGCCTCGGACAAATACTGTGTGATCCTGGGCCAGTCACTGAACTTAGTGTTCCAGGCACTTCTAAGACTATAAATTTGCGGAGGTGTGTGCCTGCATTATTACAGTGTTTCCTCACCTGGGAGTTTCCTACGCCAGCAAAAGCTTCAGTCCTTATCTCTATCCCTATGTGCCAGGCACTGAGGATGCCAAAAAAAAGAGGCAAAATAACGCCTACCCACAAGGTATTTGTATTCTATTGGAGGAGACCATATACATTTATAGGTATATATACTATATAAACACATTAATAAACAAATAAACACAAGGTAATGGGGGAGGGGCAAGGAGAAGGGGAATTAGCAGCTGAGGAGATCAGGAAAGAGTTCATACAGGAGCCTGAACTGAGTTTTGAAGGAAACTAGGAATTCCAAGAGGTGAAGATAGCTAGAGTGCTCCAATGCTATTTTTCAGTGCTAAGGGAGGAAACAAATACCTCCTCTCAGCTATGTTATAAGGTTATAGTCACGTGTATGTGAAGCTGAAAATGTTCTGAAAGCATAAGACCCCAACGGCTAGAATTAGGACCAGGCAATGATGACCAAAGGCTGTAAAGATCTTCTGGCAGAATCTGGCCCTATGAAAGGGTTCAGGGTGAGCTACAGACTCTTTTTCTTACGTCTGACAGGAGTCAGTGGAAAGAGAACTGGACTAATGGAATACTTCTGTTACCAGAAAAAGATGGTGCTCCCCATTCCAATGGAACCACTGATATTGTTAAAATGAAAAACAATTGTCAATGACTTTAGGATTGCAAACGATACTAAAAAAAAGCTGTGTGTCTGTGTGTGATTTAAATTTACTCAAAATGTTCATGTACTGTTTTACCAGAGGAGAGGGCAAGGAAAGAAATAACAGAATAACATATTTTTAAGGAAAATTTATAATTTCTAAATATCCAGATATTTTTCATTTCTAGCCAGGACCAGGTATCTACAGTCAGGAATAACCAATTTCTGGGTAGGACAATGCTTCCAACACTATATATTCAAAGTTTATTTCTAAGTGATTAGTAGTGGTAGTAGAAATAGTAGTAGTAGCGGCAGCAGCAGTAGCAGTAGCAGTAGTAGTAGTGGTAGTAGTGGTGGTGGTGATGGTAGTAAAAGCAGTTCAAATATATTAAGGTTCACAAAGCACTTTATATTCATGTCATTTGATTCTCACACACTTTTGTGAGGTAGTTGCTATTATCCATTTTGCAGATGTAGTAACTGAGGTTAAATGAATTGCTCAGGATCACGCAGCAGTAGGATTCAAAGCCAGGTCTTTCTGACTCCAGGTCCAGCACAGCATCCACCAAACCATGCTATTTAAAGAATCCTACGTGTGGATAGTTATGTTGTACTCATACTATGGTTTGATGCATCTATTGTACAGGACCAAATATGAGGCCTTCTTAAAGTCAAGTCAAAGGATATTTGGTGCTTCCAGTTGGTCTGGGAGCACTGTTACTTTGTCACAGAATGAAATTAGATTAGTTTGCAGGATTTTATTCCTTACCAAAGGCATTCCGGTCATTATCTAATTGCTCTGTTCTCTTCAAGGTATTTGAAAATTGATTTTGCATTCATTCCTGTATTTTTTTCCAAGCAGAGTTTGCTATGATTTCTAAGGTCATCCTATTTAATTCTAATGTATGCAACACATTATCTCTTCTCACATTATCTGGCACTGTCCCAATTTTCTCTGAATTCAAAGTATTAGATTTCCTAGGCCTCATAACAGAGGGCACATTTTCCACTCCCCTGTCCCATGCCTACCAAAAAAATATTATATGACATCAGTGAGCCAGAGGAGCTTACATGATTGAATCCAGACTGCAAAGAAATAGGCCAGATTCACATTGGAGGCAGGAAGAAGATCAAAGAAGGGACTGGAAGATCATGGAAGACAGAGAGGAGTCAGATTTGCCAAACTACCATCCTGTTACTGTTTTCTCCATCAAATACAACAATTTTCCAATTAGAAAATATAGGATAAAAGTGATTAACAAGGAACTGAAATTAAAAGATAAGTGATGGTAAGTAAGAGAGCACCCAGCTACCCCAAGTGTCTTCAGGTTATTATGTTTCAAGATAATAAAATAACCTGTGGATATGCTGAGTTTGCTATTGCTAGGAGAGAAGAGCCACAAAACTGGAGTTGGCAATCTTTGTCTAGTTTTCACAAAAGAAAAAGGCTGAATACTTCAAACTACAGACCAGTGACCTTGAACTCAATTCCTGGTAAGATTTTAGAACAGATAATGAAATGGTCGGTTTATGAGTAATGAGTAAGGAAAGATATTATCAAAGAGAGCTAGTACATGTATTCATTAAGAACAAATCAGGTCAGATAAACCTAGTCTCCTTTTGTAGACAGAGTCACAAGAGTAGTAGATGAGGGGAATACCACAATAGGCTTCCAAAACAATTGTACAAAAATCTCTCATGAAGTCTTTGTGAACAAGGACATACTCAGATGGGATCGGTTCAGTGGATCAGAAACAGTGAGCCAATTGGACCCGAAATATATCAAATGATGGACTGATGTCCATCTGTAGGGAGGTCTCTAGGAGTACTTTAGAGTTCAGTTCTTGGTCCACTCAGGTTAAATATTTTTATCAATGATTTGGATGAAGGCATGGATGTCATGCTTATAAAAGTTGTGGATTCATGAAACTAAGAGGAATAGTTTAGAAGTTCATTATTCTTAAAGTTAGAAGATAATACAATAGCTAACAATATCTAAATCAAAAAAGATCTCAATAGTGATCTAAACTTCAAAAGTTACTTAAAAGAAACTTAACAGGCATAAATCTGAAGTCCTCTTCTTGGGTTCAAATATCTAGGTGATATAGTGGATAGACCCTCTGGCTTGGAGACAGGAAGACTCATCTTTCTGAGTTCAAATCTAACCTCAGACACTTACTAGCTGTGCGACCCTGGGCAAGTCACTTAATCCTCTTTGCCTCAGTTTCCCAATCTATAAAATGAGCTGGAGAAGGAAATGGCAAATTGTTCCAGTATCTTTGCTAAGAAAATCCCAAATTGGGTCACATAGAGTTTGGACATTATCTGAAACAACTCAACAACAAAAAAAAAATTTGGGTTCAGAATATCAACTTTATAAGTACAGGATGGAGTACTTGGCTAGGAAGCAAGTTATGAGAAAAGACCAAGGAGGCTTAATAGGCTGCAAGCTCAAGGTGAATGAATATGGGTTATTTAACAGATATGAGGCTCTTTCCGAATACAATGAAGCTGGACCCTCTGAGAAACTGACTTGTCTTCCAAGGAACATTGTGAATATCAGGTAAGAGATCAGCTGGCAAAGGTCAGTCAGTAAAAAACATATTATTATAAGTCTGAAGGAGGAAGAAATGAGTAGTAGTTGTTGGTAACTTTGTGAGCTAAGGCTAAGAAGTAGCATGTATAAAGACAGTCTTTCTAGGGTTTATATCTAAGCTGTGAAAGATCCAACCCCTATACTTGTCAAACCAAAAGACTACTACTCTTGTTTGGCGACTCATGTGGCAAAAATGATACTGTCAGAAGGAATCCATAAGGTATTTCTCTAAAGACTAAGTCCTAGGCAAGAAACTAAAGACCTTATATTTGGTATATTTGTCACAGCTGCTGGTCCAAGATTGGAAGATATAGAAGAGAACATCACATCTGGTTAAGAAAATGGTTCCTAAGAACAGAAATTAGGTTTCTACACCATCGTTTGAAACCTAGGAATGACAGGCATTTGGCCAAGGACTGCACCGAATAAGAGTTGGCAAGAATGTATTTGCTTAGAGTAAAAAAAAACTTTAAACCAAAAAGAAAGGGCAGAAAATGATAACTAGCTACATTTCCACCATGCTAGATGACCTAGAGAATAGATACAATGTAGAAAGTTGAACAGCAGTAGAGATGCCTGAGATTCTAAGAAAGGAACAGGCAATCTAAAAGTCATAGCCCAGGATGTCTAAAAACACAAATGCAATCAAGGTGAACCAGATACTAGTGAAAGGAATCAAATTTGAATTCATGGGCATTACTGAGATTTGGTGGGATAAGAACCATTAACCAATCAGTAAGTATTTATTAAACACCTACTATGTACTGTCCTAGGCACTGGTGATACAAATGCAAAGAATAAAACAATTTCTACTCACAGGGAGCTTTTAGTCTGATGGAGGAGATGATATAATTGTATATTAAGAAAATATGCTTATTTTGAGTCAGCCATTCTAGGAAGCAATTTGGAACTATACCCCAAAATTACTAAATTCTGCAAAAATATTTGTAGGAGCAATTTTTGTATTGGTAAAAATTGAGGATACAGGAAAATATGGGGATGCACATCACTTGGGAGATGGATGAACAAATTGTGGTATACGAATGTAATGAATATCATTGTACTATAGGAAACAACAAAGTAGAGTATCAGAGAAACCTGGGGGTTTGCAGGAACTGATGATGCAAAGTGAACAGGACAATTTACATAATAACAACATTATAAAGGGAATAACTTGGAAAGGCCTAAAAATTCTGATCAACACTATGCCCAATTACATTTTGAGAGAACTGATAATGAAGTATCCTAACCACTTTGCGACAGAGAAGTAATGGATTCCAAAGTGCAAAATAAAATATCTATTTTTGGACAAGGTCAGTATGGAAATTTGTTCTGCTTGACTGTATATTTGTTATAAAGGGGCTTGGGGGGGAGATGGAAAGAGAATTTTTATGTTGAAAAATGTAATTTAATTTTTAAAAAGAAGCCATTATTTATATAAGAATAATTGGGGGGAGTATTATAGAGAGCATTTGGGTAAAAAAATGGAAACAAATCAAAGTAATGTTGCTACTGGAATAAACCAGGATAGAAATAAAAATGGATGAAGAGTTTGAGAAACAGATCACAAGCCTGATATAAAAGAGTATTGGCATAAAAGAGTATTGACAGGGATGTTAGTTACCTGGGCATCTTCTGGAGCACTTTCTCTGCCAAAAGCAGAGCAACCAATAAACTTCTTAACTTGCCTTACTGGTAATTCATCCTTCAAAGGTAAAGACGGGGTTGGTTCTGGATCTGGATCCAAACTTCAGCAACAAAGAGGGAGTGGTTAATGATGGGAAACTTGGGGTGAAATGATCACTACATCTTAGACTTTGTAACAGAGGGAAAAGAAAGTCAGAAATAGTCTGACACGCACCCTAGGTTTGTGGAGAACAGGTTTCAAAAGGTTCTAACATGTAGAATTACATGGAGGAGGAGAAAGAGAAGGAGGAAGAGGAGGAGGAGGAGAAAGAGGAAGAGGAGAAGAGAGGAGGAGGAAGAGGGAAAATGAGCATACAAACTATAGTCTAGTAAGCTTGATTCCAATTCCAGGCAAAATGCTAAAATGTATCATTATAAAAATGGTAAGCAAATATCTAGAAGAGGACGCTGTGATCATAAAGGGCCTACAGGCAAAACTAATTTCATTTCCATTTTTCAAAGAGTAACTCCATTAGTTTATCTGGGGGATGCTATAGATACAATTTACCTAGATTTTGGAAAGTAGTTGTAACTGTAGCATGAGATATAGTTCCCCTAGACTCTAATAAAGTCCCTCATGTGTAAAAGTCAGAGATTTAGAGGCTTAGGTTTATAATAGTAGCAATTAGCACTTGACCTCTCCAATATCATAGAATGATCAGTTGAAGGAACTGAAGAACACACCTAACTGTACAAAACTCTAGACCATGGTTATTCTAGAAAGAAACAAAACTCCAAAATATAGTTATTCTAGAAAGAAGAGAACTTAGAGGAGTCACAATAGTTGGGGTTTTTTTTTTATTTAAAGGGTAATCAAATGGAAGAGGGATTGGACTTCCTTTGGTTTTCCCTGAAGGGCAAAGCTAAAACCAATGAATAGAAGTTTCCAGAAATCAGATTTCAACTCAAAAGAGGGGGGGTTGCCTTGGTATATAGTGAATTCCCCATCATTGGAGATTGTACGACTACTTTGGGGGCATATTATAATAAAAGATCCATGCTTTGGATAAGGGTTGGACTAAATAACTTTTAAAATCCCTTTTTACCTCTACAATTCTATGATCTAACCTTTACAATTTACAGATGAAGACACTGAAGCCCAAAGAAAGTTCTAAAAAAGAAAGTTAGACTGGAAGACTTCTTTCCAGTACTTTGCAGCCCTATAAATTCCTGTAAATTCCTTTCCCAGGCTCTCCCAAATCAATAGTGCTGACTCATAGGAAGCCTGGTTTCCAGAAGAAAAGTAGGTAGCATTTAGAGTGAGTCAGAATTCAGCATCAAGTCAGGAAGAGAAAGGCACCTACATTTTAGTGGTAACATGCCCAGGCCATGACAGGCAAACCCTTCCAAGTCAGCTAACAAGCAGGTGTGCACTCAAATAATCATTCGCTAATTATTAAGCACCTACTCTGTAGCACTATTGGGTGGGGAGGGGGAAGGAGGAGGGAAAGAGATGGGAGAAGAGAGAGGGGGGAAGAAGGCGGGGGGCGGGGGAGAGAGAGAGAGCATACAAAAAGAAAGGCAATATGTCTTCATGGACAGAAAACTGGACTTGGGATTAGTAAGACCTGGCTTTAAATTCCATATCTGAAACATATGAACTGTTACCACAGATGGACAAATTCACTTAATCATTCTCCATCTCACTTTCCCCTTCAGTGAAAGGAGGATAATGATGTCTGTAGTATATCTACCTCACAGGATTGTTGTGCAATTCAAATAAGATAGTGCCCAGTTCTTTGCAAAACTCAAAGTACTACATAAATTACTACTTTTATCTTTACAAATGAGAGGCAGCATGGCTTAGTATAAAAAGGATCTGACCTCAGAGTTAGAAAGACCTGGATTCAAGTGCAGGCTCTGCCACATACTGACTGGATGGCACCTGGCTAGTCATTTTACCTCTTGCTGCTCAAGGCAACTCTCTTAGCCTGTAAATGTCACAGAAGGCAATGGCACCTGCACTGGTAGAGCGAGCTTCTTCATTCAGAGAGTTTTATTTATGAAATTGTAAGACTAGAATCTCTGCATGGATGAACTGAGGCCTTGCAGAGAAAGAGAATCAAACATGGGCTCTGGATGGTGAAAGACCCAAGCAAATTAATCACCTCCCCTTACAGGCCCAGGACCTGGGTAGTGAGAGGTTTCACAGCAGGAAAGGAACCTGTCAACCTTAAAGTTCAACTCCCTTGTTCTGCAAATGAGAAACTGAAGCCCAGATGGTGAAAGGGATTTATCTAATTAGTCAATGGCAGGGTTGTCAGACTGACTAGATGATTTACCTCTCTGGACCTCAGTTTCCTCATCTGTAGAGTGATAATATTTATAGGTTCTCTCAGCTCTAAATTCTAATTGTGCACTGGTGCAGAGGGCAGAACTAGGAGCAGTTGGTGGAAGTTGCAAAGAAGCAAATTTAAGCTCAAAATAACAATTCCTAATAATCAGAGCTGTCTGGTGGATGGGCTCCTTCAGAAAGAAGTGGGCTCTACCCACTGGAGGACTTTGAAGCAAGGTACCACCCTCCCCTACACTGTGTTTAAGAGGGGTATTACTCTTCAGTTTCAAGTTGGTCAAAATGGCCTCTGAGGTCCCTTCTGATTCTGAAATTCTATTATTCTGTGACCTGCCCAAGGTCATAAAGCAGAGCTGGAGTTTAGGACCCAGGTTTCCTGGCTTCCAGTGCAAAGCTCTTTCTACTATATTGTACAAATCAATGTCTCTAAAGTAGGCTTTCAAGGACTGTAACAGGCTGGAAAGGAAAGTCAATAAAAGCACTAAAGCTTGGCCTCAAAATCCAGGTGTCCCAACTCCCACACTTTTATTATACCCCACTGTCTCAGGATTCCATTTGAAATACTAGTGTGACATTCTACAGCTCAATAATGTTGCTCCCTAGATACTGTCTGGCCCGATGGTCACTTTTCAGCTTTCACTATGTCTGAATAATTTAAAGTCCTAGTTCCAGGTGGAATCATACAAAGAATCCTGGCTCTAGAATCAGAGGTTATTGTTGTTCAGTCTTTTCAGTTGCGTCCAACTCTTTGTGACCCTATTTGGGGTTTCTTTGGCAAAGATACTGGAGTGATTTGCCATTTTCTTCTCCAGCTCATTTTGCAGATGAGGAACTGAGGCTAACAGGGTTAAGCGACTTGCCCAGGGTCACACAGCTAGTAAGTGTGCGAGACTAGATTTTAACTCATGAAGATGAGTCTTCCCGACTCCAAGCTCAGCACTCTATCCACTGGACCACCTAGCTGCCCTGGTTCAAATCTAGACCTTGACGTTTATTAGCAGTGTCATAACCTCCTCAGGCCCTGGTGTCCTCATCCAAAGAGGCTCGCCTAAATGATATCAAAGGTTCTTTCCAGTTCTAAAAATTTATGGTCTTATGATCACAAGGTGATACATCAGTCATCCTGTCTACTTACAACTTGGTTAACAAATCTGAAACTTTACCCAATTCTCATTCCCAAAAAAGCCCCTTGTAGGCCTTTAACTTCTCTGTGGAAGTTAAACATTAGAGTAGAAGGTAATGGAGTCCTACAAAAGTATGGGGCCCAGTCATCCCAAAAGATAAGGGCCATTGGGATTCCTCAGTTGGGACCTGCTTCTGGGAAGGGTTCAGGGCTTTTCCAACAAACCAGATGCCAAATAACTGGGTTCACTTTGGCAAAGACCCAAAATCACAAATCAGACATAGAAACAACCTAATTTCTCAGGGGTTCCTAATGGACAGGAAATGGACAGTGGTCAGGATGAAATGTGTTGATGGCTATTCCACACCAGGGCACGGCAATACAATGTGGATTTCACCTCACCCCAAACCAGTTGGAAGTGGACTCCAAATGAGAAGCAAAGGACCAAATGAAATTTATAGGACATTATACTACTAGGCACACACCCAAGGAAGTCAATGACCAGATCATATTCATGAAAATATTTATAGTGGTACTTTTTGTAATAGGAAAGAATTGTAAGCAAAGTAGATGCCCTTCTATTGGGAAATGGCTGCACAAAAGAATGTGATGGAATATTACTGTGCTTGTAAGTAATGATTGTAATAAATACAGAGAAGCACGGGAAAACTTACGTGAACTGAACCAAGCTGAAGTCAGCAGAACTAGGAAGACAATCCACATCATGACTACAATAATGTAAATGGAAATAACAAAAAAGCAATCAAAACAGAATGCTGTGGAATTATAACAACCAAGGTTGGGCCTTAAAAGAAGAGATTTGTGAAGGCACTTCCCCACCTTCTTTGCCAACGTAGGAGACTATGGGTGCAAAACACTGATTATTATATCAGACTTCTTTGATGTTTTGGTTAGTTTTTCTAAATTTTTTCCCTCTGATAAAGCAAGACTCTCTGGAAGGGGGAAGAGAAGGGATATATTGGGAAATGAAGATGATATAAAACAAAATATATCAATAAAACTTATTTTAAGAAAAAGAAAATCATAGGGCATTAAACTCATGGCTTTTGCTGCCATGTCAGACTTTCAGAGGAGGGGGAGGGTCTTTGTGGTCTATTGAAAAGTGAGGCCTGCCATCTAAAGCAAAACTGTGCTTCTTTGAGAAAAATGAGGCTAGCTTCTCTCTCCAACAGCAGGAAACAGATGGGAGCCAGATCACATCTGCCTCAAGCTGCCAAAGAGAAAAAAAAGTTACATGGAATTATATTTCTCGACTGAGAGTCCTTAAATTCACTGAATGTTTCTGCCAAACCACAGACCATTTTCTAAGTCTAACTTCCCTCCCCAAGCAAACAGTTAAATACACATCAGGTGTCCTCAAGACCATACATCATTCAAAGGCAGCCCTCCTATAGAGGATATTACTTAATGAGTCATATCTCCCCAAAACAATAACAATTGTCTCACAACAAGAGCTTAAAGTGGGCAATGAACAATGAACTGGAATGATTTCCCCAAGGCTCCAGCCTGACAACACCCACCTGCCATTTTGGGAGGAAAGAAAATGGAATATGGATGCTAAAGGGGGAAATATGAGAGGGGTAAGGAAATTAAAAGAGTAAAAATGGAGGAGGGGCAAAACAGTATAAAAAGTGTTCTAGAATTTTCCACATTACTGAAAGTGCTGCTAAAGCTGGAAGGAAATTTAAAGCTCATCTAACCCAACCCCCTCACTCTGTGAATGAGGAAATTGAAGCCCAGAGCAGTTATGTCTTGACCAAAGTTACAGAGCTAGTTAATGACAAAACCAGAACTAGGCCCCAGGTTTCCCGATTCTCAGTTCAGTGCTCTTTTCCACCTTAGTCAATGCCTCCATTAACTAGTCACACATTCATAGTGAAATGGCCCTTTAAAAAGTAGCCTTCTTTTCCTCTCCTTCCTTTACTCTCCCAAGCTCCTCTCTGAACCCCAGGCTCACTGAATGACCAATCTTTTCTGAATCTATGACAACATGTGCTATATAAATCAGTTGCACCAAGATGTGCAAAAAACAACAGAAGTCTCCAGTAACAAAGATATCCATAGATTAACAAGCGTTTGTTGAGTACCCACTATGTGCCCGGTGCAGAAGATACAAAGACAAGAATGAAAATAGTCCCTGCTTTCAAAGAGCCTTCATTTTATGGAGGAGACAATGTATATTCATGGAGGAATATACAAAATCAGTATCAGGTTGCTGAGCAGGAGAACCAGGAAAGACCTCATGAAGAAAATGGCCTTGAGCTGAGTTTAGAAGGAGACTTGGAATGCAAAGAGACAGAAGATAGGAGGCAATATATCATTGGAAGGAAAGTGGATTCAAAAGCTTTGACATTAGTGACAAAGTGTCCTTTTTAAGGAACAGTAAAAAGGAAGAAAGCCAGTTTGACTGGACTTTAGAATGTGAAGGGGAATATTGTGTAATGAGGTTGGAAAGGTAAGATGGAAACATTTTAAAGAAAAAAAACTTTGAAAAACTTAAGAATTCTGATCAATGCAATGACTAACCACAATTCCAGAGGACCAATGATGAAACATTATGACCCACCTCCTGACAGAGATGATGGACTCAAGATGCAGAATAAGACATGTTTTTGGATATGATCAGTAAGGGAATTTGTTTTGCATGAGTATGCATATTTGTTAGTAGGGTATTATTTTCTTTTCTTTTTTCAGTTAGGAAGAAGTAGAAGGGAAGAGGGAGAAGAATAGGATTCTCCCACATCTAAAAAAAAAGTGGGGAGGAAGCAAAGAAAGAAAACCACAAAAGGAAAACCAGAAAGTATTCTAGACAAGCAGGACAGCTTTGACAGTTACACTTTATGTACCTAAAAAAGAAAAATGACCCCTATATAAGTAATGGAGATTTTCAGTTTCATACATAGTCTCTCTTATTTTGTATTGTGTATTGAAACACTCATTTATTTTGTGTTTGTTAAGTTCAAAGTAAAAATAAAATTAAATTTTTAAAGGAAATAAGTTGAAGCCAGGCTGTGAAGGTGTTAAATTGCCAAATTGATCTTTTTTGATCCTGGAGGTAATAAAAGCCACTGGAGTTTACTGATTAAGGGAGTAAAGAAAAATCCTTCCCAAAGACACCAAAGTGAAGGACATATTTTATTCCACCAAAGTAGGCCAGTACACCAATGGCAGGATCTTCTGATCTCTATTGGAGGAGTGAATAGCCAGGATCAATTCCAAGGAATCAATCCAGTCAATCAAATAACAAACACTTGTAAGGGCCTCCTGTAAGAGGTGCTGGGGAAACAAAACCAAAAAATAAAACCATCCTTACCTCAAAGAGTTTATATTCTAATGAAGAAGACAACAAGTATGCAAAGAGGTTTATATAGAATGAATATCATTCGAAATAGTTCAATATAAGGTGACTTGAGAGTCAGGACACTAGCAGTTGGAGAGCTCAGGAAAGGCTTCATGGAGAAGGTGAGGAAATCACAAATCCAAGAATTATTGAATAGTCCAGATCAAGAGTGCAAAAAAAAATTACATTTTTTTAAAAACTGCAATTCTACCTGTAATCTGAAAGGTACTAAACCCTTTGGTAAATTATCGCAGTACCTCACTCTACCCAGGGCTCTGAAAGGCTAAGCCAGGTGCTACTTAACTAGAAAATCTTCTGGTGCAAGCCTAGTAATGGACTTTGTCTGTCTTTTGAGGACCAACCTCAGAAGGTTCCAAGAGATTGATTACCAAAAAGCTGACCATGGGAGTCATACATTTTTCAGTTTCAACAACTCACAAGGGCTGGAGCTATAACCCTCAGATAGCAAAGGTGCCTCCACTAATGAAAACACAGATCCAAGAAGGGATATCCCAAATATGGGTTTTTTTTAAAGATCTGGTTAAACTCCAAAATTGGAGTGCTGTGATTATTCATTTTCAAAAAAAAAGGTGAGGGGGACAACACTATATATTAAAAGGGGGGACAAATCTAAGATCACAGATTAAGAGTTATACAGGAACTTAGAGGCCATCATATCACGCACAGCTCTTCCTTTTAAAGAGGAAGCTGAAGCAACAAATAATCAGGGTCATACCATTAGTAAACATCTGAGGTAAAATATGAACCCAGTTCTGACTACAAGTGTAATGCCCTATCTGTTTCTGCCTATTTCTAAGAAATATATTTCTAAGCTCCTTCTCTCTTGTATCCACAAAAAAGAAAGAATGAAAAAATGAAAAATCTGAGATCCTCTGAATGTACTGTCCAGAGAGAATCTGAAATTAATATGCACTAAAATTATACCAGGCACTTGTCAGGCAAACTGAAGCCAGAGTCACCTTCCTCCCTCATTTACAAAGGTAAAAGACTATGACTAAAAACTGTTACATATACTATCAGACTTGGTTAATGTTTTGGTTAGCTTTGCTAGGATCTGGTCCCAGGTTTTCTGATTCTGTGTCGAGCGTTCTTTTTGCCATACTATATTTCCAGCTTCAATATATCTTTCAGGGATTCATAATTAACTAATGCATTCTGGGCCATCAAAATGGCCAACAATTTAAAAAGAGAGAGAGAGAGCTAGAACCTCCATGAAACCAAAGGGAGGATGAAATGAAACAAATCAAAACCAACACTCTGTAAACTGGTGAAATTTTGTCTTAAATCACAGAAAGGAACATGCATTTGATATGTAAAGCAAACTGCAAACCTTAATGTGCTATATAAATGTCAGCTGTTATTTCAAACCAGTCTTCATAGATAAGGTTTAAGAAAATATCAGTTTAGAAAAATCATTCTAGTTTATATATTTTTTCACTAGTTTTTCTCATGCTTATGCAGTTAAAGACAATTACCACCACCAGTCCAGAAAAGTGCAGTGCTACTATTTATAGAATGTACTTTCCACGTCCATTAACACTGTTATCTGCCCTGATCCTAATTTCTTTCCATTTGTTCTGATTTCCCTCAAGCCCTTAGGTCCTAGCTGCTTCATGGTTGGGGCAGAGATCACAAAGAATGAGGGAGCCCAAGGATATGAAGCCTTTGGTTTAATTGGCCAAGGGCAGACATTCTCTAAGTAGAATGCCTTCCCCTATAAAATCATTCCCAGTTTTGCATTCAGCAGCCTTTCTTAACTACAGCACTTTCAAATCTCATTTAAATTGAAAATCTTCCATTAACCTTCATGAAAAGATGTATTTTAAATGATGTTTGATCTTCACATGTCTTATGGAACATTAGTATTCTGCTCCTTCCAAGTGCAATACAGAATCTTAAATACCAAGACTTCGTTGAACCAAAAACGGAGGGGTGGGTAGAGGGAACACATCCATGCATCCATGAACACATTGATGAAAATAATGAATTTCTGATGACTTTTACTATACAAAAACAAAAAACAGATATTCAAAATCCAGACTGCAATCAGAACACTGATTCATCTTACCTAGACCTGCAAACCAATTCTGATAATTTTCATTGTTTCAATTACTGATCTACTGTCTTGGTCCTATAGAATAAACAAGTGATGAATTGCACCTCCCTTCTATTTGGAAGACAGGTGGGACATTGGGGATATATAATACTGCTTACACTATTGGACAGTCACTGAGTATATTGCTTTGGGTCTGTTTTTCTTTGGTCCTATAGGGACCTTGGGGGGGCGGGGGGGCGGGGAGGGGAAAGGAGGGAAGGGGTGGAAGGGGGGAAGGGGGGGAGAGAATATCTGGAAACAACTGATAGCAAAACAAAAGGCATCAAAAAACATTTTAAAACATAAATATGTGCTCTTCATCGGAATCTTTACGAATTTTGAGGATTGATCATTTGCCATTAATAATAGTAAGTATGGCTCACACTTAGAAAGGGGTTTCCATAGATCACTCATCTCATATTCACAACAACCTTGTGAAGGAAGTAGCAAAAGTATTATTATGCCCATTCTAAAGATGGAGAAACCAGGACTCCAAAAGATTAGTGCTTTGCCTAAAGTCACATAGCTAATAAGTTAAAGAGGCAAGCCTCCAAATTTATTGTACTCAGGGCAATATATGAAAAGCTACCACAAGTGTATTCAAAAGATATTCTTGTACATATAATATGTATGCTTACCATACAGTAAGGACAGTTCTAGACAGTCTCAAAACTTTCCATCAAAGATGTCTTAGTGCTACACAAGCCCTATAGAGGAATTGTGTATAAGTATTATGGGGCACATAAAAATGTATGTGAAGGTGAGGACTGCCCTCCAGCTGGAGTCTCAATGTCTACATATGAAGCAATCCCCCAAATACCTCCAATACACTTAGAACCCTCATTGCTCATACACTTATAGTAGTGCTAAGTACACTGTTTTTTTTCTCCTTGGATCTCAGAAACTTATCCTCATTAATCTAGATAAACAGAGGTATTGGGAGCAGGAGACTGGTAAGGAAGCCACCCAAAATCTTTGCTCATTTGGTAAGGTTCCACAGACCACAGTTCGGGGAAGTAGGAACTAGCTGATTATTCAACATTTATCAGCCATTCATTTATTGCCTTCTGGAGAATTGCTGGAGCATAGCTATTAATATCGCTTTAATCTGGTTTCATTCATAAATGTTTACTGTAGCTAAAGAGTGAACAGTTTATTAACATGTTGATTCCATGGGTGGCCCAAACCATGCACAGTTATCTTGTTTAATATATATGTGTCTGGCACATGGTTAATTTTTAATAAATGTTTTAATCTATCTGTCTTCCTATCTATCTATCTGGCACTTTTGAGCTTTTTCCTAGAAACTCCAGGAAGTTTGTAGTCATAATACAAACTCACTTATTTTCTTAATATCTTAATATCTCCATTAGTGAGGTAAAGGACAGTTATAAGTTATAAGCATTCTGTCTAAAGACTACTACAACAGAAACAAAAATAGTCTGTCCAAAGTCATAAAAGGTTTGAGGCTGGAAGAAACCTTAGGAATTATGTAGTCCAGCCCATCCATTTTCCAGATAAGGAAACTAAAGGCTAAAAGGAATATTATTTGCCCAAAGTCACACAGGTGGTATAATTCAAACCCAAGTCCTCAGACTCCAAAGCCAAAGCTCTTCAAAGAAGTTAGGTGGTGCAGTGGATAGAGTTCTGGGCCTGGAGTTAGGAAGATCAGGTTCAGATCTGACTCCAAATATTTGACAGCTGTGTTACACTGGGCAAGTCATTTAATCCCGTTTGCTTTGGTTTCCCCAATTGTAAAATGGGGTAATAATAAGTCACCTCCCAGGATTGTTTTGAGGGTTACATGAAATAATGTTTATAAAATACTTAGCAAACTGGCAGGGCACAAAGTAGGCACAATACAAATGCTAGTTATTTTATTTTCTTTCCAAAGCAGCATTTGTTTAGGGACTACTTGATTTTTAGTGATTCTCATAGTATGGTGGAAAGACCTCTGGATTCAGAATCAGAGGATCAAATCTCAACTCTACTACTTAGTACTTATGTGACCTTGGGAAAATATATAAACAGTGTGAGCCACTCATGTAGTAGGAACAGGATAGCAGAGAAGCCACTTGAGTGTTGTACTGGCATCCACAAAAGTTAGCCAGTCCCCAAGGCAGGCCTCCAGCACGCTGAGTAGATTCTCTACAGATGATTTATAGAAAGACTTGGACCAGAATAGCACAGAAGGAGCAGTATGAGGGGAGGGGGAGGGGAGAAGTTTGACTAGATGACCTCTGAGATCCCTTCTGACCCTATGATCCCTTTCTTTTGGCCTCAGTTTCCTTAAAATGAGGGAACAAAACTAAATGATCTCTGAGACACCTTCAGGCTCTAGTTCCTAAAGAGCAGCAGAACCAGAACCAAAGTCCTTGGACTTTGATGCTTTCTGAATTTTCTGAAGTGTGCCATCAGGGACACAAAATGGGGGTGGGGGCAGGTAAAAGAGGAAGAAAAATCCTGGTAGAAAAAAATTGGGAAGGAGGCCCAGCATAGTTTAGATGCTCAGAAAAAGGAGAGAGAGAGAGACAGAGAGAGAGAGAGAGAGAGAGAGAGAGAGACAGAGAGAGAGAGAGAGACAGAGAGACGGGGGGGGGGGGGGGGGGGGGGGAAGAGAATGTCACGAAGAATCTACTAATCTACTCGTCCTGGCTCGGGCATAAGCACTCTGCCTAATTTATCCAGCTACACTGTTTCATTACCAAGTTCAACTTAATTACAGACACATAATTAAAAGAAAAGGGAGAGAATACAGGAGGAGAAAATCAGGCAGTAGAGGGTGAGGGCATTAACCCATCTCTAATGATATCCCAAATGCCCGTGACTGTCAGAGAGATGTGCTCTTCCCTGCCCTGTCACAAATGTCATATTCCAAGAAAAGCCAGTTACACGTAGAAAGTGAAATTGTTCCCCTCCACATCACACCCTTCTCCCCACAACACACACCTCGGATTATTTTAAAGCTACTAACATGCTGGGGCAGGGCTTTATCTAACTCTCCTGTTTCTGGATCCCAGGCTGTATGGAGAGAACAAAGAAGGCACTCCAGCTCAGGCGATCTCCGCCTTGGAGTCCAGGGTACGTCCCCTTCAGTGCTGGGCGGCTTCGCCCAACACATCCCACCGAAGCGAAGGGGCGCAGTTCCGTGGTCCTCCCAAACAAGAAGGGTCCTGAGCTCCGGGGCTCTCTGCCCCTCGGGCTGAGTGGAGTTGGGGTTGCTGTGTGTGTGTGTGTATGCGTGTAAAAAAGTGCCTTTGTCCTTCTCAGCGGGCACCCCCTTCCCGGACATCCCCTCTGTACTTCTCTCTCCGCCAGCGTCCCTTCCACTCCTCCCTCACCCCCACCCCCCACCCCCACCCCATTCCCGTCTAAAAGCAGCTTTCCGCGAAAACTCCACTCGGGCCCCGCCATCGCTGCCTCAGCTAGACTGCCCCCCCAAAAAACTACAACCATATGGCAGTACCTCCCTGGGAAAGACAGGTTCCCCTCCCGGCTAGCCCTCCTCGGAGAGCGCTCGGTGCCCGCCTTCGTCCCGGGGGCGGATCGCAAGGACCGCCACCGCGCACCAGTTCAGTCGCGACACTTTTTGTTTCCAAAAGCGGGGAGCTCGGATCCGGAGAGAGGGGAGCTTCAGAAGGGCGTCCCCCTCCTCCGGTAAGAGTGGGGGGCCACAAGCACCTCCCCCCTTTCTCCCCACCGTGCTCTCGCTTTTCTTTTAAAAACTCCGGTACAAGAGAGGGACAAGTTGTGGTTTGGGTCGTGGCTCCAACCCCTCCCCAACCCTGTTGCCTGACCAGCGGTCAAGCTCAGTCCCTGCTCCGCAAGCCCAGGCCAGACTGACCGACCGCAATCCACACTCCTCCAGTTCCGAAATCAGCCCCAGGAAGGCAAGGGAAGGACGCGGAGGGCGGGCTATACTAGCCTGGTCGGGTGGTGTGATCCGCGGGCTGCGAGGCAAGGCACGGAGCCGCCTCCTCTCTCCACCAGGAGCCCGAGCCTAGCGCGAGCTGGGAACGCTCTTTACCTCTCACTCCACCAGGCTCGGGAGTTCCCAGGAGAAACTTTGCCATCCACATGAGGCCACCATGGCTAGTTCAGTCCTCGGGGCTGGGGAAAGCAGCGGCGGCCGCTGGGCATCATGCAGGACATGATGTGTGCGAGACTGGAAGAGACGAGGAGTGGAGAGCGAGGATCGGCAACCCAACAATCAGCCCCATTCACACTGGAATGAGAGGAATGTCAGGCCTTTACCTACTGCCCAAATCATAGCAACCTCTGCTGGGTCCTAGTGGTGCACCATGTACTCGCCGCCGCTCCAGTCCCTAGCGGCCCCGGCCGAGTAACAAGGGGAGGGGGCAGGCGCTGGAATCCGTCAGTGTAACTCTACACTTTCAAACCCACCCCTACCACCCCAAGCACGGCTGCTGGGCCCTAATGCCCGC
Organism: Trichosurus vulpecula; assembly: GCF_011100635.1. NCBI lineage: Eukaryota > Metazoa > Chordata > Mammalia > Diprotodontia > Phalangeridae > Trichosurus > Trichosurus vulpecula. The sequence continues at coordinate 155,821,649 of NC_050574.1, forward strand.
CTGGTCCCAAAAAAAAAAAAAAAAAAAAACCCTTTCACCTTCTCCCGCATCCCGGAGACTTGACCTGTGAACTTGACCGAACTCCTCGGTCCCTAGTCCATACTTAGTGCGCTGTCCCGGAGCTGCCTAAGTGGAGAGAGCTCTCCTTTGGTGCCTCTCGGTAAGAAGCCAGCCTCGATTGTTTTATTTAGAACCTTTGCATAATAACGAACCCTGGATTTTCTCTTTTCCTTTCTTCTCCGCTCCCTCCCTCATCCTTCCAACTCTCCGGAGCCAAGGCGAAGCAAAGGAACAGAAATCGAGATCCAGATTTGTCCCTGGGGTCCAGGTGGGGTTCTACCTACGGTTTTGTTTTGGAGAAACAAAACACAAAATCCTTCCAGGTTAAAAGGTTGGGGCGTTTGATGTTCCGAATTCTATTGTATTTTCGTCTTTGTATTCTCCCTCACACTCCCCCTCCCGCCCCCCCCCCCCCCCGCCTTGGTCACACGTGGTTGGACTTCAAGCATCGACGTGCCCTCTTGCCAACAAGAGAGCTGAAATAGTCCTGGGATGCTTAGACGTTAGACATGGGTGCCCTACAAGGTGCCTATGAGCCACCAAGAAATGCTTGGCCTCAGGAGAGGCAAAGCAAATGCCTCAAGAGGAAGTTTCTGATTCAACTAGGGAGTCTTTGAAAGGACTGACGAATTCTCACCCTTTCCCCAAAGATTTCAAGGTGGCAGCTGGTGGGGAGAAGAGGCAGGTTGAAAGTACCTCTTCAGTGCCTAAGCATTCCCGGGCCCAAGATGACTCTCCAGACACTTAGAAGAAAAAGTTGGCTACAAGTATGACTCAGAGCTACAGGAAACAGGAAACAAGGAAAGGTAGGAAACACCGAGGAGCTGCCTCTCCTCTTTCCTATCTGCTCTCCTTCTTCCCCAATGCCATAACACTAGTTCAGGCCCACATCCTCTTATGCCTAGCTTAATGCAGTTTTGTCCTTATCAGTCTTCTTTCCCTCTTCCCCATTCCCAAAAACACTGGCCTCAAATTAATCATCCTACAACACAACTTTCATCATGTTACTCCTTGCCTCAAAAAATATCAGCGTATCACAATCACAGAATAAAATGCAGACTCTTCCATTTGTTCATTCATTTATTCATACTGTCATTCATTTAACAAGCATTCACTAAAGATCTTTGAGAAACTATTCTGTTTTTGAGGCAATGTATTGGATGGGGGGGTGGGGGTGGGGCTGGAGCTTAGAGGCAGGAAGACCCACATTCAAGTCTTGTCTCTGTTCGGCTCTTAACTGATTGAACCTCTTAACACTTAATGTCTGTCAATGCCCTGCCCAACTCTTGGATCTGCCTTAGTGTAGTAAGTTTCCACTGTAGTAATTTTCTACAATGATGAAATTGATTAAGTAGGCCCAGAACTTCCCTCAAAAAAAATTGCTCAATACTTATGAGCCAAGAAAAATCTTACTCTCCCTCATACATACCCCATGTTCACTCTGTTGCCAAGACCTGTCAAATTTTGCTTTAGTAGTATCTCTTGAGTATATCCTACTCTCCTCTGATACTGCCACCACCCTAATACAGGCCTTTATCATCTCACCCCTGGACTACTGCCATAGCCTGCTGGTGGATCTTCCCACCACAAGTCAGTTCCAGTCCATCCTACAATCAGCTGTCAAAGTAATTTTCCAAAAGCAGGTCTAACGGTATCACTCTCCTACTCAATAAACTCTAGTGGCTCCCTATCACCTCTAGGAAAAATATATAAAATCCTCTTTTTGGATCAAAGCCCTTCAAAGTCTGTTGTTCTTCTAACTTTTCCATCTTCTTACACCTTACTTACTCCCTCTGCATCTTTGCTATTTTGTTTAGTTACTTTGCTTTTTACATTTTATTTTAGGACCAGATCTGTGATGTCATTGGTATGGTGCATTAATCTAGAAACTCTGTTTCTTGAACAAGACAATCAATCTTTCTAGCTGTCCCCTATGCCTGGAATGATCTCCCTGATCATCTTCACCTCCTGCCTTCCCTGTCTTCCTTTAAGTCCTGGCTAAAATACCACCTTTTACAGGAAGGCTTTCCCAATCCTTAATTCTAGTGCCTTCCCTCTGCTGAATATTTCCAATTTATCCTGTATATAATTTGTTTGTACATAATTGTTTGCATGTTATTTCCTTTATTTGACTGTGAAAAAGCAGCAGGGAGTATACAGGCAAAAGCATATAAGTTTACATGTGCCCAAAATGTAGGAGTCCAAAATCATCATGGTTTGATATGTTTGGGAGAAAGTATCTGGAGTGGAGCATTTGTGTTAGGAAGTAGTATAAGGTAGATTTTCATAGATAAAATAATGGGTTCATAGAATTGGAGGATGTAGGGAGGAAAGGGACCTTAGTGATGGTTGGATTCAATCCCCTCATTTTACAGATAGAGAAACTGTGTCCCTGATGCAAAGTGAAGTTACATAGAAAGTTAGCTGGCTGAGCTAGGACAAAAACTCCTTATGCCCTATCAAGTGGCACTGTCACTACTTAATCAATTAATATTGTAATTAATTGATAATTAATTACCCAAATTCGGATTAACAGCTCTGTTCATTACTGTACTGTTTCCCAAAGGCATTGCTATGTCAACCTATTCTGCCTTATGTGAGGTTGAGGCTATAAAATACAGTGTATCCAGAGTATGCTTTTGCTTGGCAAATCCTCTCTCCATTTCCTTTTTCACCTGTTAAAGTCTTAAAGCTACTTTAAAGTCCAGTTCATATTTGACCCTCTCTATGAAGCTTTCCCTGCCCAAGCTTTCCCTAGCCAATCTAGCCCTCATTGGCCTGAAAGTCCAGCCAATGAGAATCTGTCTCCCCAGAAAGGAACATTTAGATTTTTTTTTAAATTTCCAATGCCTTTGTTTCATATGTGTTAGCTATGTCTTCTCTTCAAATTCTTGGAAGGCAGAGATCATCCATGTCTTATACTTCTGAATCCCAACCCCCCCCCACCCTCCCCCCCACTGTCTGGCATAATGGTGAGCACATACCAACACACCTTTAGGGAATACTGATTAGTTAATTGTTTCTAGAAAGCTTATTAAAATGCAAACCTTGGGGATTTCCCTGGTAAGATGGCTGGCTAAGAGGTTGCTTATGTAGTGGGGTCTGGTCCATTTGCATACTCCATCAGCATGAGGACAGGGTGAGACACAACAGATGTCATCTCTCCACATGGAAAATGCTACAGAATTGCTTTCCAGGAGAATCCTGGTGAGATGTAAATGTAGTGCCTTGGAGAAACTGGAGCATGCATGGACATTCTGTAACTGGTTTTGATTGGCAAGAACCTTTTTCTGCTGGCTGCATAGCCAGAACTGTCAGTGTTTTTAAAAAGGCCTGAGTCAGCTCCAGAAATTTCTTCATCTCACTGTTTTAGCTGCACACTGGAGGCATGATAGCCATTGGGAGAGAGACTGAAAGGAGAGGGGCTATGGAGTCTTCCCTTTCTGAGGATATCAGCCCTTTAGGAAATGGGTCTTCCATGGCCTCCTCATTCATTCTTTTTCTATTCTAGGTGCAGAGAATGGACACTCTAAACTTGGGAGAACAAGCCACAGGAATACTGGAGTCAGAATCAGGTTTTACTGTATTAGTGGCCCAAGGAGCAAGGACTTGTCTTCAGGGGTAACCTTAAGGACTGTAGCCCAGTGAAAGGTTTCACCCAGCAGTCATTCTGTAATTAGACATGAACTTGGTGGGACCAATGCTAGGTAGGCACAGAGCTAAGTTTTGAGCCTAAACCCCACCCCAGATTGAAGTAGTATAGAGGAAAATGTTGTGCATTTGTTCTTGCTATATCTTTGAAGTAAATATCCCTTTATAATAGCTAATTGATATTAAATGGTTAGATGGAATGGGGCCCCCTGAAAATGGGGGAACATAGTTGCTTGGGGGCTTGAGCTGATGGAGAAAAAAATGCTTCACAAATCCCACAAGGTACCTGAGACTACTAAAGGAGAGAGATATAGTCTCTGTCTGACTCTGGGAGAGTGAGCTAGAATATATTTGTTATAGTTACAAGCCCACATCCTCCTCACCACCTAAAAACATCTAGAAATGTGCCAAGCAAACTAAAAACACAACAAAGTGACAATACCCACAAGGAAGCCATCACCAAAAAAGCCAATGTGGAGATTGAGAAAATGAGGGAGCAAAGAAAATCTCTTAAACCATGAAGAAATAAAGTAGGGCAATTGAATACCATTATACTACTCCAGAAGAATGAAATAATTAAAATTAGAACCCCAGAAAAAGTGAATGGAATGGTCACAATCCATATCAGCCTGCCATTCTCCTACTCAGAGTGATTGAAAGATGTAAAAAAGAATAAAAGGAGATAAAGAGTGAATTTCAATTCAATTAAATAAATATTGATTAGTATGCAAGACACTGTGCTAGAAGCTTGAAATATAAACAAAAAAATTCCTGCTCACAAGACATTTACATTCTATTGAATGAAATTAAATTTCTTTATGAAAAACTCAAAAGGAAAAAAATGCACAAATTTAGCTAAAATTAAAAGGGAAGTAACTAGAGGGAAAAAAATTTTGCGGCAAGTTTTTCTGATTCCTTCCCAAGATATATAGGGAGCTGATTCAATTTATAAAAATAAGAGACATTCTCCAATTGATAAATGGTCAAAGGATATGAACAGGAAGTTTTCAGAGGAAGAAATCCAAGCTATCCACAGACATATGAAAATATGTTCCTAATAACTAATAATTAGAAAAACAAAAATTAAAGCAACTCTGAGGTTTTGCCTCACATCCATCCAGTTGGCAAAATTGACCAAAACAAAAAAGGAAAATGACAAATGTTGAAAGGGTTGTGGGGTAACAAGTATATTAATGTGCTGTGGATGGAGCTAAGAATTGGTCCAGCCACTCTGGAAAGCATTTTGTAACTATGCTATAAAAGCCACCAAACTCTGAGTACCCTTCCAACCAGAGATTTTTACTATTAGGTCTATAGCACAAAGAGGTCAAAGGAAAAGGAAAAGAAAAAGGACCCATATGAATAAAAACATTTAGAGAAGCTATTTTTGTAGTAGCAAATAACTAGAAACTAAAAGAATGCCCATTAAATGGGAAATGGATGAAAAGACTATAATATATGAATGTAAAGGAATACTATTATACCACAAGAAAGATGCCCAGTGAAGTGAATAAAACCAGGAAAACAGTTTATGCAAAAATAATAATAACACTGCAAAGACAAACAACTTTAAAAGACTTTAAGAAATCTAATCAATGCAAAATGACCAAGCACAATTCCAGAGTACCCATAATAAAGCATGCTGCTTACCTTCTGACAGAAGAGCGATCACCTCTGGATGCAGATTAAGGCATGTATTTTTTGGATATGACTGATGTAGGATTTAGCTTTGCTTGACTATGCATATTGTTAAAAGTATTTTTATTTTTTATATTTTTCCATTGAGGGGCAAAGAGGAGATAGGAAGGACAGAAGATAGATTTTTACTCATGGAAAACAATATTTAAATTAAATTTTTAAAAACTTGAAATAAGAATATATGGCTTAGATGTGAAGTGGAAAAAATCTTTGGAAAGCAGTAGATTACTCTGAAAAAAAAATGGAGAAGGAACTAAAAATGTTCAGTGGCCCAATAAGAAATATTAAAGTAAAAATTGAAAACTACCTAAGATACCTACTATCAAAAACAACTGACTTAGAGAACAGGGCTTGGGGAGACAGTCTAAGAATTATTGGCTTCCCAGAAGAGTATAATGAAATAAAAAACTGAAAGACCACATTTCTGGAAATCATAAAAGAAAATTGCCCAAAAGTACTGGAACTAGAAGGCAAAATATAGATCGATAGAATCTGTCAGCCACCACCAGACTGAAATCCCTCTCCTTATGACTAATTTTATGAATAACTCATCCAGACATGGGATTTCAAGTTCTAGAATTCCCAAGTCAATGAGAAAACATCGCCACTGAGCAGGAGAAGACAGATTGTATACTAAAGAAACTCTACTCAGAATCCCATAGGACTCTCTATCAGCAACAAGAAAGGAAAGGAAGTAGCAGAATATGACCTACTGAAAAGCAAAGTAAATTAACACAAGAATAATTTATCCTGTAAAACTGAACATAATCCTATGGTGGAAAAGTTGAGTTTAGCAGAATTCATGATTTCTAAGCATTTCTTTTGAAAAAAAGCCAAAAGTGAGGGGAAATCTCTGAAATGGAAAACATAGAGCAATGAGGTTTGGAGTTAGACAACTTGCTTTCAATCCCGGTTTTCAATCCTGGCTCTGCTACTTGCTAAGTGTGACCTTGGGAAGGCACTTGACCCTTAGTACCTCAGTTTTCTCTTCTGTAAAATTAGGGAATTGGACTACCTGATCTCTGAAGTCCCTGTTAATGGGACCTATGAACCATGATTCTGAGAACTGACAAAAGAAACTTATGGAAAGAGCATTGAACTTGGGGTGACAAGACGTGAGTTCAAATCCAAGTTCTGGTGCTATCTTGCCTACTTTGGGCAAGTCACTTAAGTTCTCCTGGTCTCAGGTCTTCATCTATAAAACGAGTGGGAGATGACAACCTCGAAGGCCTTTCCAGCTGAAGATATAGGACTCTGTGATGCTATGACTTAAGATAAACAAGCTTGACTAGCTTGAAAAGCTCAGGGGATGATCCAGTCCTTACATTCTACTGAAAGGGGAAGAAAAGAAATGTTCAAAAAAGAAATAGCCTAGAGAAAGAAAAAAAGGAGAGGGAAAAACAGGTGAATGACATTCAAATAAAGAGATGGGAATGAAGAAGGAATATCATCAATCATACCCTAATCTGTACCAGGCAAGGAAAGGTTTTAATTTCTTTTTTACTAGTAAAGGTACATAAAGGAATCAAAACTAATGGAAATTTGTCTACAATTAGTCTGTGTTTTTTATTTAAAAATTGTAAATGGATAGCAGTAAGGTATCTTTTTAAAAAAACTGTTTTAGTGACCAAAAAAATAAAATAAAGTAAGTAATCAGACACCTGTCCTGGAATACGGATGGGAGGCAGGGAAGAGAAGAATCTAATCCCCACCCCCCTCACCATACACCCTCCTGGTTTGTATGACTAAGCACCTGAAAAGTGTTCAAAAATCATTGTTAATCAGAGAAATGGACCTTAAGACAACCTTTGGATATATCAATTCACATCCATCAAACTAGCAAGGATGACAAAAGATGAGAAAATTTATTGTTGGAAGGGCTACAAAAAGATAGGCGCACCAATTCTCGGCTGGTTAAGCCATGAATTGGTTCTACCTTGCTGGGCAACAATTTAAAACTCTGCTAGAAAAACTACTATATTGTTTGACTTTGAATGAGAGATATCACTACTGGGACTAGATCTCAAGGAGACTATTGAGATCAAGACCAGGCCCAAAAGTGTTCATAGCGGCATCATTTGTGATAACAAAAGTAAACAAAATCTGCGTACAAGGATTGGGGGATGGCTAAACAAATGATTGTGTAATCATATAATGGAATAATACTGGACTGTAAGGAATAATGATTATGAGGGGCTCAGAGAAACATGGGAAGACCTGTATATGAAATGAAGGAAGAATGAAGCAGAGCCAAATGAATATAGATAGATGACAGATGACAGATTGATAGATAGATAGATAGATAGATAGATAGATAGATAGAGATAGATAGATAGATGGATAGATGGATAGATAGATAGATGGACAGACAGAGAGACAGATAAATAGATAGATAGACAGATAGATGATAAACATTTATATACTTCTTTAAAGCTGACAAAGTGTCTTACATATGTTGCCTTATTAGAGCCTCAAAACATCCCTGTGAGGGATATAATAATAATAGTTATTATTATTATTATTACTATTATTATCTCCATTTTGCAGATGTGGAAACTGATGCTCTGAGGGATTAAGTGACTTATCCATGGTCTCATAGCTAACGTATATCAGAGGCAATACTTGAACCTAGGACTTCCTGACTCTCTGTCCAATCCTCTGGCCGCTATCTATAATGATGTAAATAAAAATACAACAAACTTGTTGAATCCTAGTACTATTCTGTCAGAGTTAAAGAGTGCATCCTTTCTGAAATACTGTTAAACAATTTATTACAGCCTCCTTGCTGGGCCTCAGGTCCATTATCCATAAAATATAGACATTAGAAGATCTCTGAGGGGATCCCTGCCAGCTCTGAATCAATAATCCCATGAGTCAGTAAACTAACTTGTTTTTGGTGAAGGTATTTTGTTAGGGGGGTTATTTGAGGGTTCACTGTGGAGTGTCTCTTGTACCAAAACATAACATATCAATAAATTATCCCCCAAAACAATCAAAAGGAATATGAACCTGTCAGTGTCATCTTGCTGTCACCTTTAGCAGAGCTCTTCTCTGGCTGACAGAATGGAATTTGAAACAGGTTCAGTTGTGGTGGAAAGAACAGGAGGGATGCTTTGCCCTGGCTCCAGCTTTTTAGCCTACAAAGAACTTTCACATACATTATCTAATTTTATCTTTAAAAACATTAAAGGGCACTTCACATTTAAACCTCACAAGGTTTACCAAGAGCTTTCCTCATAAACACGCTATGAAATAAGTGTAGTGCAAGTATACTTATTTTATATACTTATTTTAACAGATGAAGAAACTGAGGCTTAAAAAGTGAAGAAGTGGCTTGTTCTTGCTCACATGATCCATCAGAACCAGGATTTAAACCCAGAACCCTCGATTCCAAGTTGATCCTTCTTTCTGCCACATTTTAATGTTTCTTTATTTTGAAGGTGATGAATACTCAGAACTGTCTGCTAGTTTCAGCTTATGAGTCTTTTTAACTTGTATATTGGGGTGCAGTTAGGTGGTGCAGTGGATAGAGTGCTGTGCCTGAAGTCAGGAAGATTCATCTTCCTGAGTTCAAATCCAGCCTCAGACTAGCTATGTGACGCTGAGCAAATCATTTAACCTGTGTGCTTCAGTTCCTCATCTTTAAAATGATCTGGAGAAGGAAATGGCAAAACACTCCAGTATCTTTACCAAGGAAACCCCAAAAGGGGTCACTAAGAGTCAGACAACTGAAAAACAACCAAACAGTAACAACAGTTGGAGTTATTAATTGCATTTAGGAAATCTGTGTCTCAATATGAAACAATCAGCTGCCCTGTGATATGTAACCAGGACTGTCTCTGGACATACCCAAAGCTGCTCTTCTTGACTGTATCCAGTCATAAATGTCTCTGCACTGAAGATCTAAGTACTTTGAAGTGATGAAGAAGTCCCCTTATTGGCTGCTGAGCAGCAAAAGCAAATGACTCAATGAATACTTTTAAGGGAGTAGCCCCACTCTCAGTTCTTCCTACCCTTCTGGCTGTGGATGACATCAAAATTTATTGACTAATTAAGTCATTTCCCATGTGGGGTGGGAGAAGGATGGCTTGCTTTACCCTTCATCCCAGATGCCATGTGGCTGTGAGCACATGACAGATAACACACATGTTCTGTCTAGATGAGCCTAAGCCGGGATCTCAGACTGCTTTTTTCATGTTTTTCCCCTTGACTGTAGGTGAGTATATCTCTTTCAATCTTCACAAATAGGTATTCAGGTTTAATTATCCTTATTTTATAGATGAGGTCAAGTTGCCCAAAGTTACACAGCTAGTAAAGTAGTGCTAGGAAGAGTTGATAGGATGGTATCAAGACAGATAAACCTTAAGTCAGGGGCCCTGGGCAGCCAGAGTACACTAAGAAAGAAGTGGGCACCTGGAATTACAGAGGCATGGGACAGAAAAAGTAAAGGTATCCGTGGATAAACTCCACTTGCCATATGGTATATCCTAAGGTTAGCCTCCAAGGGAAGTTCTTTATGAAGATTCCCAATTGGAGAAAATATTAAGGAACTCCAGGACTACTGATGCTAAAACCTACCTTCAGCAAAACTGTGTCGTCCCATTCATTTATTTATTTATCACTTCATTCAACTTGCATTTATTAAGATCCTCCTATATTCAAGTCCTTATGCTAAATGTTAAGGAAGATACAAAAATGTGTTCATCATAAACCTTCAGTCAAAGACCAGATGATTAGCTAACAGGCATGTGGTAGATGGTATTTTTATTCATATGTGGGTTTCTGGGGTCCTTTCCAACTCTTAAGACTGATAAACTTTGCCCTGAAAGAGTTAAAAATTAGTCCTCTACATTTGTCTCTGCTACCTCCCCTGTTGGTGCTCCTCTTCATCCCTTATACCCCCTTCCCTCAGCCCCTCAATTTTTCTTCTGATGTCCAAAATCCTTGAGCACAATGGACTTACTGAGGCCCCGTAATTTAGTATCCCATTAAGACCTACTCTCCTGAGGTGGTGATAATATTAATAATGATTCGTATTCATGTAGAGCTTTTAGGTACAAAGTCTTTTCCTCTGGTAATGGAGGGATTGGATAATCAGTCCTTCAAGCATGTTCAATAAACAGCTATAGCCTTTTATTTTGCTGTTGAGCTTGTCTCTGACACTACCTATGTGACCTTGAGCAATAAATATGCCCAATAAATACGAGCTAATTGGTTGGATTAGTGTGGATCAAAAAGGAGAGTCTTCCAAGGGAAAATCCATTAAAGAGCTGAGCATGGGGGAAAAAGGGGGCAGGGAGAAGAGAAGGAGAGGCTGAAAGGAACCACCAGGACCAAAGGATTATAGATATAGAGTTGGAAGGGGCTTCAAAAATCATCTAATCCAACTCCATTTTACGGATGAGGAAACTGAGGAACTGAGGAGCAAGTGAGCAATGTTGATCTTGTTCATCTATTTCTTCTATCCCTTCCAAAGGAGGTAAATCCTATAGTGATTTATTTATTTTCCCCTCTACAACCCAGAAAAATCAACTGAGAAATTAGTTTGAGTTCTCATATTTCTGATGATGTTTCAGACAGATGCTTTGGTTTATAAAGCTGGAAACATACCCAGGCTTTAAAACAACAACACAAAACCTAGATTTTTTTTAAAAGAATCATCAAAATAACTGAAGGAGTACGTAGGTCAGCTTGTTCATAATGAAGATCTCTTGCAACCTGTTTTTAAATGAAGCTCGTTTGGATTTTTTATTGCTGTTGTTTCTAAAACTTGACCTTTTGCTTCACAGCTAGACAGAATATTGGCCTGGATGGGCCACTGTTCACACCCATTATGGCAATTCTACTGTTTTCAGATGTTCTGGACATTTCTCATCTTCTCTTTCAGGAACAGAAATAAAATGCACAATAGCATGACAGATCTTGAAAACACACAGACACACAGACACAAACACACAGACACACAGACACACACACACACACACATACACACACACACACACACACACACACACACACACACCAGCCATAGATCATAGTATCACATTATTTAAGAGCTTAAGGAAACAACAGGGACCATTTTGTCCAGCCCCAACCTGGACAGCCCAGTTGTAGGTTCAGAGGTAGGGAATGGCTCTCTCCATTTCTTGTTTCCATTGCTCAAAATAGTTTCAGGGAAGTAAGACTGGGTTCTAATCCTGCCCCTGCTCCTGCCCCTTGGGAAACAATGTGATGCTGGGCAAGCCAATAACCTCTCTGGGTCTCACTTTTTCCATATGTAATAAAATGAAGGGGCTGGACTAGAAAATGTCTAGGGTCCCTTCCAGCTCTAACATTCCATGATGCTCAGTGATTTAGGCTTCAAAAATCTTGTACTTTTTGATATTTATTCATTATTGAATTAGGAAGAATTTATTGAGTATCTACTATGCCCCATACAATATTAGGTCTTTGGGGACAGGAGTTTCCTAATCTGTAAAAAGCACCTACCTCACAGTGTGGTTGTAAAGATTAAATGAGATAATACTTGTAAAGGGTTTTGCAAATCTTCAAGTCTTATATAAATGTTGATATAATTATAATCGTTACTACTTACTACCACTATTATTATTACATGTGATATTGATTAGATGTATGACCACAGGTGAGTCACTTACCTGTTTGACTCTCAGTGTTCTTATCTAAAAAATGTGGATAATAACCCTTATAGTACTTTTAACTCATTGAGTTTTTGTGAGGCTCCAATGAAACAATGCATGTAAGGCATATTGCATCTTCTAACTGCTAGAGATATTTCACCTCTGAGTAGTATTGGTAGCCCGTATTCTGAACCTATTCAACAGGAAAAAGTCAAAGCTGGGGGTGGGGGGGGAGAGGGAAGTCCTCATGCTTAACCTATTGGGCAGAAGGGTGAGGATAGTTTTCTATGATTCTCAGAGAATGTGGGTAATCCTCTGTCCCTCATCTTGGCCTCTCTCTTTGGGGCAAGAAAAACCCATTATCTAGTGTTTGAGGTGCTTTGTGGATTTATCCAATCAGAAAGCAGCTTTCAAGCTCTCCCCTCTTGCAAACAGCTGCCTCCTCCTTGATTTTGCTGCTTCTTGGGGTTTTCTCCATTCAGCTGTCCCATCACAAGCAAGGACCTCTAACTATTTCTCAATTTGGGCAAGTGAACTCATAGCCTTTTCTAGCACTGAGAAACCTACCATCACCATGCTACTCTGGTGTCTCTGTCACTGTTGGTGTGGAATTCCCTTGCCATAGCTGGGTCATGCCATTTCTTCTTTCACTCCCCCCATCAGACAGTGAACTTGACTGCTCCATCTTCCCTGTCTGACCCTATAGTTACAGGGGGTGGTGGCAGAGTGAGGTTACTTACCTAAATGTCAGCTATTATTTTACAGAGTAGGAAACTGAGACCCAGGGAGGTTGCTATTGCTTTAAATAGTTGTAACTGTGCTAACTTTATGGCAGAAGTCATCATTAAGATGACCTTTAGGTTGCTTCTAGGATTTTTAATCCTAGAGATTCTCTCTAACTGATTTAACTTCTAGCCACACCTGGTTACCATTTACTGAATTATGTGGTGTCAGTGATACTTTGTAGCTCTACTGTGGCATAGTAGAAAAAGCACTATGCTAAGCTGTCGCTTCCTCTGGATGGCCTCTATTCATCCCCACCAACCTCCCACCCCAAGCTGAAAGTACTGATTCCCTCCTTCCTCAAATATCCCTAAAACACTTTGGATATTTCCTTTTCCTTATCAATGCCAATATTATTCTTGTGAGAGTACTTATTTTAATTACCCCCATCTCCTCATTGGAATGTGAGCTCCTTGAGGACAATCTATCATTTTTATCTTTGTAACTGTAGCACCTAGCATACTTTTCTGCAAACAGAAATACTTGAGAAACATTTGTTGTTTGTTGAATTAGTCTGAGAATCAAGGTACCAGGGTTCTAGTGCTAACTCTGCCACTAGCAAGGTGGGTGACCTTGGGTTAGTCACTTCTCTTGACCTCAAGTTACACATTTGTAAATCTAGGGGGTTGGATTAGCTTATCTCTAAGGCCCCTTCCAAATCTGGATTTGTTTTATTCCCCCCCCCACCCCTAACCAAGTGTCTAATTTAGCAAGTAGGAATGACAGGAATTAGAACACTAGAACCAAATATTGCCCCATAATTGGAGAGAAAGAACATATGGAAAACTCCAAAGGATGTCCTTCTGTAGTGAAAAGAGAATGTCCCCACAACAGTAGGAGGATTTGACAAAGTTCCATTCCAAGAATATACTCCCAGGACTGCACAGACCAGTTTAGAGACTTGCTGGGACTCAGAAAGGGGTGGAGGCAATAAATTCACAGCCACACCAATTTTATCCTGATCTTCTTTAGTTCCCTTACAACCCTTGAATGTCCAAATTTACGTGTGCTGAAAATTAGTACACATACGGGACTCTTTCTCAGGTACTTCAATAGGGTAATAGAAAAGCAATTTTCAGGTCAGACAGGAATAAATATAATTGCCCTGGAGAATGTAAGAGGCAATGTAAGGGGATATAAGAAAAAAGATAAAAGACAAAATATCCAATAGAGAAAGGCTGGACATAAGCCTGGTTCTTAAACATATAAACCAACAGTAAGCCTAATAGTAATAGAAAGAAAAATGAGTTAAAAAAAAATTAAGGACCATAATGTACTGGACAAATAATATGCTATACAAAGAAAATTAAAAGAAAAATTCCCAGTGAAAAAGAAAATTCTGTGGACACCACAAAAATCATAGAATAACAGAAAGAAAGTCCAGAAGAGTTTATAAAAGAAATACAACTTCTAAAAGGACACGTTATTATGGAAATTGGTTAAGAAAGTAGAGCTTTCAAAGTGGAATTAACCAAGGTAGATTAACAGAGTATAGAATTTAGAGAAAATATCTGAGATGAAAATACCCAAAATCAGCAGAGATACTTGAAAAGAAAATGAAAGATTTAGAATTCAAAAATATAGGAGAAAATTTGGCAGAAGAGAATAAAAAGACATTAATTTTGAAAGAGCACATGAATTTTATAGAAGCCAAAGAGACTAGTCTTGAAGATCTGATGTGTAGATATAATAAGATCATAAATCAGAGAAAAGAATAGAATATTATAGCCTATGCCAAGAGATATAGATATAGAGATATAGATATACACATATACATGTATGTATGTATGTATGTACATATGTATGTATTACTGCTGAAATGCTGGGCCTAATCATCAATAAAAATATAGAAAAACCTTCAACCAAGAAGATGCATTTGAAGCCCTACAGAAAAAGAATTGAGACATTCTAGGAGGCGGAGCCAAGATGGCAGCTGGAAAGCAGGGACTTGCCTAGGGCTTTCCCCCAGGACCCTCCAAACACTGATAAAAAAAATGACTCTGAACAAATTCTAGAACTGCAGAACCCACGAAATAGCAGAGGGAACCAGGGCTCCAGCCCAGGACATCCTGGATGGTCGCTGGGTAAGGTCTATCATGCATGGAGCTGGGAGCAGAGCAGAGCCCAGCGTGGGCTGCACCTGGACCAACCAGACTGGGAGCCAGGCGGAACAGACCCTAGTGCCCTGAATCAGTGAGCTGTGGCAGTTACCAGACTTCTCAACCCACAAACACCAAAGATAACAGAGAAGGTTAGTGAGAAAAGCTGTGGGGGACAGAGTGAAAGGAGTTTGTGGTTTGGCCACCGTCCCAGGAGCTGCAGAGGTGGTGCAGCTACAGAACTACAGCTGTAGTTGCTTCCAGCCCCAGGCCCACCTGGTGGGAGGAATTAAATGGCAGATCAGTGCGGGAGTGCACAGCCTGCCTAAGATCTGAGTCCAGTCCAGGTTGTTGGTGGTTCTTGGGGGAAGAGGAGCGCTGGTATGGCAGAGCTTGCTGTGTAGAAATAGCTCTGAAAACAACAGCATATCCCCTCAAGCTTGGAACAAAGTACTCTCTACTCTACAACCAGCCATACCACAACGAAAAACTCAAGGATCAAGTAGTTGGCTGGGCACATAGCCAGGCAGCAAAAATGGACTCAGATTCAGACTCAGACTTTGGAATCTTTCTTTGGTGATAAAGAAGACCAAAACATACAGCCAGAAGAAGTCAACAAAATCAAAGAGCCCACATCAAAAGCCTACAAGAAAAACATGAACTGGTCTCAGGCCATGGAAGAGCTCAAAAAGGATTTGGAAAAGCAAGTTAGAGAAGTAGAGGAAAAATTGGGAAGAGAAATGAGAATGACGAGAGAAAACCATGAAAAACAAGTCAATGACTGGCTAAAGGATACCCAAAAAATACTGAAGAAAACAACAGCTTAAAAAATAGACTAACTCAAATGTCAAAAGAGCTCCAAAAAGCCAATGAGGAGAAGAATGCTTTGAAAGGCAGAATTAGCCAAATGGAAAAGGAGGTCCAAAAGACCACTGAAGAAAATACTACCTTAAAAATTAGATTGGAGCAAGTGGAAGCCAGTGACTTTATGAGAAATCAAGATATTATCAAACAGAACCAAAGGAATGAAAAAATGGAAGACAATGTCAAATATCTCATTGGAAAAACCACTGACCTGGAAAATAGATCCAGGAGAGATAATTTAAAAATTACTGGACTACGTGAAAGCCATGATCAAAAAAAGAGCCTTGATATCATCTTTCAAGAAATTGTCAAGGAGAACTGCCCTGATATTCTAGAGCCAGAGGGTAAAATAGAAATTGAAAGAATCCATCGATTGCCTCCTGAAAAAAAATCCCCAAAAGAAAACTCCTAGGAATATTGTTGCCAAATTCCAGAGCTCCCACATCAAGGAGAAAATACTACAAGCAGCCAGAAAGAAGCAATTTGAGTATTGTGGAAACACAATCAGCATAATACAAGATCTAACAGCTTCTACATTAAGGGATCAAAGGGCTTAGAATATGATATTCTGGAAGTCAATTGAGCTAGGATTAAAACCAAGAATCACCTACCCAGCAAAACTGAATATCATACTCCAAGGCAAAATATGGATTTTCAATAAAATAGAGGACTTTCAAACTTTCTCAGTGAAGAGACCAGAGCTTAATAGAAAATTTGACTTTCAAACACAAGAATCAAGAGAAACATGAAAAGGTAAACAAGAAAGAGAAATCACAAGGGACTTACCAAAGTTGAACTGTTTTGTTTACATTTCTACATGGAAATATGATGTGTATAATTCATGAGACCTCAGTGTTAGGGTAGCCTAAGGGAATATACATACAGATATATATACATATAGATAGATAGATAGATAGATAGATAGATATAGACAGAGGGCAGAGGGTGAGTTGAATATGAAGGGATGATATCTAAAAAAAAATCAAATTAAGGGATGAGAGAGGAATATATTGAGAGAGGGAGAAAGGGAGAGATAGAACAGGGTAAATTATCTCGCATAAAAGTGCCAAGAAACAGCAGTTCTGTTGGGAGGGAAGAGGGGGCAGGTGAGGGGGAATGAATGAATCTTGCTCTCATCAGATTTGACCTGAGGAGGGAATAACATACACACTCAATTGGGTATCTTACCCCACAGGAAAGAAGGAGGAAGAAGATAAAAAAGGGGGGATGATAAAAGGGAGGGCAGATAGGGGGAGGAGGTAATCAAAAGCAAACACTTTTGAAAAGGGACAGGGTCAAGGGAGAAAACTGGATAAAAGGGGATAGGATAGGAAGGAGCAAAATATAGTCTTTCACAACATGAGTATTGTGGAAGGGTTTTGCATAATGATACACATGTGGCCTATGTTGAATTGCTTGCCTTCTTAGGGAGGGTGGGTGGGGACGGAAGAGGGGAGAGAATTTGGAACTCAAAGTTTTAAAAACAGATATTCAAAAAAAGAAAAAGAATTGAAAAGAACATTCAGTTTACAATAATTCTAAACAAGATAAAAACTAAAAGATAAGTATATCTACTTTTAAAAAGACTAAGCAATGAAATAAATTCCCTCATGTTTATAGGTTAAAAAAATTAGATTATTGATTAAAAGAGAAACAAAGAGGAATCATCGTAGGCCAAAAAAGCAACTAGGGAACTAACTTAAGGAGGAGAACTGAACTAATATTATTTGAACTAACCCCTACATTTCCCTAGAAATTATTCAATAACTTATGTAAGGAGGATAACACATCTGAAGCTTACTTGAGTGGGGTGGGGAGAAGAAGAGATAACTCCCAATTTACCTTTTAGATGAACAGAAAAGGTGTAGTAAATCCTCCAGCCTTTCAATAAAAGTGGATACTATGGGAGAGTAAAATGAAAAGAGTGAATAGGAAGAACTGGGATGGGGGAATTGACAAGTCTCAACTTCAAAGGAAAAATTAAAAGGTGTCATTAAACACCCTTTCTTCCTTTGCCCCTAACACCATCTCTTCTCCTTTTCTACAGAAGTTGCCCCCCTTCACTTACCTTCTCTCTTTCCCTAATTTTCAACCTCTCTTTATCCACTAACTTCTTCCTTCTTCTCTACAAATATGCTCAAATTTTTCCTATCCCAAAAAGCCTTCACATGGTCCTACTCTTCCCTCAAATTATAGTTGTATATTTTTTCTTTCCTTTAACAGCTAAATTCCTATTTTTAAAAAGCTGTCTATTCATTGCCTCCACTTTCTCACTTCCTACTCATTCCTCAAAGCCTTGAAATCTGCCTCCCATCCCCATCGTTCGATTGAAATTGCCCTCTCCAAGATCACCAGTTATTTTATTGCTAAATCTAATGACCTTTCCTTGGGTCTCACCCAAATTGACCTTTCATTAGCACTTGACACTGTTGTCCATTCTCTATGTATACTCTCTCCTCCCTGGGTTTTTGTGACATTACTCTGTTGTACTTCTCTCATTCTATCTGTCTGATCAATCCTCAGTTTCTTCTGGAAGATAATTATCCATATTACCACCCTTATGCTTAGCCTCTCCTTCCCCTTGATATGCATGGGTGTACACCAAGGTTCTGTCCTCTGTCCTTTTCTCTTACTACAATATCTCTCAGTGATCTCATAAGGTCTCAGGATTCAACTGTCATCCCTATGCAGCTAATTCCCCAAACCATAGATCCAGTGGTCATCTCTCTCTTGAGTTCCAGTCCCACATTGTGAATTGCCTGATGGTCATCTTCACCTTAGCCATCTTAAGCACATGAACTCATCTTTCTCCATAAACTCACTTCTCCTCTTAACTTCCTGAATTGTCACAGTTGCCACCATTCTTCCAGTCATTGAGGTTTAAAACCCTAAAGTCACCCTTAATTTTTCGTTCTCCCTCACCTACCCATATCCAATTAACTTCCACATCTTGATAACTGCAGTTCCTCAGCATCTTTCACATTCACCACCTTCTCTCTACTCACACCGCAATCACTGTAGTTGAGGCCTTTATCACTTTTAATTTGGATAACTTCAATAGCTTCTGAATTGATCTCGTCTCTGCAATTCAGAGAGCTGCCAAAGTGATATTCCTAACTCACAAGTCTAATCAGGTCATTCCCTAGTTCAAGAAGTTTTTTCTTTTATTTTGGAGGCAATCAGGGTCAAGTGATTTGCTCAGGATCACACAGCTAGTGTCTGAGGCTGGAGAAGTTTCCTTTTTATTTAAAAAATTTTGTTGATATCTTTTGTCTTTACATGACCTTAGTTTCCAAATATATCTCCCCAGCCCTGCCAGCAAATGAACCTGCATAATGAAGAAAGTTAAAAAGAAAAATAGCAGTTCAGCAAAATTAACCAATGCATCAACTGAATCTGATGTCATAGGAAATGTTCCACATCTACAATCCCTCACCTCTAGGAGGTGCATTTTCTCATCTCTTCTTAAAGCTATACTTGGTCATTATAATTACAAAGCATTCAATTTTCTTGGGTTTTATTGTTATTTTAACTTACACTGATGTAATCATTGAGTATACAGTTTTCCTGGTAGTATTTACTTTATTTTGCATCAGTTCATATAGATCGTCTCTGTATTCTTTGTAGTCATTTTTTATGAAGTAGTAACATTCCATTACGTTCAGATGCTACAATTTTAGTCATTCCTCAATCAATAGGCATCTACTTTGTTTTTAATTTTTTTGCTACCACAAAAAGTACCACTATGAATTTTATGGAATATAAGGAGCCTTTCTTCCTATATTTGACCTCCTTGGGATATATGCCTGATCTCTGAGTCAAAGGGTTAAGTTAGTTTCTTAGTCTAATTCCAAATTGCCTTCCAAAATAGTTGGACCAATTCACACATCTACCAACAGCATATTTGAGTGCCTGTCTTTCTACAGCTTCTCTATCATTGAGGATTCCCTACTTTTTCTCTCTTTTCTAATTTGTTTGGTATGAAATGAAACCTGTATTAACTTGTTTTCTTTTAGTAATGACATGCAGCAATTTTATAAGGTTGTTCATAGTTTGCAGGGGTTTTTTTAAGAAATGTTTGTTCTTATCTTTTGGCTCATTGGGGAATAGCTCTTGACCTTAAATATTTGTATTAGTTCTCTCTGTATCTTGGATAACAAGCCCTCATCAGAGATATTTAATGCAAAGATTTTATTCCCAATTGATAGCTTCCCTTCCTATCTTGGTCAATTTTGGCTTCCCTTTGTTTGTTTTTCTTTGTTTGGGGCAGGGATACAAAACCTTTCCAATTTTATGTAATCAGAAGTATCTTTGTGATTGCCTTTGCCCTTTGTGTGGTTAACATCTCTCCCCAGGGACTTTTCATAGTGGTAGGGCTATGAAAGGTATCTGCCCTTGCTCTTTTCTAATTTTTCATTATGTGGCCTTTAATGTTTAGGTTGCATATCTATCTTTATATTATTGTCATTAATGGTATAAAATGTTTTTCTAAACAAATTCTAACAAACTTAAGTTTTCCCAGTAATCTTTTATGAAGACAAAGTTCTTCTCCGAGTAACTTATGCTGTCATTTATCAAACACCGGATTACTGAGTTCAATTATTCCTGATTCTTCCTTAACTACTTTTCTATTTTTAACCAGTACTAAATAGTTTTGAGACATTTTACGTATAGATGCCTGTTAAATTAAATTATAAGGTGGCAATCGTCAAAACACCAAAAGTTAAAATCATAGAGCAGTGCAACAACGAACAAGGTGAGTTGTTTTTTGTTTGTTGTTGTTGCAGCTGGTTTTTTTAACAATTGGCCACAGTAACAAAGGAGAGACCACTCACTCATCTTTCTATTGGAGGCAATACTAAGATGAATTAAAATGAGGGCCCAAAGAATCTCAGATTGGGTACTTTTATGGTATAAGAAAAACATCACAGTTCATTGACATGATTGAAAAATGGGATTCTTGCAGCTATTTCCCAACATGCATCCTTCGCTCTAGTCCTATGGTCCCCTACTGGCACATGCTCATTCTCATGTCTTTGCTCATAGAGTCTCCCCCAACCTTCATCCTTGTCACTCCTACCCAGAATGATTTCCCTCCATTGCTTTTGTCTAGACAAATCTCACCCATCCTTAAGGCCCAAATAAAATCTTATTCCTTCCTGAAAACTTCAACTACGACTGTCCTTGACTGCCCTTTAAATGAACTTTTAGAGCATGAATCATCTGTACCACACAATTTAGCACTTCAGCATGCACTGGCTCAAAATGTTTTCTATTTGTTCTCTTCCATGTAGGTTAGTCTTGTCCTTTCAATTAAAGTGTCTGATGAGTTCCCTATATCCTTTATCTCCTGTAGCACCTCGTAAAGCACAGGGCACTTGGACACACTCAGTAAATACTGATTGGTTCATTATACAGAAACCCAAAGTAGTATCTCCCAGGGAAGAGTCCTAGATGAGATAATTCAGAGACATGGTAACTCCTATAAAACTTGAATTGAAGTAATCACAAATAACTACGAAAGCCCAAGATGTGGAAAACACGTGGATAAAATTCTGATCTCTTATATATGGATCCTAGATACCCTTAGCACCAGAGCCTTCATAGTGAGGTTAAGGGGCAAAAGGGATTCTCAACTCAATTTAAGCAAATGTTTATTTTCCAATATATGCAAGGCATTGGGCTATCAGGTGGGGAACCTGCAGCCTTGAGGCTACATGTAGCCCTTTAGGTCCTCAAATGCAGCCCTTTGATTCACTGGATTTGATCAAAAGACTGCACTTGAGGACCTAGAGGGCCACATGCAGCCTTAAGGCCATAGGTTCCCTGCCCCTGGATATAGAGCCTGAAGATACAAAGGCAAAAAATGAAAAAGAATTATTGTCTTCAAGGAGCTTACATTCTACTGGGCTATGATGGGGTATGATAGAACTGGACTTGTGATTATTGGTATAGGGAACTAAGTGATACAGTGAATAGAATGCTGGACAGAGTTGTGAACCTAGAGTCAGGGAGACCTGAGTTTGAATGTGACCTCAGATATTAATGGTATCACCTTGGATAAGTCACTTAACATCTTCCTGCCTCACTTACCTCTTCTGGGGGGTAATAATAGCACCTACTTTACAGGGATCAAATGAAAAAAAAAAACATGTAAAGCGCTTGGTAAACCATGAAGTATGAACAAATGCTAGCTAATATAGGGAACTCCTAATGAGTAAACTCCTTCCAACAAGGGAGAAGAGGTGGCCATGAGGAGGGGAAGGAATAAACATTTATATAGTGCCTACTATGTGCCAGGCACTGTGCTAAGCACTTTCTAAAAATATTATTACAATATTAAAAAGAGAAATAACCCAACATAATTTGGAGATTGGATGACTTTTCCTTCTGATGGATATTATATAGAAGAGCCCTACTTTTAGGGCAAAATTCCAAGTATTTTTTTAAAATGAGGGTCACAGAACTACCTAGCCAATGTCTGAGGCTGCACTGGGGAAGTGGACATTTCTTTATAGTCACTCTAGTCAATAAATAACAAAATATTGGAAGGAGAATTGCACCTCTAACCATTTGTGCCGCCCCACCAGATGTAAGGAATTCCCACAGCAATTCCTAATCAAAAGGCCCATCTGTGTCTTATGCAGGATTTATTTCAGAGTAGGCTACACCCCCAAGACAACACACTAATAAAGTGAATTTTAGTGAAATGCTTCATATTATGTGAAGCCATATATCTGGCTTCAGTATCCACTCTTCTCCTTCAGTAACCCTGAAAAATCCATTTGGGAAGGTGTTAAAGAATAAATCATGTTACCAGATGGTCAATAATTTTTTTCAAATTTGGGGTTTATGGAAGGAGGGTCACAAGAAAAAAATTTAGGCTCCCCAAAAATATTTGATGGCATTAAATTAACTACAAGCTCTTGCTATGGTAACAGAGGATCATATTTATCCAGCCCCATACAGGGTGCAATTCAGCAGACAGTGGAGGCTGTTGGAGATAGCAAAGCCATACCTTCACATCTGTTTTTCCTATTTTGCCAAGAAGCACTTATTTTTCTTCTTTTTAATAATTTGACCTGCTTTACTTTCTGGCAGAGGACCCTGGGAAGCTGAGCACTGGTTTCTCTGGGACCCTTCCAACTCAAAGAGAGAGGAAAGCAAGAGGAGAAAGAGAGAATGGAGGGAAAAGGCAGGAGAGGGAAGAAAAAGAAGGAAGGGGGAAGAGAGAAAGCAAGAGAGAGCTGAATATGTTTACTTGCTTAGCTGAATAACTAGGCAAGTTGGTTTGTGTTTCTTCCACACAAACCAAATCAAATAGGATTTATTCCAGGTCATCCAGTTAGAAAGTGTTCCAGAAACTGTAATCAGGGTAGCCTGGCTGCTCCAGCAAAGTTCTGTTGTTATTTATACAGCAGGAATGACTGAACGTTAGAGTTTTGTATAGACTGTCACACATGTTAATATTCAGGAAATACGGGAGACAGTGTCAAAAAATTTCCACTGGCAACCTATCTTTCATAAATGGAAAACATGCTAGTCTAGGTCCCATAGATTTTCTTTGCCATTTTCTTTTGTCTTGTTACATCAGATTCCACTTCTTCTGCTTCTCCTTCCTTGGTTTTGTTAGCCAAGGATATAACCAGCTTCCTTTCTGTCTCATAACCCCAGCGAGAGCATTTTCCTTTCTAGGATATTTCCAGTACCACTCTCTGTTTTAGGGCAGGAAGTAGGGCTGGATCTCAAAATCAGAAACAGTGGCTCATGTGCTTCTGGATAAACCCATCTATCCCTATCTACTTTCATCTGCCTCAAGAGAGGACATCAGGGTCTGATACCTTATTTTAATCTTCAGAATCTTCCTATGACAATTCAAATGGAAGTGGTTCAATTTTCTGGCATGATGCTGGTAGACTGTCCAGACATTAGCACAGGAGTCACCCAGCATGGCATATCTGCCTCAAAGAAGGTGCTATGCTCTATGAGCAAAGCAAAACCTCAGAAGCACGAAGGAAATGTGAGATGTGAAAATCTAGAGACATCTCCATCCTAATTGTTCAAATAGACTATTTGTGCCCATCTGTGTTAGAGCCTTCTGACCTCAGCTAGATCTGATCAGCCCTAGTCAAACACGTTGTACCTTGACCTCAATATTGTAATGTCATTGGCCGTCTTCGAGTATGAAGGACAAACAACAACTCTCATCTACCTGGTACCGAACTTATAATTTCCCCCCAAAGGTGATGGCTTCCCATCAGATTCCAAATTGTGGATAGCTGGAAACATGGGTAAAAAGTTCTTTTGTTAATTATCACTGGTACATGAAGAAAATTATAAGAAGATCCAGAGTGCAGATATTCCAAGAAAGCAAAATGGAGAGCTGCGAAAACATGGCAGGGATCTTTCTGGATCCTATTTCAGACATGGTTAGTGAAAGTTCCTTCAAGAGGATGCTAACCACTATTAAGCTTGAAAAGGTACCAGTGTGATCCAACCATTCTGGAGAACAATTTGGAACTATGCCCAAGTGCAATCAAACTGTGCATACCCTTCGATCCAGCAATACCACTTGTAGGTCTATATCCCAAAGAGATCATAAAAAACGGGAAAGGACCCACTTATATGCATATTTATAGGACAGAATTCTGGGAAGATGGCAGAGTAGGTGAGAAAATTCCAAGCTCTCCAGATTTCCCCCACAAACAAGACAAAATAGTGCTTCAGGGCAGACATAAGGGTGGTAAAAATAAACAAGAGTTGGAACAGAACAGTGGTCCTCCTAAGACAATTGCAGAAGATCTGAAGAAAAATCCCAGGACCAAGGTTTGGTCCCCATGAAGAGTAAATACCTCCAGGCTAGTCCAATTAAAAGAGCAAGCCTAGGGCCAGCCTGGTTGGGAGGTAGCCTCAACTCCAGCCACAGCAACTTTCACTTCCTGGACAATTTCAGGATCAAGAAGAGAAAAGATAAGAATAACCAGACTACCTGAAAGCTACCAAAAAAAAGAATATTGATACAATTACATAAGAAAAATTAAAGAAAATTGTCATGAAGCATTAGAACAAGAGGGGAAAGTAGAAATAGAAAAAAAAATTCACCAATCACCACCTGAAAGAGATTCTACCAGGAAAACCTATAGGAATATCACAGTCCAATTCTGAAACCCCAAGTTTAAGGATAAACTATTACGAACAACAAGAAAAGACAATTTAACTATGGTATTGCCACAATTAGAATCATGCAAGACCTAGCAGTGGCAACACTAAAAGACCGCAGGTCTTGGAACACTATATATTAAAGAGCAAAAGAACTGGGGCTGTGGCCGAAAATATCATACCCCGCAAAGCTAAGCATAATCCTAAACCAAAAAAAATGGACATTTCATGAATTGTCAGACTTTCAGGATTTTATTTTTTAAAAAACCACACAACTTAATAGAAGATTTGACATATAAGATACAAGAGAAATATAAGGTACATATCAAAGACTAACTACAAGAAACTCCATAAGGACAGACTACTTATCTTTTATCTGAGGAAATGTCAAATGTATGTCCAAGATTGTTATTAGTGATTGGGTAGTTTGTACGAAAGATTGGGGTAAACCTGAGTATGGTATGATTTAAAAAAGTAAAACCATTTAGGAACAGGTAAAAAGAGTAATTATTTTATACAAATGAGCTGCAAGAGGAAGAACTGACACAGAGGAATTAGACGGGAGAGGAGGGCTGCTAGTTCTAGAACCCTACTTTCATCAGGAATGGGTTTAAGAGGCAACCATATATACATACATATATATGTATGTATAAAAGTCTTCTAAACTCAGAAAGAAATAAGACTAAGGGGATGGGAGGGAGAGGATAAAATAGGGATTTTTAGAGGGGAGGGGGAGGGAATAAGGTAAGGGAAGGCTAATAGAAAGGTGTTTATAGATTAACGGGAATGGGAGGATAAGGGAGGGATCCTAGGAGCAGAGTAGGTTAAGTAACAGGAGGGCAAGGTAGCAGATAGAATTAAAGTAAAGGAGTGAGGAAGGATAGGAAATAAAAGATATACACAAACATAAAATAAATATCAGGAGTAGAATTTATTATGGGAAAAAGCAAGAGTAGTAATCAGGATCTCACAAAGTTGAAGCTAAAATAGATCTAATCATAAAAGAAAAATAGGGAAACTATATTATATATCAGCCATATTAATCAATATTGTTTTAGACTATTTAAAATAACTAGATAGTACAAGGTTGAAATATTGCTGTGGTGTAGGAAGTGATGAGTTGCTAGATCTAGAAAAATAAGGACTCAGATTTGTAAAGGAAGAGGTTATCTACCCTCAGAGAAACAGAGGACAAATAAGTAGTATGGTCTTATATAGATGCATATGAATGTATGTGTCTATATATGAGTATAATTACAAATATCTAAGTATATGTATATGTATATAAACATACTTATGTACATGTTTGTATACATGTATATGTGTATGTGTGTATATGTGTATGTATGTATGTGTGTGTGTGTATGTATATGTGTTTATGTGTATAAAATATCTGAGCTTAATTGTACCTTCTTGGGGGAGGGGTGGGGGAGAAAGGGAAAAAAGTAAAAAGCATACAGCAGAGAACAAAAGAAAACCTACAAGGAAGCAAAGATGGACAGCTCTGAACACAATGTGTAGTATTCATTATATAGGCTTTCTTGAAATGGAAATTTATTGCTGTATGTTTTGAATCTTCTCTTACATTCTGCTGTGTACATGGCAATGATTTTTTTTCTTATTTTGTATTTAAGTTTCAATATTTAGTTTATAATGTTTCTTTTTTCTTTTCTTATTGTGTATTTAAGTTTAAAATTAATTTAAAATGAAAATAAATAAAATTTAAAACATCTGCAGCAGCTCTCTTGGTGGTGGCAAGGAATTAGAAGTTGAGGGGATGCCCATCAATTGGGGAATGGCTGAACAAGTTGTGGTATATGAATGTAATTGAATACTATTTTGCTATAAGAAATGCAGACTTCAGAAAAGACTTATATGAACTGATGCAAAGTGAAGTGAACAGAACCATTGTATTGTATTGTACAACATTGTGTGATGATCAACTGTGATTGACTTAGCTCTTCTCAGTAGTACAATGATCCAAGACAATTCCAAAAGACACATAATGAAAAATTCTATCCACATCCATAGAAAGAATTGATGGGGTCCAAATGCAGATCAAAGCATACTATTTTAACTTTTTTGTGTATTTTTTTCCTTTTGTTCTGTTTCTTCTTTCACAACATGACTAATATGGAAATATGTTTTACATGATTATACATACATAAACTATATAAAATTGCCTACCGTCTCAGGGAAGGGGGAGGGGAAGGAGAGAGGAAAAAAATTTGGAATTCAAAATTTTATTTAAAAGAAGAATGTTAAAAATTGTCTTTACATGTAATTGGAAAAAATATTATTTTTTAAATATTCATTAAAAAAGAAAAGCTACACAGTGTACACTGGTTGAACATCTGGATGAATGACTCCTTATCTTACCCACCTTTGGAGGTCAGTTTAGTCCTGACCTGGGCCCCAAAGAACAAGTCCATAGGATCAAAGATCTAAAACTGGAAGAAATTTCAAATGCCATGGAGTCCTTTGGACTCATTCTACAAACAAGGAAACTAGGCCCAAGGAGGTTAAGTGACTTGGCTGTGGTACAGAATGGCCTCAGGAGTGACAGCTCATTTAGAGGGCCATGGACCTTAGGGAACATGAAGTAATGCATATAAAGTGGGTGACAAATGTTAAAGTCATGTATAAAATATCAGTTTTATCATGCTAGGATTATACATTTAGGACTGGAGAGAACCCCAGAGGTCCAACACCTCCATTTTACCAATGAGAAAATGGAGGCCCATTCATGAGGTAATTTGTCTAAAGTCACCTGGGTTTAAGTAACAGAGTTGAGATTTGAGCCTGGGTTCTTTGATTCCGGATCTCTCTTTCCACTGAGCCATGGAGGTAGAAGAGACCTAAAAGATTATGTAGTCCAACCCCCTCATTTTACAAATGCATTCATATCACTTCAAGCAGAAGAGATCTGTCAATCCCTGATTGAACCACCCCCCTTGGCTGTAGTTCCCAGGAGAGCAATAGGGGTCTATTAGCCTGGAGATGCTCTATTACTAAGGCTGGTCCTAGGTTAATATGATGTATGCAAAGTTAAACACCATCCCACTTTGCCTTCTTCTCTTCTTCCATCTTTCCCCCTTCAACATCTGGCAACTTCATTCTGCCCCCTCACTACACAGAGGTTCCCCTGCTCCAGAACCCCAAACTCTACCTAGATTATCTTCTCCAGTATCATTCTATGATATTGACCTTTCCCTCTGTAACATAAAACTGTGCAAGTCTCTGTAATGGTAAGAAGGGTGGGACTTTTTTTTTTTTTTTACTGTTTTCTCTTTTGGAATGCTAAGGTAATCAAGTACCTTTGAGTCTTGCCTTTCAAATGTAATGGCAAGGAAACTGGATTTTTTGTTGTCTTTTGTTTCTTTGATTGAATCAGGAGTCTTTGATGACCTGCTTACATCAAGGGAAGGCCTAGTTCAGCCCTCTAACCCTGAGCAAGCCTTTAAGTCACATGAAGTGTCACATGGTTTTGAGTCCATAGTTGTGATGCCCTCTGACCCTGAGAAGGGTATATAAGATCTGAGGTTGAAGTTTTGTTTTGGGGCTCTCCCTCACTGGAAGAGTGTGATGTGATTTGACCAGATGAGACTCTAGGTAGCTGTTGTTAAGAGCCTCCCAGCTTTGAAAACCCAGATGTTGGTGCTTTTCTTTTTGGTAACTATGTATGTGATGTCTTGATGAGACAAAGCCTTTCTGTTGATCTGTTTATAGTTTCTGTTCGTATTTGCTTTGAAGTTCAGGGTGCTGACTTTTTCCCCTGAACTAAGTGAATGATATATGTATGTTTAATTAAACTGAAATTGTTAACCCCTTAAAGTTGCTTTCCTTAGAAAAGCAGATCAAAGAACCTGTGCTAGCAGCCCTCCTGTGTGCTATTGTTGTTGATCTTTCACCTCAACAGCAGCTGCCAGCAACATTATTGATACAATCTCTTATAAAGGAAGAGTTAATTTGGTAAATTAACCAGTGCTGATGTGATAATAATCTCATCTTGCATTCTTAGCTTTCTCTCTTATCACCTTTAATTCTTACAACCCTCCTATGAGGCATGCAGGGAAAATACTGTTTATTCCCATTTTACAGATGAGATTATTTGAGTGGCTTGCTAAGGGGTCATACAAGTTGGTGAGTTAATGACATAACTGAGACTCATAATTTCCAGGTTCAGTGCTCACCTGTTAACTGTTATTCTCCTCAGCATAGAGCAACAGCATTTAATTTTCAGAAAACCAAGTGCTTTAAGTCAGAAGAGTAATACTAAACATTGAGCAGTACTAATTGTTAAGAATTTCAGTCACTGGCTGGGCAATGGAAGGGCTGCTTTTGGATAGGCAGGCCTCTTTGCTTCCCTTCAAATCTAGATATATCAGTCTAGATCATTTTCCCCTTCCCCAAAGTTTCCTTGGGATATGGTTTCCTAGTGTAATGAGAAGGGAAGACCTAAATTCAGTTGGAAGATCAGGGTCCCAGTCCAAGACTAACTAACTACCTGCCTGACCTTGGTCAAGTCACTTAATCTCTACCAGGGTTTCAGCTTCCCCATCTGCAAATGAGGGGACTAGACTAGAAATCTCTGAAGTCCTTTCTTGATCTAAATCCTATGATGTTGATCTTCACCTGTATATAAATGTGGGGTTAAAAATGAGTGACTTGTCTTATCTTTCCATGCCTCTTTGGGGTTTCAATTCAATTTAAAAATTTTTTAAGTATCAGTTGTGTGTAAAACACTGTGCCAAGTTCTGGCAAGGTTTAGTTAAGGCAGGCACCCTGACTTCAAAGAGTTTCTAGACTAGATAGGGGAAATGACACATAGATAAACAATTACAATACAAACCAACACATAAAGGCCTAAGAGAGGTACAAACGACACGCTGTGTCAGGTCTGAGGGCTTCCTGGATGGTGTACTGTTTGACTTGAGCTTGGGAAATGAATGAACAAAACATGGATGTGGGAAAATACAGGATATATATGGGGGGTCAGTGAGTCATCCAATTTGGCTGCAATGCCAAGTATAATGAAGAGAGCGGTGTGAGACAAAGCTGGAAAAGTATGGAAGTGTATGATTGTGAATTACCTCAAATGCCAAGCATAGACAACAGCAAGCCACTAAAAAGTTCTGAGCAGAGGAATGGTATAAGTTAAGGATAAAAAGGAGGGATCCCATTCACCACCCTTGAACTTCCTGATCTTCACCTACTAGACTAACATTGGCATCATATACATACAGCTGTAGTTTAAAGGGATCTTATAGGTTATTTAATCCAACTTCACCATTTTACAGATGGGTTAAGTGACTTGCTCAAGGTCACAAAAGTAGTTAGTGGCAGAGCTGGGACTAGAACTCAGGCCCTTATGACCCCAAATTCAGCTCTTTTCCCACAGGACCATGCTCTGCAGATACCATTCATGAGAAAGTTAAATGTTATTATCACAGCCTACATAACAAAAGCAGAATCTTTCTACAGAATTAGACTGCCCTTGGAGGTATCTGGGCATTTGTCCAGTGGCCTGAAGAGTGGCTCATACTTTACAGGATGAAGGGTGGGTAGACGGTACAAATATCCTGCTGTCCCACCTCCTTCCTGTATCCAGGATATCTATCATCAATGCCTCCTAGCTTTCCCTTGGCCTTTCAAGCTCCACCCAATGACCTGGCATCACAAAATTAGCCTGGCCTTCTGGGGGCAGGGGGAGCTACCCATAGTCCTCCACTAACATTAAAGAAGGATGCCACCTGGTGGGAGAAAATGAGCTTATTACACAGTCTAACTAACTAGCCTAACTAAACAAGCCCAAAACCATTCCAGAGCTTCAGTGAAATCATAATCCTTAACAAAGTTGGCACATACAAAAGTATTTTTATTTTTAAAGAAGTTACACAAATGCTATGTTAGTCTTCCTTCTAATGAAGGGCTTGCTCTCTTCCAGAATAAGGAGGTCAGGAATAGCTTTTCTCATGGTATATCTGGTCCCATTGGAATCAAGCTTGGGTAACTTTCCAAGAGCAAATATTCTCATGGGACAGTCTCCTCCCTCATTCCTCATACAGAGGACAGCTCACAGGATCTGAAGGGATTGGATAGGCAGCTGAACTTTGGGAACTCCTGACTGTCAATTCCCTTATCACTGTATGGTAGGAAAGCAAACAATCCCATATAACCAAAAGAATAGGAGAACCTAAGTGAGCAAAACATGGAAAAAGGAACTAGAATTTCTGTGGGTGGAACTAAGATAGCAGAGCAGAACAACCACTCAGTCAAGCTTTCCCAGGATTCCTCTCCAAAGAACCTCAAATTGAATTCTGGAGTGGCAGAAGCAACAAAAGGTCAAGGTGAAATCTTCTTTCAGCCCAAGACAACTTAGGAGATCAGAAAGAGAGATCTGTGACCCAGGGATGGAGGCTGACTTGGAGTCCATGGGGATGAAACACCAGTGGTGGGACTAGGTGATGGCAACAAAGCAGCAGAAATTTCAGGAGCTCTCAAGCCAGAGACAGGATGGGGACCTAGCAACTAGTCAGAAAGAAATTACAAGGGACTCCTATGCCGGCCCTGGACACAGGACTAAGCACTATTTGGCAGCTCCACTGCCTATATCACTTCTGGGTAATAGTACAAGGGCAGAAAGGAACATTTTTGGTAAAGAGGGAATGGGAACCTTGAGAAACAGTATTGCTTTTGGTCCCAAGGGAGTAAGGGTCCTGAGGAGCAGTACTGATTGCATTCCTAAGAGATCAGGGTCTACCCTTCCAGGGTAAGGACCAGAGTGCAGATCAGGAGAGCAGGGACCACACCTCTCTGCAGATCACACAACCTTGAAAGCACTGAAAACTCCTAAGCCCCCAGAACTAGCTCTGAAAACAGGAATGTAAAAAAGTCTGTAGCTTGAGACAGTGTCTTTCCTACTCTCCATGCCAGAAACGGAGCTCAACTTTAACATAAAGTTCAAAATTAGGAATATTGTTGAAAAAATGAACAAGCAAACAAAAAAGAACCCGACCATAAGAAAATCTATGGTGACAGGAAAAATTAAGACACAAACTCAGAAGATAATAAAGTCAAAACAGCTCCAAGCAAAGCCTCAAGGGGGAAAAAAGTAACTTAGATACAAGCCCAATAAAAATTCCCAGAAGACCTAAAAAATTATTTTCAAAATCAGAATGGTAGAAAAAATAAGGTAAAGAAATGAGAGCAAAGGAAGAAAATTATTAACATACAATTAATAGCTTGGTAAAAGAGGCACAAAAATACTGAAGAAAATAATGCCATAAAAAACAGAATTCGCCATCTTGGAGTGGGGGGAGGGTAGAAATGGGGAGAAAATTTGTAATTCAAACTCTTGTGAAAATCAATGCTGAACACTAAATATATTAAATAAATTAAATTAAAAATAAAAAAAGAATTGCAGTTTAAGAAATCATAAAAAAAAAAAAACAGAATTGACCAAATGGAAAAAGAGGTACAAAAATTCACTGATGAAAATAACTTCTTAAAAAGTAGAATTGGGAGCAGCTAGGTGGTGCAGTGAGAAGCACCAGCCCTGGAGTCAGGAGGACCTGAGTTCAAATCCGGCCTCAGACACTTGACATATGTACTAGCTGTGTGACCTTGGGCAAGTCACTTAACCCCAATTGCCCTGCCCAAAAAAAAAAAAAAAAAACAAAGACAAAAAAAAGTAGAATTGGCCAAATGGAAAAAGGTACAAAAATCTCACTAAAGAAAATGAGTCCTTAAAAATTAGAATGACAGCTGGAAGCTAACGACTTCACAAAATACCAAGAAACAATAAAACAAAGTCAAAAGAATGATAAGATAGAAGAAAATGTGAAATATATCATCAGAAAAACAACTGTCCTAGAAAATAGATTGAGGAGAGATAATTTAAGAATTATTAGACTACATGACACTATATTTAAAGAAATTATCAAGGAAAACTGCCCTGATATCCTAGAACTAGAGCATAAAATAAAATTTAAAAGAATCTACCTGAGATCCCAAAATGAAATTCCCAAGAATATTACAGCCAAATTTCAGAGCTCCCAAGTCAAAGAGAACATACTTCAAGCAGCCAGAAACCACTCAAATACTGTGGAGCTGCAGTCAGGATAACACAAGATTTAGCAGCTTCTACATTAAAAGATCAGAGGGCTTAGAATATGACATTCCAGAGGGCAAAGGAGCTAGGATTACAACCAAGACTCACCTATCCAGCAAAACTAATTATAATAATTTGGGGGTGGGGGGAAATGGATATTTAATGAAATAGAGCACTTTCAAGCATTCTTGATGAAAAGACCAGAACTGAATAGAAAATCTGACTTTCAAAGACAAGACTCAAGAGAAGCATAAAAAGGTAAACATGCAAGAGACATCATAAGATATTTGATAACATTTAGCTGTTTACATTCCCATGTGGGAAGATACTTGTAACTTCTAAGAACTTTATGATTATTTGGGCACTTAAAAGGCATATGCATAGACAGAAGGTGTGAGATGACTATGAAGGGATGACATAAAAAATAAAATTAAGAGGTAACAAAGAGGGATGCACTGGGTAAAGGGGGAAGGGAGAGGTAGGATGGGGAAAATTATCTCACATAAAAGAGTTGTGAAAGAAAGAGCTTTTAAAATGGGGGGGAGGGATTGGATGGGGTCACAGGCAGTGCTTGGACCTTACTCTCATCAAAATTGGCTCAAAGAGGGAATAACATACACATTCAGTTGGGTCTAGAAATCTATCTTATCCTCTATGGAAGTAGGAGGGGGGTGATAAGAAGAGTGAGGAGCTAATGGAGGGGAGGATGGAATGGGGGAGTTGGTAGTGAGAAGGAAAACACTTTTGAGCAGGGACAGGGTGAAATGAGAGAGAAAGAAGGATAAAAAGGGGAAAATAAAGGATGGAAAGAATACATAGGAATTGTAACTGTGAATGTGAATGGGAGGAACTCACCCATAAAGAGAGCAGAGAGGATTAAAAAACAGAATCCAACAATATGTTGTTTATGAGAAACATACTTGAAACAGAGACACACACAGAGTTAAAATAAGGGGCTAGAGTAGAATCTACTATACGTAAGCTGAAATTTAAAAAAAAGGCAAAGTTGTCATTGTGATCTCAAACACAGCAAAAGCAAAAATAGACCTAATTAAAAGGAATAAGCAGGGAAACTAAATCTTAAAACTACACCATAGACAATGAATTAATAACAATACTAAACATATATATATATGCACCAAATGGCATGGCATCCAAATCCTCAAAGGCAAAGTTAATTCACAGGAGGAAATAGTAAAACCATACGACTGAGGGACCTCGACTTTCCCCTGTCAGAGTTAGATAAGTGTAACCATAAAATAAATAAGAAAGAAGTTAAGGAGGTGAATAGAATCTCAGAAAAGTTAGATATGATAAACCTTTGGAGAAAATTGAATGGGAATAGAAAGGAATACATATTTTTCTCAGCTGTGCATGGAAACTTGACAAAAATTGACCAAGTATTAGCACATAAAAACCTCACAACCAAATGCAGAAAAGCAGAAATATTACATGCATACTTTTCAGACTATAATGCAATAAAAATTATATTCAATAAAGAACTGGGGAAGCATGGATTAAAAATTAATTAGAAACTAATCTAATCCTAAAGAAAGAGCAGGTCAAAGAATAAACCATAGAAACAATCAATAATTTCATTAAAGAGAATGATAATAATGAAACAACAAACTAAATTTATTAGATACAGCCAAAGCAAAAATTAGAGGAAATTTTATAGCTCTAAACATGTACATCAACTTGAGGTTGAAGCATACTGTTTTTACGTTCTTTATTTTTCTTGGGGAGTTTTGTCTGTATTTTCTTTTGCAACATGGTTATCATGAAAAAATGTTTTACATGACTTAACATGTATAACTGATATCAAATTGCTTGCTTTCTCAAGGAAGGGGAAGGAGTAGGAGGAAGGAAGAGAATTTGGAACTCAAATTTTTAAAACAAATGTTTACATGCAATTAGGAAATATTTCATGAAATAAACATTTAAAAAAAAAAGAAGAAGAAAGGGAACTAGATGTGCCAAAGAAAAGAGCTATAGAGAGGGACTTTGTGAATTCCAGCAGAAAGTTCAGGCCACTAGGCAGTGCCATTATGTAAGCAGACTCCCATCTCAGAAGAATTATTGAGAGGCAGGGATCTTTCCCCCTTTTAGATCTTTCCCCCTCTATCCCATCTCTTTGTTCCTGACAAGTTAGATCTCATCCATTTCTATTGGTTAGGTCAGGCCTGATGTGGTGGGAGTAAGGGAAGAATAATGAAGAGGAGGTAGATCATGGGGAAGGGGGAACCATGTAGCTACTTTTGCACATTTTTTGTTCTTGCTATTGGCATTGGTGTGATAGTACTTACTGCCTGAGAATGGAAACCCTTCAACCTCCTTCCTCCCTGGCCCCTGGTGATAAGATTCATGCTTAGATGTTCGTCATAACTTTCTCATAGCATCACTGAGGGTGAGATCATAGAATCAAAAGGGACCTTAGACACTACTGTTCCAACCCTCATCTTACACTTGAGAAAACTGAGACAGTGAGAGGTTAAATGACTTGCCCAATGTCATACAGGTAGAATTAGCCCCTGGATCCTACGTCTTCAAATCCTTTGACCTTTTCACTATACAATGCTGCCTATAAATCTATCTATCTATCTAACCATCCATCTATTTATCATGTGAGCAGCTAGGTGGTACAGTGGATAGAGTGCTAGGCCTGGAGTCAGGAAGACTCATCTTCCTGAGTTCAAATCTAGCCTCAGACACTTATTAGCTGTGTGACCCTGGGCAAGCCACTTAACTCTGTTGCCTCAGTTCCTCATCCGTAAAATGAACTGGGGAAGGAAATGGCAAACCACTCCAGTATCTTTGCCAAGAAAACCCCAAATACAGCCATGAAAGGTCAGACACAACTGAATTGACTGAACAATAACAACAGCATTTATCATCTATTATCCTTCTTTCTGTCTATCACCTATCATCCATTTACCTATATCCCTTTTTATCTCTCTCTCTCTCTCTCTCTCTCCCTCCCTCCCTCCCCAGAAGCTATCTCAGTTTTCAGTAGCTAGAATGGGATATTCACCAGACTTTGGTGGAGATCTCCCCTTCCTGCCCCACTCTCTGTCAGAGTAAGGCAGTTACTGATTCCAAAAAATATTGTTCTGTAAAATTGCTTTTTAAATTTCCATTTAAATAGTTTGAATTTCTTTTGCCAGCTAGATAAATCCAATTAATTTTACTTCTGATGAGCTGTGTGTTATACAGGAGGGCTATAGTAGGGAGAAACAAACAGTTTTGGGGTTTTGATCAAGAGATACAGAAAGGACCATGGTTCTAGCCCTATATATAAGTGTCAGGCCTTCTCCTGGCTGGGGGCTAAGCCAAATGAGAAACAGACAGAGACAGAGACAGAGACAGAGAGAGAGAGAGAGAGAGAGAGAGAGAGAGAGAGAGAGAATCTTTTGGTTTTAATTAGTAATAATCTTTTATAAATTTTTGAAAAGGCAGTCCTAAATTGGATGGGAATTTTTCTTCCTTCACCTAAGGCTAAAAATGAATCAGAGCATCATTTTGATATCTAGACAAGGTTAGGCTGTTGAGACATGCAGACTCATTATTCCTCCTCCCCCCACCCCCCCAACCACTGGGGTGGAGTTGAGGGCAATGAACAAGGAGTAGGTATTGCTTGGTAGGAAGAGAAAAATAGGTGTGGTTGGTCCTGAATGGCAAGGCACACATTCCAGAGTTTGGGGGCCAAAGGAAAGAGGAAGTATTTTTTTTCCTTTAGGCTTTACCTCAAGCCTACATCCAGACAGGTACCATGTGAGATACTGCATAGATGTATTTATATAAGTGTATATATAATATAGCTGTGTAATCAAATCTATTTTCTATCCATCTAGTTATTACCTCCTCTCCCTCCCTCAGTTAAATTTAAGCTCCCTGGTATTTGATTCTTTTCTACCTAGCACAGTGCTTTGCCTTAACCATCACAAAAGACACTTAGGACTAACATTATCCTATTTGCTCCACCAAGAGAAATAAAAGAAGGAATACAATTGATCCAGTACTCACACAAGGGGCACTTGTTTTCAGAGGTAAAATAGTCTGCAGAGAAGTGCCAGCCCAATCCTAACAACTTATGGCCATCACTGGGCAGAACTGCAAGAACTTTCTATCACATTCGATCTAGTTCTCCCCTGCATGCACGCAAGCAGGTATTTCTTGAGCAATGAAAGAGGAACCATTTCTTCATCTTCTTTCGATGTTCTGAGATGAGTCTAAGCTGATCTAGACTGAGGAAGAACAGTTACTAATAGCTGGAAGGCTAGCCAGCTGCTAGTGAGACACTTTGTGGGTGCATGTGGAGGGCAGGACAAAGCCTTAGAATTGTACCTAGAATGTCAGAGCAGATTCTGAGGGAACATTCAATCACTTACAGTGATGACCACCAGCAGGGATGACCACCAGCAGGGATGACCACCAGCCTCTAGCCAACCTAAAGATGTTTCTTTGCATCTCTAGCTCCTAGCACAGTGGCTTGGACACAGTAAGCCAAATAAGTGTTTGTTGAATTAATTTGAGTCATGGAACAGTTGGGGAGAAGGGGTGCAGATGGTGAGGGAATTAGCCCTTTAAAGCCATCATTCCCTCAGCCACTGCATGGAGAAATTGATTCAAAATACCCAATACTCAGTAGTTACATAATATGACCATGGCTTTTGTTACAGAGCAACCAGGTCCTACCTTTGTTCACAACAATTTCTTTTTTAAAACTATGTACCCTACTACAACAAAACACTAGCTTCTTGGGAGGGGGAAACTGCATATCTACCAGTCTATCCTCATCAGTAGAAACCCAACTTCTCCCCAAAAGAAATTGCTGAGGAGATGACTAGGAAGGCCCTCCTCAATTGGGAAAAGGCAGGAGGGACTCCTATTGAGAGGTGCCCCCAGCTATGCAGGGAGTAGATAAGATTTTTTAAAGCTTGCTTATTCTTTCTATTCTGTTGGTATTTGCCAATATAGAGTGATAAGAGGAAGCTGGAATACAAGGAAACTCAGATCTGGGGCCTCACAATTATGGAAATCATTCTTTGTATGCAGATAATCTAGCACTAATACCACGGGGTTTCCCAGAATAAATAATTTCCCTCCCAGTCATAGATTATACTTAGCTATGATTTACAAATATTAATCACTTTTTTGCAAGCTGGAGAGCCCAAACAATACCGATTAATAATCAAAGATCAGCTGAACAAGTAATATTTGCCCAAGGGACTTTTCCCTTTCCTCCCATATGATTGTTCAACATGAACACAATTTGCCCAGTGTCAGAAAAATCTCTAGCCTTTCTCCTCAGTAGCTCTGCAAGAAAGCTACAGGTATTCTCCTTGTTATACAAACCAAAGACAAAAAGATCAAGGATGATTATTTCACCTGGGGATTTACCCCAAATATTCCTTTAAAAGCATGTTTTCCCTGGGCATGTAAAAAAATGTTTTTTTGATTTGCAAACATTTCATTGACCCTCAACTTCTCAGACACAGTTAATGAATACAGTAAGATCCTACTGTGTTCTGGTCTCTCAAAATGCCTGTTTTGACCCTGTGGGGTTTGTGTGCCTTGCTGTTGAAAAAAATCATTAGAAAATCATCCCCTGAAGTGAGATTCCAGTGTGTGATGTCAGGATAAATAAAGACCATTCTAACAGAGCAAGGGGCTCTGTTGAATTGAAAAGAAGTGGGTAGACATGGAAAGCAAGGTTTTCACACTCATGATAGATGAGTAGGGAGAATATTCTGAATAGGCCAGCTTGTTAGCAGCTAAGGTTTCCTGAAGGGCAAAACACACACACACACACACACACACACACACACACACACAGCATTTAGAGTAGCAGAGGGCATCTAGAATACCCACCAGGGACTCTGATAATGAAAATACCTTTGCAGTTAACACAGGAAAGGCTCAGCTTTTTGACAAAATTTCAGTCAACCACACCAAATTCCTGTCCAAAAAGCGGGGGAGGTTGGCACAGAAACAAACACAAATAAAGAGAAATAAGCTACTGAAAGACACTCAAGAAAAACATAAGAACATCACTTTAGGGTTGCGGCTTCCAGGTGTGTATACTTTAAAACTCTAGACTACAATCTTTTCCTCCACTCCTCTCCAATTAATGAGTACCTATAGGTCATACACCTGTCTATAGAGTGGGCTAGTACCCGGTAAAGCAGTTACACAAAAGACATAGACAATCCCTGCTTTCTAGGGCAGGCTCAGAAGCCAAGGATAGAGGAAGTTCTTGTTTGTTTTGTGTTGAACTTGAAGTGCATTTTCTAAAGAGCTGCAATATTTGCATTGTCTCTAACACACACATACACACACACACACACACACACACACCCTGACACTTTAGTTCAACCACAAAAGCTACATGCCCAAGAAAAAAATGCCGCCTAGCATCACAACGTAAATATCTAAGCTAAATCAATGTGATTGACATAAAGAACGGGGATATGCCAACACATAGAAAAGTATTCCCTTCAGTCCCAACTCAAGGCCTGGCGTCAGGGTCCCCGGAAAGTCTGGCTCTTCTCTGGAGCTCTGGAGTCGGTAACAGGGAAAATTAAAAGACAGGAAGGAAAAAGCCAATGCCTTCATCCAACAAGGGAAGAACTTACCCAAGTCATCTGGGTTGAACTGCGCTGCTGTGGATTCCGCAAACTCATTGTCTGCAGGAGGAAGGAGAGAGGAAAATAAAAATAAAATAATAATTTCTCAAAAAGGCTCTCAGTGATTCAGTCGGTGACTCAGTTAAGCAAGCATCAGTAAAACTGCTTTGGGCTCTGCCGAGAACTTGCTCTGGTTTCCCCGCCTTTTGGGTAGCTGCTGTCCAGGGCACACCTGGCTCGGACAGTCTGATCTCCCGCGAGCGGACGCTTGCCAGTGAAACTTCAGGTCAGCCAGAGGAGAGACCAAGCATGCTCCTGGTGCAGAGAAAGACACTGCCTGCCTGCTCCTCTGGTCTCTACAAACTTTCCTAGCGTCGATTTGCCAAGTCCGGGGTAGGGCATCCAGCAGCTTGACTACTTCGTGATCTACCCCTCGCCCACTGGCTTGGGGCGGGAGTCCTCACATCCCACCCAGGAGCTCCACGATGACATCGTCCAGCTTCCCAAAGCCCCAAAGTTGCATCCTCAGCCACTGGATATCGTCAGCGCGTGGGGTGAAGCAGTGAGCTCCTACATCACCTGCCCACCTGGACTCACACGTATAGTCGAACACATTCCCCCGCCTGAGTGTGACGAGGGAAGGAAGGTGGGGAGGAATGGATGGAGGGATGGAGCCCCCCTTGCCTCACAGACCCGCCTCCTCCTGGTTGCTAAGCGACCACAGCAGTCATGTTCTGGAAATGCATTAGACATTACCTCCCAGTACCCTGTTGTAGGGTTTTCTTCCTCTCTTTTTTCCCCCTTTTTAATTATTTATATAACAGGAACACAGCCATTTCTTTTATTTTTTAAAAAATGTACCCCATTTGTTCTGTAACACAAGTCTGTCTTCCTGTTTTATGCTCAATTAAAACCTCGATTTTTTTTCTGCCCCCACCCCGGACACACAAAACCTTTCCAAAGGAGGACTTTCAGAGCTGGGGGTGAAGAGACTCTCTGGAGAAATCTTTACTGTCTCCTTCACGTGCTGGAACCACATTTGAAGACCAATACATTCTAATTCTGGTAGATATCCCCTGGAAGAGACCTCAAGAGATCCTTTGGCCCAGCCTTTCTGACTTTAAAACATGTTATCTCTGAGTTACAGATGAGCTAACTCAGGCCCAGGAAGGTTAAGTCAAGCTGTGTAAGGGTCTTGTCAATAAATGTAAGAGAATTCTGTCATCCCATAGAAAATGACAAATAGGAGGAATTCAGAGGAACTTAAGAAGACTTGAATACAATACAGACTATAAGCTCCTGGGTTCCATTTTTGTCTTTATAGTCTCGGCCCCTGAGATAGTGTTACAAACAAAAGAGATTCAACTAGGTTGACTTAAGCTTCCAACTGGGAAGCAGTAGATTTGAGGCTAGCTCAGACCTTCTGAACCCAGTGCAGCGCTCTTTCTACAATATTACTAAAGGACCAGTCTCAGAAATTTAGACTATAAAAATAATAGAGGAATGAAACATAAAATCCCACTAAAGCCCTACTCTGATACTGCATTGTGCCATGAAGGTATTCTGGATTATAATACAGTGGTTTATACTGTTTGGCCCAGTGATAACCTTATTACGACAACCAGAATTATATATCTAAAGAACGTCAAAGACAAAAGGAAAGGTCCCAAATTACCAAAATATTCAGAATAGCATTTTTTGGAGTCAAGAAAAACTGGAAATTGAAGTATGTACTCATTGACCAGTATATTAATGTAATGGAGATTTTCAAAGACTGGGTCAAGATGGCTGCATAAAAAGTGGGAAGGAACCCAGCTCTCTCATCTTTACTGCAGTAGTGCTCTAAAAAGAATGCCATATTGAACAATGATCAAAAAGTCCAAAGAAAAACTTCAATTTCTTTCTTTCAGTTAGGGAATGAACAGAAAGATAACCAGAAGAGGGGTCTTGCCAATGAATATAACAGAATTCTACCATTCCATAGAAAATGGCAAATAGGAGGAATTCAGAGGAACTTGAGAAAACCTGCATGTGAAATAAAATGCGAGCTCCTTGGTGCCATTTTTGTCTTTATAGTCTCAGCCCCTAAGACAGCGTCATGTATATAGGAGATCCTTAATAAGATATTTGTTGAGTTGAATTTGATTGAATGAATATGAGATGTAATGATGAGCAGTACAGAAATCAGAAGAGAACAACATGCTCAATGACCACAGTAATGCAAAGGAAAACAACATTAAAATCATCAGAATTCATATTAATGTAATTACCATGACATTGGTAATTACATGGATGAAAAATGAAATATACTTCTCACTTCTCGGTAAGAAGAGGGTAGATTATGGGTGCTGAATGCTGAGTTTACAGTCAGACAGCATCAGTGTATCAGTTTGTTTTGCTTAGTTGTTTCAGGGAGAGGTTCTTTGGAGGAGCAAGTCTCGATCATGTAAAAAGCATAATGCAACATTTTCTCAAACTAAGACTGTGTCAGTGCCCAGCAAGTTTTTGGTAGGACCTAACAAGATAGGAAAAGTGTCAATGTGGTCCCCACTGTATCTGTCAATCAGAGACCAGTCCAACTAAAACTGACCACTACATAGTGGTTTGGGGGGGATGGTTTTTTGTTTGTTTGTTTTTAGTTATAATAACTCATGAAGAGCATCTACTAAGGCACAGAAAAATTGTAATCTGCAATAGTGAAAATGTACTCACTCTGATGAAATTATGGATACTTGGTGTATTAAAATATATGTATCCTAATGTGATTATAACACACTGTGGAAAATTTTTCCAATTAGCTCTCACCCTAACCCCAGGCCAGTGGCCCAAATCATTTGGGCAAACACATCCTGTAGCTTTTGTTTTTCCCCCTGGTTACTTGACTAATTGCTGTGTTCCTGCCTAGCTCTGGATGCCCTGGCCATGGTTCACTGTGACCCAATGTGAGGACACCAAATTGGG
This sequence comes from Trichosurus vulpecula, assembly GCF_011100635.1. Taxonomy (NCBI): domain Eukaryota; kingdom Metazoa; phylum Chordata; class Mammalia; order Diprotodontia; family Phalangeridae; genus Trichosurus; species Trichosurus vulpecula. The sequence continues at coordinate 155,864,301 of NC_050574.1, forward strand.
TGATTAGGAGGGTAAAAGCTGAAGGAGTAAATATAGAAATACCATCCCCCATCTCCTCCACCCTTTGGAGATCACTAGCCTGAGAGAGTCAATGATCTTTGCCACCACCTATGTCTCTAATAGGGCTCTGGGCACTAGCTATTGCTGCCAGTCCCTAGACTTTGAGTTAGTTCCCACTCTTATCTGTGATATTGTGTACCCATGTTGGTAGATCTAGAGTCAGTGCCCAATTTTCCTATTGCCACTTCTACTTTTTAAATAACTCATGGAAAACATAAAAAGAAGTTGATCCATGGTGGAGATGGGCTCTCTTCTTCAAACACCTTCCCCCTTACTTCACCTCTTTATTCTCCTTCTACAGCATAAAGATCTGACATAGGATTGAATGCAACCGGATAAATATTTGAGCAAATGGAAATACATTACTTACTCCTATACTAACTGAGCTATACTGACTCTGGAATGTAGGTCAGACAATATCTGACATGTAGTAGGTATTTTATAAATGCTTGTTGATTGATTGGCCATCTCTGAGGAAATCAGACTTTATCCTAAAATAATAGACCTATATCCCTAAATCAGCCCTGAAACCCAGGTAGTATTCTGGACCATATCTAGACTACACACAAATAATTCTTGTATCAAACCTATCAGACACTGTTTAAGTATTCTATTTACCTAATGACCTTTTAGAATGAAGCATTCTTCCCCTTTTATTTTGAAGTAGAGAAGAACAGGGATGACTGAGATATTAAGGGTTATTTGCCTCCACATTGAATGATGACAAGGGAATGATGATAAGTATAGTTGTTTTGGTCTTTTTTTTCCCCAAGGTGGAAAGAGGGACTTAAAGATGATGGGAGGAAGAAATTGTGCAGAACAGGGGCCTTCAGGAAAACCCAATAATTTTGGAGCTCCTAGGAAGGAAGAAGAAATGGGGGGAGGGGTGTGAAGATTCTTATTACCAGCTGACTGCAATTGTTAATCCACAAGGAACATAATTATGAGAGGTTAAAGCCTTGTCTGGCTCACTGACCCACTTAAGGAGTGATCTGCTAGGATACCTCTTAGAATTTTGTTGTTTCCCGGATCGTGTCACTGCTGTTTGAATCTGGCGAATTCATTCCCTTTCTACTTCTTCCCCTTCCCCTGCCTCACCATTGCCAGGTGAATTGGCTAGCTCACCCTTAAATCTTGTTAATTTATTGTCTATATTTTAATAGGTTTTGTCTCCAGATAAAGATAAGTTGATTTTTATTGCATTCTGAGCAAATGTTTACTATAAAGGATTTAATTGAACAGACAGCTAAAGAAGGACCAAAGTAAACCCATGAATTCGTAGCCCTAGACTTAACCCCAACATAACTATCTTTCTCTCTCCATCTCTCTTTGTCTCTGTCTCCTTGTCGAGAGAGAGAGAGAGAGAGAGAGAGAGAGAGAGAGAGAGAGAGAGAGAGAGAGACATGGGGAGGGGGGGCAGGGGGAAAGGTGGAAAGGGGAGAGACTTTATGGGCACAGGGAGCCAGAAGTTTTATAATAGCCAGAACACAACACAAAACTGCCCAAAACGCAAAGCAATAGACTATAGAGGAAGCCAGCTCAGGGTTAGGGAAGTTGTTAATGGAAGTTATACCTAATTAAGGCAGGAATGTGAACTAAGGAATGAACTGGTACCTTTGCCTACCTTTTGTTCTTTCTCCACTTCATTTGCATATAAATCAGAGAAGATTTTGGGAGCAAAGTGAATTTGGTAGCTCTAGCCTCTAAACAGCTACTGGCAATTTGGAAGAGTCTCTGATTTGGGTCTGGGGGCACAAAATCTTCATTGGGCAAGTCAAATAAGCTCTCTGAGCCTTAGTTTACTCATCTGTAAAATGAAGACGTTGGACCAGATGGCCTCTGAGGTTTCTTCTAGATCTATGATCCTATGATTTGCTTTGCTGTTTGATTAAATGTCTTTTGTTTTAAATATATAAGCCTTCTGGCTGGTTGGTAAAAGTAAACACATCAGTGGGGGTTCATGAGCTATGTTTTTTAATAGCTATTCAACATTAGAGTGCTACTAGCCTGGAATAGCTCTTCTGGAGTTACATAAAAGGATCGGTGCCCCAGACATATGTGGTTGAAATGGGCTTTGGGGAGCTAACCTGGGAACCTAACTACTATATATACACATTGCTTCTATGGAAAAACATTTTCCAAATTCCAAATTCTTAATGTGGTGATTACTTGCGCTCTGTTTACTTGTGAGAATCCTGGAGCTATAGATACTGGGTAGGGAAGATGCAGCATTTGTGCAGTTGCCTGTAATTATCTCCTGGACTACACAAGAGTGTCAAGACGTTCTTGTGGTGCTCTCAAGAGTGGTTTGACAAGGTGGTAGCTCCTATGTGTTTGTAATAGAGCCTTTGATAGTAGGCTGTGGTAATCAGGAGAATGGATCAAGGAAAAAGTTACCAGTTTTGTTCTGAATGATCGAGTTGACATAAGACTGGGGTCTAGTGTCAGAGAGTAATGTTATATGTAGGGCGACTGAGTCGGTGCATATGTGTGAGAAAGAGTGACTGGCTATGACAGTGAAAAGGTGGCTGGGCCCCGTGTGGAACCAAGTGGTTTGGGGACTCCTGGAATAGGGCATTTGTACCTTTGCGAAAACATAGAAAGAATTAGTCCTGGAGTTGGTAGAGGCTGGAATGCTCTGCAGAGGCTTCAGGCCCTTGACTGTGTGAGGCTCTGGGTTCCAGTGGCCTCCTATGCATCAGTATCAGAATGTGGGAAGCCATGAGGACAGAGATTTAACAGATGCTAAATCTGACTGGAAAAGTTCTAAATTCCCAAGAATCTCTGCTCAGGAAAAGAAAATGACCTGGAGCAAGGACATAGAGGTGGCATTGGAGAAGGTTTGATATCAATGGGAGTACAAGGAAGTCAACAACATGAATGAACCATGGAGGTACGTAATGCATTTTAGAATGACTTTTGTCCAAAAATAGCTAATTTTTTTTAAAAAAAGCTCCAATCTTTGACACTTAAAGGATTAAACTGCAGCTACTCTTTTAGAACACCTCATTCCCCAGTGATAAAAGAGACACTGTTTTATCTAGAAACATTGGGTATGTCTCTGGGATCAGATTATTTGTACATTTAATTCTTCCCCCCCCCACCCCGCCCCCGAAGGTTGAACACTTTCCTCAAGTGGAGAAAGAAAGGAATGTGTGCTTCCCTAGAATCTCAGATTACACTCACCTGGTCAATTGGCTGCCCAACCACCGATTCCACTCCCAAAGCTTCTATTAGGGCAAGGTAAATAAGGCAGTGGTCAGCATGTACTTCTTCTGTTCCAGGAGAATACACACAGGTGGCTATGCTTTCTGCAAAATGTTCCTTCCCCATCCTGCCTCTCACTATAGCAATAAGGATGCCTGCTTTGGCTTAGGACCATGAGGTCAGAAAACCAGGTAACAGGAGAGACTTCTATTACCCCACACCCTTTATACATTATAGATATAAGAGTGCCCCTCTGGCTATGAGACACACACCTCTGTGAGCACCCAAAGCTAATGTAACCCCTTCATCATACAATTGAGGTAAATGAGGCCCAGGAAGCCCAGAGAGAAGGATAGAAAAAGTATTCAATTTGTAGTCAGAGAACTGTATCCAAATTCTAGTTCTGTTCCTGCCTTCGGCAAGTCATTTAGACTCTAGGGACCTCAGTTTCCTCATCTGTAAAATGAGAAATTGGGACTACATCATAGGTTCTTAACCTTTTGGCAATCTGGTAAAGCCTATAGATCCTTTCTCAGAAAAACGTCTTTAAGTGTATGAAAGTATAAAAAAATTAAGTAATATTTTTAAAGTGTATAAAAATAAAAAATATTTTAGGTGTAAAAAAACTGTATAGCAAACATTTAATCCCTGGTTTCTTTCTATGGAACTCAGGGTCTGCTTCTATAAAGGCCATATACATTTCTTGGCAGGTTCCCTCCAGGGTCTTTTGTTTTCCTTTCAGAACAACCCTACTCTTTACAATCCATGATGGGGCCAAAGCAAAAAGAAAGCATAGCTGCATTCTTTCACTGTAATGAAAATCCAGACCCAGGTAATCACAGGTTTAAAAAGGAAACAAAATATGTTAAAATACAGTTATCAAAAAATATATAATTCATATATGTACATCTACATATGTATGGATGTATATGTACATATATATGTATATGTGTGTGTATATATGTATATGCATATATATATATGGATGTATGTATGAAGACCAAGTTCACAGGTTAAAAACTCCTAGACTAGATACTCCCTGAGGTTCTCTCCACCTCTAAAGCTATGATCCTAAGTACAGAGCAAAGACTCCAAACCAGGTCTTCTGACTCCAAATCTGCGATTATTTCCATTGTATCCTCCTGTCTTACACTGCCTCGTTGCAAACCCATACAAAAAAAGTGTCTGTAGGAAAGGTTGTATCTAGGCTATCAAGGAACCAAAATTACAAATGAAGAATCTCCTTAAATCCAAAAGCACCTACTATTATCTAACAAATATCATCTATTAAAACATAACAGTGTTTACAACATCAAGGTGTGGGACAATCTCTTCCACCCCATCCCCAGTGTGTGTTCTGTGACTCAATGAACCCTTTTCTTTTCTTCTCAGGAAATCTTTTTCCATCCTCTTTGTTATCAGTTCATGGTTGTGAAATTGGCTGCAAAAACGAAGTGGGGAATGGTAGGCAAAGCAATGCAACTTCATGATGGTAGAAGCCAGATTGACATTAACAAACTTCTACTCCAGGATCCTGAGGTGGCTGGGGTCACCATTCCAAGTGAGAAGAAAAGAGAGAAGGTAGGCACAGCCCTCAGTAACTTCTTCTCTTCTATATTGGCAGAAACCAGCCATCTGTCTTTCCACTGTTCTTTGCCATTGGTGGGGGTGTTTTGCCTCTTGCTGCCAAGCCAATATCCTTGCCAAATGTCGAGTCAAGAGGAGATAGTTCACTGCCTCCTTCCCCTCACCACCTCCTTTGGGAGACTGGTTAGAACTATTTCAAGAGGGGTTATGGCCTCAGTTATACAAACTCAACCTGTCCTTCTCCTCCTTTTGTCTATTCTACCCAATTCTGGAATAGATGGATGGATGATAACCAGGGCAAAAATGTGACCTCACGTAAGATATATCAAAAAGAAGACACAATTTATTAAGTTCAGCATTACTTTTAGGGTTTGGCGGCCCCAAAGATAAAAAGATCATGGTACCCTTTCTCTGAATAAAACTGTATTGCAGACATTTAATCTCTGGGTTCTTTCTATTGGGCATAGGGTCTGCTTCTGCAAAGGCCATATACCTCTTATGGCAGGATCTCTCCAGGCGCTCTGTTTTCCATTCCATTTATAACCCTACTCTTACCAATCCATGAGGGGCCAAAGGAAAAAGAAAACATAGCTACATTCTTTCACTGGAACGAAAGCCCAGACCCAGGTAACTTCAAATATTTTGCATCTTCTAGGAGAAGAAAGTGTGCTTACTCATAATAACAGCTAACTATAGCTAGCCTGGAAAAAGTCATTCTCCTGAGCCAAAAATAAAAAAGAAAAATGAAGAAAAGGTTCTACCAAGAGGGAGCATGCCTGCCAAGGATTCATTCCTACAAGCCTACCAAAATATCACAAGGAGGTTTCATTTTATGAATCCCATTTAATAATGCAGAAGAGACCATCCACACAAGCCAGGAGTTCTATGAAATGTACACAAGTGTCTAATTGCCCAGGCAGCCCCCCACCCCTGAAATGCTATAATCAAATATCACAGAGAATGGAAGATTCAAAGAAATCCTAACTCAACACCAGGCCAAAAGGGAAATAAATAAGGGGGAAACTTTGACAAGATAGAGAAGTCACAAGATAGAGAAGTGGACATGAATCACAATGAAGAACCATTCCAAAAATACACACAAAAAGCATCCCTACAGAGAAAAAAAATCATATACTTCCAACTTACACTCAGTTTGATCTATTGAGTGAAATCAAACAAAATGCCCTGTTAATAGGAAAGGCAAAAACATTTGCTGCTATTGAAATCTATGACTAAACGTTTTTGTTTTTTTTTTAAATCCTGCAGGCTGAGTATGTAACAACTACATTGCAGAGGTCATGCTGATCCCATGCTGTTCAACCTTAGCGTCCCGCCCAGAGGTCTGCGTGGGAATTATTTCTTTTCATGAAAGTGTGAGTTCCAGACAATGTTCAAAAATGAATAAGTTGCTGAACTTGGAGTCCTAAGACATAGATTCGAATCCTGCCTCTTATATCCTGTGTCACCTTGGGCAACTCTCTTAATTTCTCTGAGCCTCAGTTTTCTCATCAAACAGCTCATCTCCCAGAGCAGTTGTGAGGATTGAATGAGAAAATGTAGGGAAACCACTTTGCAAGCTTTAAAGTTTTCTATAAATATCAGTAATGATGACGATGATGAAGATGATGATAATGGTGGACGGTGGACACTGTAGTAGTATTCAGGGAGGAATGTGATGAAGTCGGTTCAAACTGGCTCCTAAAAAATTAATTTTCAGTGCAAACATTTACACCTCAAAAATTGCAAAAGCTACCAATCAGGGTGTGGTTTACTGTTTTGTCGATTGTCTAGCATGACTTAAGAAAGTGATGGAGAAAATATTAGTAATGCAGACTAAATTTAAAAGCATGTCCTGTGTACAGTTTTTCTCCTGAACAGCCAGTTGTTAAACATTTCCCAGCATACCCCTGGCAGAGGACCTAGACTCTCATTCCATCCCATCCCTAACTATGTGAGTGTGTTCAAGTCTTTACCTATTTTGGCCTCAGTTACCTCATCTATAGAACAAGGCGGTTGGATTAGGCACTGCCTGAGATCCCTTCCAGGTCTATGCTCATAAGCCACTTCAGCAATTTGGGCCTCTTTTTACTGGCAGCTAGGTGGCTCAGTGGATAGGGTGTCAGCCTTGGAGTCAGAACGACCCGAGTTCAAATCCAGCCTCAGACACTTACTAGCTGTGTGTGTGTAAAAACAACGTTACTAGCAGCTGCTGTGGAGGTATAAGGCCAATAACACCAGCACACAGGAGTGCTGCCAGCACAGGTCCTTTGATCTGTTTTTCTAAGGAAAGCAACTTTAAGGGGTTTATAATCTCACTTTAATTAAACATACATATATCATTCACTTAGTTCAGGGGCAAAGGTCAGCACCCTGAACTTCAGAAAAAGCATAAACGGAAATTATATAAACAGAGCAAATGACACAAACCAACAGATAGGGCTTCTGTCTGTCCATAGCAATACATAGTTACCAGAGAGGGTTTTCAAAGCTGGGGAGTTAATGGCTTACCTTAATGGCTTACCCAGAGTCTCATCTGGTCAAATCACAGGAACACTCTTCCAGTGAGTGAGCCCCCAAAGCAAAACCTCTCCTCCCAAAGTTCTGAGAGTTCTAGCGTAAGGGCTACCCTCAGAATATATATACCCTTTTTTCAGGGCCGGAGGACTTCATACCTCTCATGACCTAATTAGCAAAAGGATGTGGGCCTTCCTACAAACAAAGGCAAGACTCAATCAAAGGCACTTGATTGCCTTAGTGCTGAGAGGCACTCCAAAAGAAAAAACAGTAAAAAGTCCCACTTTGCTTGCCCTTATACTGTGTGACTCTGGGCAAATCATTTAACCCTGTTTGCCTCAGTTTCCTTGTCTATAAAATGAGCTGGAGAAGGAAATGGCAAACCACTCAAGTGTCTTTGCCAAGAAAACTCCAAATGGGGTCATGTTGAGTTGAACACGACTAATCAACAAAACCATTGCAACAAAATGAGAAACTTGGCCTATGTGATATTCGAGGCCTTTCCCGTTCTTATGATTCAAATGCACTAATTGTCTGTTGGATGTTATATATAACAGACCCATTCTGCCAACTCCCCAACCTCGGCGTCTATATGCTCTGTGTGTATGTGTATGTGTGCTTGAAGTTCTACTAAGAAACAAAATATATGTAAAGAAAGGTGACTTTTCAAAATGTTGTCCATGAAAGACAGTGACCCTTTAAAAGATACCTTTGAAAAATGCCAAAGGGAAAAACCCTTCTGTTTACACCTCCCTGTCTTATGGTTACTGCAAAGATCCAGGACCACTGGAATTCTTAAACACACCTGGACAACACCTGCTGGTCACATTCCACAGACTTCTTTGAGTTACCCCCGATCAGAGCCTTTCACAAGATTAGCCCTATGCATAGAATGGATGAAAGAAAATTTCCCAAACAGCTGTGTGATTTGAAGTAAGACGAGAGAAGAAATGTCTTAAGGACTCCAAAGGGGGAAAATAATCCAAAAAACTAACCTCAAATTATGTGGCCTATCTATGGACAGCTGAGAAGCCAGAGAAACAGTCAGACCTGTGTGTTATATAAGAGTTGGGAGTGAGGTGGTTATTTTCAATCAAAGACATCCAGCAGAGAACAAGGCAAAGACGAAGAGCTGCAATCCTAAGATCTGCAAACAGAGGCTGCAACCTCTAACACAAAACAAAAGGCACCCTTTACATGAAAAGTATGAATAAATGTATTGGTCACAGGGACAACCATATATAGTCATAATGTGAGTATGTGTGTTATATATGTATACACATATATGCAAACACATACGTGTGTGTGCGCGCGCGCGCGCATACTTACGGTATATCGCCTGAATCCCAGGATGGTTAATATGGGGATTAGTTGACTGATTTCTGACATTAATTAACCAACACAAATAGCTAAGTACTGAAACATGGTACCACTATGAAGGAAGAGGTCCTTACACAAGGAACAAACTGGTCATGATTAACAATATGGACAAAAATAGGGGCAAAAAATATGCTCTTTTCCTAACTAACTACAAGCTTAAACCAAATTCAAGCCTTAGTTCACTGTAAAATAAGGAATTTCTGAACCTTATACAGAGCAACCAGGCAGCACAGTGAATGGAGTTCCAGGCCTAGAGGCAGGAAGACTCATCTTCCTGAATTCAAATCTGGCCTCAGACACTAGCTGTGTGACCCTGGGCAAGTCACGTAACCCTGTTTGCCTTAGTTTCTCATCTGTAAAATGAGCTGGAGAAGGAAATGGCAAACCACTCCAGTATCCTTGACAAGAAAACTCCAAATGGGGTCACAAAGAGTCAGACACAACTGAAAACACCTGAACAACAAACATGAACTTCATGCAATACTGACTTTCCTATGAAGACAAATAGACATTAAACATTATTCAACATTCCAAAGGTGGTATTAACAGGAGTTACATTTTGACCTTTGACTATATAGCATGTGTGTGTGTATGTGTGTGTGTGTGTGTGTGTGTGTGTGTGTGTGTGTGAGGCAGTAACTAAGCATATCTTCAAAATACTTCAGAAACAAAATTTTTATGAACTCCATTTTGTAGATACTACAGATGACCACAAATTCAAATGATAATGAGAGGTTATATGTAGTTGTATGCTCAGTACAGGGAACTATGAAAAATGAAAATTTATATTATTTACCAACAAGGACATGTGTGTGTTTGTGAATGTACAAATGGGAGGTCCCATAGATCAAGACAGCAGATTATCTTTGTCCATACACAAACATAAGCATTTGTAAGCATGTACATCTGAACCCTGGCTCTACCACTTACTGACTCTGTGGTATTAAACAAATCATTTTATTTTTCTGAGTCTCAGTTTCATCATCTGTGTAACGGGGATAACAACGACACCTGCCTCGTAGAGTCGTTGTGAAGATCAAATGTAATAATAGATGTAAAGCATTCTGCCAACCTTAAAGTGCCACAGACATGTCAGCTATCATCATCATCATCATTATGTTATCATCATCTTATTCTCATTCATCTGAATGAAGTTCCAATAGAATGGTACTGGGACAAGTCACTTTCCTGCTATTATTCTCTCATAATATTCTAAAGACCACTGCACAGGTGGATAAAATAGCTGCTTTCTCTCTGCCACTTACAGTCTTAGAGAGCTGTGTTGGACAGTGAGAGGTACAGTAGTGTCCTCAGCCGGGAGGCCAGACACAAGAGCTGAAGCTAGGCCTTCCTAGTTCCAGGGCACATGCAGCACTACATCTCCTTATTACTGGCACTGTTATGTTGAACTAGATGATCTTCCCATTCTGAAAGAATTCTCTAATCTTATGTTCATGTGTGTGTATATATATATACATATATATATATATGTATATATATGTATGTATATGTATATGTGTGTGTGTATGTATACATTCCTAAAGCCTGGACACATAGGCAAAAATGCATGTTTTCAAGAAATGAAATGAACAAAATTTTCAACCACATTTTATTTTATAGGACTATTAACAAATAACATCTTCAATATGATTTCCATCATTTGTGATGCAAAGGTTGATACGCTTTGCAAGATTCACGTGAACTCGATGCAATAGCTCCACATTGCCATCAATTTTAGCACATTCACTCTTTATGCGTTCAATCAAGTGTGTTGCATCTGAGCAACTCAGTTTTCATTGAGTACACCTTCTCCTTTAGCATACCCCAGAAAATGAAGTCACTGAACAACACAGAGTCTTCAGTGAAATGATTAATGAGATGTTAATGAGATTTCCTATGTGTCCAGACTTTAGGGACACCCTGTATATATATACCTATGCATACTATATAATATATATATGTATGTATGTATGTATATGTATGTATGTATATACACACGTATATATACACACACATATGTATATACACACACATATGTATATATGTATATATATTATACTAACTACATATTTATGTATGTATATATGCAAAGAGATACACAAACATACCCTGATATAGAGATCTACAGGGTTTACCACAGGGATGGGTGCAGAAATATCAATGAATGCACAGGGACAGAACAGATGTGATCTGAAATTGCACCAAGGGCAAAAGCTCCCCAGGACCCAGTTGCTGAAGGTGCTGAAGGACAAAGACAATTCCCCAAAGATATATTTGTTGAAAAACACCCAGAAATACTGAGTCATATCTCTCTTGACCATGTACCAGAACTCTTCCATTAGCAAATTTACACACACACACACACACAAATATCAAAGTGAATAGGATGGAAACCTATTAGGTAGGAATCCATAAGGCCACCAGGAGAAAACTCCAAAGGAAGTTAATGATTAAGTTCCCTAAAAGAGAGAATTCCAGAAAACACAGGGTTGAAATAATGAATGAATGTAAAATCATTTATAAAGTGTTAACTATGTGCTAAAGGTCTGGGATACAAATACAAAAGACCAAACAGTCAAACCTTCGAGGAGCTTACATTCTAAAGGGGAAAGGTAATACATATAGGAGGGTGGTGCCCAGAGATGGATGTTTTTGTCTGGGAAGTCATAGGAATGGCGAGTAGAACCATGAGACAACTGATCAACAAGTTGTTAGCAAACTTATTCCAAGAAACAATTTACCCAGATGCCTGTGGGTAAGGGGAGGGGTGATAATGTGTACTTTTCTGCATTTTCATAAGGGCAGGGAGAGGGAGCAGTAGAGGGATTTTCCTTTGGAGTCTCCACCTAGCCTTCAGACATCACGGGGATTTTGCTCCTGGAGATTCTGCTTGGGCTAGGTTTTGAAGGTTTTCCCACCGATGGCACCCATACACATACCCTGAGGACTGAGCAAAGGTAGATGTTGTGAGGAGCTGGCTTTCATTCAATATTTATGACTCACCTGCAATGAATATCTCTCAGAATGAATGTCCCTGAAGAGATACTTAAAGGCAAGACACAAAATAGCTCACAGTCTAGTAGGGGAGAGTACATACATGCAAAGAGTTATGGACAAACAAGCTATACACCAGATAAATTGGAAATAATCTCAGAAGGAAGGCACTAACATTAAGGAGGATCAGTAAAGGTTTCTTGCAGAAAGTAAGATTTTAGCTGGGACTTGAAGGAAGTCAACAAAGCCAGGAGACAGAGATGAGAATAGAGGGCATTGCAGACATGAGAGAACTAGCCAGTGAGATGGAAGATCTTGTTGGAGGAACAGTTAGGAAGCCCAAGTCATTAGATCTCAGAGTATGAGGAGGGGAGTAGGGTATAAGAAGACTGGGAACATAGGAAGGGGCCAAGTTGTGATGGGCTATTAAAGCCAAACAGATGATTTTCATATTTGTTTCTGGGGGTGATAGGAAAGCACTGGAGTTTATTGAATAGGTGGTAAGGGGCGAGAGGGTTGGGGGGGAAGGTACAACTTGGTCAGATCTGTGCTTTAGGTAAACTTTGAAAGACTAGTGGAGAAAGGCCCAGAGTGCATAGAGACTTGCGGCAGAGACGCCAACCAGAAGACTTTTGCAATAGTCTGGGCGTGAGATGACAAGGGCGTGTACCAGGGTGGTAGCAATATCAGAGGAAAGAAGTGGTTACAAAGTGGTTATAAAGGTAAAATCAACAGAAATTCGCAACAGATTAGATATAGCTGGGGTGAGAATGAGAAGTCAAGGATGACCCTATGGTTGCAAGCCTAGATGACTGGGAGAATGATGATGCCCTGGACTATCAATGGTGTAATAATAAGTAATAGGAAAGCTGGGAAAAGGAGAAGGTTTTAGGGGATAGTTGATGAGTTTAATTTTGAATGTGTTGAGTTTAAGATGTCTACTGAGACATCCAGTTTGAGATGTCCAATAGATGATTGGAAATGAAAGACTGGAATTTAGGTCTAGATAAAGAGATCCAAGCAATGAATGTCAAATTATGATTCAAAAGGATCGGTGGTGAAGCAGGATGTCCACCTCCTGACCGAGAGATGATAAATTCAAGATGCACAATGAGACCTACATTTTTGGACATAGCCAATGTGGGAAGTTTTTTCTTGAATACAAGTATACAAGGATTTTGTTTTTCTTTTTTTTCCCTGAGGGGTAGGGCAGAAAGGAGAGAAATGAAGTACTTACTAATGGAAATGAATTTTTTCAAAGAAAGCCTGAAGCCAGATTGTGAAGGATTTTAAATGTTAAACACAGGAAGAATGTAGTGGGGATTTTTTTCCTCCAAGAGGCAATAGGGAGCCACCAATACTTCTGAAGGGAAATTGGGTGGTCCAACCTGTGCTTTAGGATTATCCCTTTGGCAGGAGAATGGATTGGAGTGTGGACAGGCTAGATACCAGGGAGCCAATTAAGGGGCCATTGCAATAGTTCAGATGAGGGGTGATGAGGACCTTAACTAGGGTGGTGGTCCCGTTAGTAGAGAAAAGGAAAGAGAAGCAAGAGACACGGAGGGGAACACAATGGGAATTAGCAACTGATCAGATAATGAAGTTGAGAGAGTGAAAGTGAAGGATGACTCCTAAGAAGTAGCTTTTTTCCTGCAGTCCTCAAACAGCAATCATCAGGTACCTAAATGGAGTACTGCCATATCCTTCTTAACCATGAAAATACACACTGGGGTGTAGAGGGGGTGGCAGGAATGGGGGGTGAGTGGATTTCTTGGACGGAATGCTATAAATGAAATGATATTATAGCTGGGTTTTGAGTGGTGAAAGTATGGCTTTGACATAATGTATTAATGATATTACTGGTTAATGACATTAGCTGAGATGTGTCTATAATACAGCTGGGAAACCAGTTAACATATCAGTCTTACTTAAGACAGGTAGCTCTCATGTTGTATTAAAGCTAAGTGGGGCCTCAGAACCACATTCTTAGACAAAAGTTTATACAGATGAGTTTAGGCCCGTTATTGGTAGTCTGATATGACTAGCTCAGACTAGGCCCCTGGCTCCAATATGTCATTCACAGACACATGGTCCAGTAGGGCTTCTCCACAGGTCTATGATCTCCCAGAGACCCAGAGGACAAAAAGCTCATTCCCTTGACCAGTGGCTAGGGTGTTGACCCAGAGGGAAACACACTCAAATGCAAGGTCAGCAGCCAGCAAGGGCAGAGGTCTTCGGGTTACCAGGTCTTACACAAACTCCCTCACTTTATTCACATATAGACACCATTCCTCAATAACTCTGCCATCCACATGAGAAAGGGGTAGGTTATATGAGCCAATAGGAAGGATTCCCCTGTGCTGATTGGTGATCATTCTTCCAGCCATGCTTCGCTCTTCAGACTGGGCTGGCCACCATATTGCTGCTTTCTCCTGCCACCCTCTCTTCTCCCATTGGTGAGCTCCTCCCAGGACCTCAATTTTGAGGAAAGGCCAAGACCAGCCATGCCTCCCTCTCTGGACTTTCCAGTGCTCCCCCACCCCACTTCCTTTTCAGCTCTATTCTATGTGTCTTCTTACCATTAGCAGCTTCAAAGGACTCATGATAGAGAGAGCTATCTACATCCAAAGAAAGAACTATGGAGCCTGAATGCAGATTGAGGCACACTATTTGCTCTCCATTTTTTTCCCTTGGTTTTTCTTTTTTTTTTTCTCTTTTGTTTTTTTTTTTTTTTTTTGTTTCTTCTTTCTCATGATTCATTCCATTGGTCATAATTCTTCTTTACAACTTGACTATTGTGTAAATAAGTTCAATGCAAAGTTATATGTAGAAGATATATAGGATTCCATGCCGTCTTGGTGAGGGAGCGGGGAGGGGGAGAAGAAAATCTGGAACTCAAAATTATGTGGAACTGAGTGTTGTAAACTAAAACCAAAAAATCTTAATTATAAAAAAAAAGCAAGTTCCTTGAGGCCAGGGACTATCTTTCTTTTTTTTTATTTGTATTTGTATCCCCAGCATTAAGTAAAGTGCCTGACCCATAGAAAGTACTTAATAAATGTTTTCTGACTAGACTTGACATGTAGCAGAAACCTTGCAGCTTTCCAGGTGGGAGTGTAGGCTGTTCTCTGGGAGTGGCTACAGCATTTACAGGTGGGACGTTGTTTACAAGCTTCTAAAGTGAATCCTGAGCCCTCGAGCTGCAGCCAGTGGGCAGCAGCAAAGGTTCTAAGCTGTTTGGCAGGCTCACGCAGAGATTTTGGTCCTAAGCTTTAGGAGTAGTAAGTGGCATGCTTGGGATCAACTAAAGAATGCTTCAGTAAAAGAAAAAATAAAACAAGCAGAAGGTTAGGCTCTAGGAGGACACTGTTCCACTGTGGCTATTATTATGACTAAAAGTTATAATAATAACCTCATATTTATGTTATGTGTTTAGCTTTTTGAAGTATTTTATAACCATTAATTATCTCACTTTATCTTCAACATAACCGTGTGAGCTGGTTAAAGCAGGTTTTATTTTCTCCATGTGAAAGAGGAGGGAACTGCCAACAGGGTGGTACAGCTTCAGCGAGAAGGTAAGGTTTACAGAGCAAGGAAGTCATAAGACCAGAAAAACAGAGGTTGGCCATGTGGCCTTGACTAAGTCATTGAGCTTCTGGGTGCTTGAGTGTTCATAGGATCGTAGGATTTTAGATCTAGAAGGGACCTTGGAGATTCCAGTCCAACTCCCCCATTTTAACTGATGACAAAACTGAAATCCCAAAGGACAAAATGGCTTGCCTAAAGTCACGCAATGAGCTAGGGCAGGTAGGTGGCACGGTGGACAGAGCGCTGGGCCTGAATTCAGAAAGACTCCAGTTCAAATCCAGCCTTAGATATTTATCAGCTGTATAAGCCTGGGCAAGCCATTTGACCTTTGTTTGCTTCAGTTTTTTTTTTTCATCTATAAAATGGAACCACTAGGTGGCACAACAGATAGAGTGCCAGGCATGGAGTCAGGAAGACTCCTCTTTGTGCATTCGAATCCGGTCTTAGACACTTACTAGCTGTGTGACCCTAGGCAAGTCACTTCACCCTATTTGCCTCAGTTCCTCACCTATAAAATGAGTTGGAGAAGGACGTGGCAAACCACTCCAGTATCTTTGTCACAAAAGCCCCAAATGGGGTCATGAAGAGTTGGTCATGACTAGAGTGACTGAACAACAGAAATTTGTATAGCCCTTTATAGCACGTATACACACACACACACACACACACACACACACACACGTGTATACGTTTCTCATCGGATGCTTACAACACTCTGAAATAATAATTAATAATAGGTAGGCAGCTAGGTGGTACAGTGAGTAGAGGCTGGCCCTAGAGTCAGGAGGACCTGAATTCAAATCCAGACTCAGTCACTTGACACTTACTGCGTGACCCTGGGCAGATCACTTAACCCCAAATGCCTCGCAAAAAAAGTAATAATAACAGCTAGTTTTTATGTAGTGATTTAAGGTTCACAAAGTTTTTTTTTGTTTGTTTTTAGAAATATGATCTCATTTTATCCTTACAACACTAGGAGCTAGATGCTATCGTTATCCTTGTTTCAGGGATGAAGAAACTAAAGCAGACAAAGGTTAAGTGTGACAGTCATATAGCTAGGAAGTATCTGAAACTGGATTAGAACTCAGATCTTCCTGCTCCAGGTCCAGCATCCTATCCATTGCATCACCAGTTACCTGGGCTGTTATGATTACCTACACTTTGTAATTGTAGAAACTGAGGCTCAGAGTTTAAATAACTTGCTTGCCTGGCACCATAGAGCCTTAAAACAAAACAAAACACTGGAACAATTATTTCATTGAGGTAGGGAGCTCTTGGTGATAAATTTCCTCTACGTATGCAAGTTGGCACCTTCTCTGAAAGATGGACTCTTAGAGAATTGTCTAGAGCATTGAGAGATTAAGTGACTTACCCAGAGTCACACAGCCAGTAAGTGATAGAGAAAGATTCTGACCCCAAGGCCAGCTCTCTATCCACTGCCACATATCCCTTAATTAGATCTAACATGCTTTCCTCTTATACCTGCTATAGGGCAGGTCAGGCAAGTATAATCGCTTTTATCTTGAAGATGAGGACTCTGAGGCTCAAACCTCTTTATATGATGTGCTTAGTCTCATAGCTATCAAGTAGCAGAAGTAGGATTCAAATCCAGATCTTCTGATTCCAACCCTAGTCTTACTCTTTGTCTGCTTTACTAATGTTGGAATCTCTAGAACACATGTTCTTAACCTGAAGTCTGTAAACTTTTTAAAGAAATATTTTGATAACCAATTGTTTCCTTTTTAATCCTATATATTTTATTTTAGACATGTAAAACCATTATTCTAAGAAAGAGTCCATAGACCACACCAGACTGCCAAAGGAGTCCACGGCCACCCAGAGTTTAAGAACCTCAGATAGAGAGTTTAGCACTAGAGTCACATGACCAGAAGAGAGAAGACAGCAGGTGGATTAGGCAAGTGGAAAGCTACCCTACCTGCCCTCGAACTCGCAAAGTGATGCATTCCAGGATGAGCCAACCTATGACCTTCCTCCAAAGTCCATTTGTCACCGAGGTCCATCCTGTCAATGGAAGTCTTTTATGAGCAGCTTGTCAGACTAGTCTCCTAAAACCAGAAAGTGAACACACAAAAGAGGGAATGAATTCCTACAACTGCTCTTTTAAGAAGGGTTAGGGATTCTGTCAGGAATATAGTCAGTTTCTGGTTCATTAAGTTGTCACCATGTACAAAGAGCTTGTGACCATTCTGATGCCCACACTAGGCACCACTGTCTTGGGATGGGGAAGAGGGAGTGAGCTCAACTGGTAGAAGCAGAAAGGGAGCTCTAGGCTAAACTTGGAACAGAGCTTCACTTACTTCTCATATTCTGTGGTAAACTGAGTCTGGGCCCCAGTCCAGCACAAGCATATGACCTTGAACCCCTACAGACTTCTGAGAAGACACCACTCAGTACAATGTCATAATTTTAGAGTTGCAAGGGATGTCAGAAGCCACCTAGTGCAAAGCCTTCCTTTACAAATGAGGAGACTAAAGACAAGGAAGTCAAGTGACTATGTAAGAAAGGAAAAAAAAACACAACAAAATTCAGGACACTGTGGGCATGCTACTGTACCCCTCCCTGAACCTCACCTGGATTTTCTGCTTATACCCTCACATTCTGGTTGTTGGCCTAATTAGTGGAACACCATTTCCTCCGTTCTGTTTCCTCTTTTGAGCTCTAGATTCCACAGATACTCTAATTGCAGGCCTGGGCAGAAATACAAAAGCACTCAATTTATATTTCATCCCAGCTCTTTCCCTTAGCTCTGGCAGGGAGGCTGCATCCTGGTGAAGCCTCCAGCGTGAATAAATCCCTCGTTTACTCTCTTCTACCACTAACCCTCACTTTACTTTTTCTGACTGTGTTGTTCTAAGGTCCATGTTCTTTTTCTGAAAGCAGAATGATGTCAGCCATCTACTTCTGAAATCATAGGTTTTAATGCTGGAGGGCACCTTAAAGGCCACCCACTCTTACCTTCTCATTTTATATATAAAGAAACTGAGGCCCAAAGACACTACATGACTTGTACACTGATTGGTTTCCCTGCTTCAAGTCTCTCCCTACTCCAATCCGTTCTCCTCTACTCAGCTGTTCAATTACACAAGCTAAAATAGATAACTTGAAACTGAAAAGTTTCTGCAAAGACAAAGTTAATGCACTTAGGAAAAGAAGGAAGTGTTTGAATGGGGGGGTGAATCTTTGTATCGAAATTCACTGATAAAGTTTGGTATTCAAGATATATAAACAACTAAACAATCCTTCAAAGCTCAGGATTGACATTACACACCAGCACCTCCCTTTCCACCCACACACACTCAATATACTCTAGTAATTTCCTATCACCTCCAGCATCACATATAAAATCCTGTTTGGCATTCAAAACCCTTCATAACCTGGTGTCCGTACTCCAGTCTTCTTGTACCTTACAGACCCCTGGCAACACTGGGTGCCTTGCTGTTCCTCACACATGATACTCCCATTCCTGCCTGAGCATTTTACCTGGATGTCCCCCATGCCTGGAACTCGTCCCTATCTCCTCCTCCTCCTGGTTTCCCTGGCTTCCTTCAAGGTCCAGCTAAAGGCCCACCTTCTGCAAAAAGCCTTTCCCAGTCCTTAACTTAAAGCCTTACCTCTGAGATTATCATTTCTATGGCTTGTTTGTCCATAGTGGTTGCATGTTGTCTCCCCCATTAGACTGTGAGCTACTTTCAAGTTTTCTTTTTGCCTTCCTTTGTATCACTAGCACTTAGCATAGTGCCTCACACATTAACAGGTGCTTAATAAATGCTAGCTGACTTACACGAACTGATGCTGCATGAAGTGAGCAGAACCAGGAGATAATACACAGTAACAGAAACATTGTGCAATAACAAACTTTAATAGACTTAGCTCTTCTCAGCAACACAATGACTTAAGACAATTCCTAAAGACTCATGATGGAAAACACTATCCACATCCAGAGAACGAACTATAGAATCCGAACGCAGATTGAAGCATATTATTTTCACTTTTTTTGTTGTTTTTTCTTTCTCATGGTTTTTCCCTTTTATTCTGATTCTTCTTTCACAACATGACTAACGTGGAAATATGTTTAGTATGATCGTACATATATAGTAGCTTATATCAGGTTACATACCGTCTTGGGGAAGGAAGGAGGTAGGGAGGAATGGGGAAAAATTTAGAACTCACAATCTTATAAAAGTGAATGTTGAAAACTAAAAAACAGTTAATTAATTTTAAAATATGCTATCCGACAGATTATAAAGTCACCCAGAACTAGTAGCAGTGCCCAAATCTGAACCCTACATCTTCAGTCTCCAAATCCAAGACTTTTCCCACTGCATTGCAATTCTACTTGACTATGTCTGCCCTTCTCCCCATTTGATAATGCCAAGTACATAATTATTAATCAACAAGCATTTTTAAGTGTCTTCTGTGTTTCATGTTTCTGTGTTTGATGCTAGGGATACACAGACAGAAGTGAAATGATTCCTCCCATTCTATTGGGATAAACAGCATGGGATCAGAGATCATAGGATTATGGATAAGAGGATCGAAGATGTAGAGCTTAAATGGATTTTTGAAGTCATCCTATCCAATCCCCCCTTGTATCTTGCAGATGAAGAAACTAAGGCACAGAGAGGTTAAGTGACTTGAAGTCACATAATTTGAAAGTATGTAAGGTGAATTTGAACGCAGTTCTTCCTGGCTCCAAGTCCAGTGCCTTAATCTACTGTACTGTGGCACTTTTCATACTCACACACACACACACACACACACACACACACACACACATATATATACACATACATATATACATATATAATCATACATATAGGCATACACATGTATTTATACATGTGTGTGCATGTGTATACATACATATATACTATACACACCCTTATGAGGTAATTGGGGAAAGGGAAGAGAGAGTGGTATTGACTTGAATTAAAAGCTAATATTACATACCATACAAAGTTCTAGAACATCAAGGAAAATGATGAAAAAAAGGAGTAACAAAGGAGGAATAGAACTTCAGACCTCAAGCTAAATTAAAAAGCAGCAATCATCAAAATTATCTGGATTTTGGTTAAAATATAGAGGTAAATCAATGGAACAAACTAGACAAGAGAAAATCAGAAGGAATGGAACTCAATAACCCAGTGTTTAATAAAAACAGAAAACATGAATTACCTAGGAAAGAATTCTCTATTTGATAAAAGTTTCTGGGGAAAATGGAAAGCAATCTGGCAGAAATTAAACTTAGACCAACATCTTACACCATATTCCACAACACATACTAAATCAATATGTGACCTTAATATTAAAGCTCATATTATTTGAAAAAAATTAGGAGTAGATCATGTACCTCTCACAGTTATGGGCAGGAGATGCACTCCTAACTAAACAAGAGAAAGAGGCAATTACCCAAGCTAACACAGAGAACTTTGACTTCTTGAAATTGAAAAGTTTCCGCAAAGACAAATTAATGCACTTAGGATAAGAAGGGAAGTGGTGGAATGGTGGGGGCGGAGGGAGGGGGGAGAGTCTTTGTATTGAAATTCACTGATAAAAGTTTGGTATCCAAGATATATAAACAACTAACACATATATGTAAGATTAATCATAGTTTCATAATATGTGATAAAAAGATGTGAACAGTTCTCAAAAGAATTGCAAAGAATTCACAACCACATAAAAAACGCTCCTAGTCACTAATAAGAGAAATACAGATCAAAACAACCTTGAGGTTTGACTTTACACTCTGTAAATTGCAAAGATGACCCAAATGGCAATAATCAATGTTGGATCTGTTATGGGATACACTAAATATTGTTGGTGGAGCTGTGAAGTAGAACAATCATTTTGGAAATCAATTTGAAGTTATGTGAATAATGTGACCAAAATGTCCATCCCCTTGGATCCAGAGATTCCATTGCTAGGGTTATACCCCAAGGAAGCTATTAATAAGAAGAAAGTCTCCAAATAGACCAAAATATTTATAGCATGACTTTTTGTGACAGCAAAGAATTGGAAAGAAAGTAGATGTCCATCAGTTGGGGACTGGCTAAATAAATTATGCTATGTGAATATAATGGAATATTACTGTATTACATTGTCTTATAAGAAATTATGAATGTGATTAATATAGAGAAGCATGGAAAAAACTATATGAATTTATGCAAAATGAAGTAAACTAAGCCAAAAAATAAATACACAACTACAGCAATATAAATGGAAAGAACAACCACATACACACACAAAATCAAAAGTGAATGTAGTAAAATTACAAAGAAATGAATGAATTGAATGAAAAGATGTGAGAAAAGAGCCCTAAACCATCCCTTCATGAAGGTGGAAAGTCCACAAGTGCTGCACATTGCACATGTTTTCAGATTTTTTCAATGTACTGATTAGTTATGCTGATTTTTTTCTCTTTTCCCTTTTTGCCTTTAAAAAATACTTTTTGTTATATAGGATGGCATGCTATAAGGGGAAGAAGTAGGGGAAAGGATACTGGAAGACACTATGGCGAAGTTAAAAGTACCAAAAAACATAAAGAAAATGTTATTTTTAAAAAATCCAATATTACAAAGGATGTTTGACATGAAGATGTGCATGTGTTCATATGTACGTGTGTGTATGAATGTGCCATAAAAGGTCATATGGATCTGATTATCAGATAATCTTTATATATGTACATATAGCATATGTAATATCTTGGTTTTTTAAATTTATTCTTTCTTAATTACATGTAAAAACAATTTTTAACATTTTTTAAAAAATTTGATTTCCAAATTCTCTTCTTCCCACCCCTTTCTCCTCCTTCCTTGAGAAGGCAAGAGACTTGATATAGATTATACATAATGTCATGCAAAATATAATTTCCATATTAGTCATGTGTAAAGGTAATCAGTAAGTGAGATCTTCTCTCCCCCCCCATTTGAATAGGCTTCAGGTAGGGCTCCAGGTGGGCCCAATGAAGGGAGGTCTGAGTAGAGCTTTGCTCCTAAGTAGGCCCCAAATCCCTATCTACTAGGTGCTAAGCTGATGTGGGCATGAAGCCCCCAGGATTCTAAGGGGAGTTGCTAAGACCAGAGCCAACAGTAGGCACCTAAGTTCTAGTCGCTCAGATGACATTCTAGTCGACTGGATGATGTCTAAGGACTGTATAAAAGAGAGAACAGAGCTTGGAGAAGCAGAGATGGTGGAAGCAGGAGAAGGAGGAGCAGTGGAAGCAGAACCAGTAGAAGGCACTACTGAGAGCAAGACTGACCGGAGAACCAGCTTCCGGAGTGTGCAGACTGGAGAGTGCTGAACAACGGCTTGAGACCAGTGGGTAATCTTACAGGAGGGCTCTAGCATTGGGGGAAGCACAAGTATGGTTTGGCTTTCTGCCATAATATTTTTCTGTAACCTCGTGGTTACTATTGTGAGGCGGGTTTATTGGATATGGAAGGTTTTGGCCATGATATCAAATTGGGGACATTGATCCGTGGGTCTGCTACTTTGGAGCTTGAATAAATGCTTTAATTCCTCTGACTTCTACTTAGAGAATTCCTTATATCCTGTGATTCCGAACCACTCAGGCAAATTCATGATTTTCTTTGAAGTCATGAATTCTGCCTTAATGCTATACCATGTCACAAAAGAAAACACACCAAAAAAAAAAAAAACAAGAGAAATAAAACTTTAAAAAATAATGGCTGATTCAATTGTAAACATGTACATTTGAATCCAGCTCTACCACCAATTATTTACGTGACCTTGGGAAGTCACTTAACCTCTATTTGCCTCAGTTTCCTCACGTATAAAATGAGGATAATAAGAACACCTAATTCCCAGGGTTGTTATGAGGATCTGTATTAGCAATTTTGATTTGAAAGATGATCATATGAGACAATATATATGTGGAGCACTTTCTAAAAGATTTTCTATCCATTCATTCTCAGTCATAGTTACTGGGCACTCCATCCTTTTAGTTCTCCTTTTTTCCAACTTTGTATTATTCATATGGATCTTTTCAGATTGCTTTATATGCCTCACACATATCAATCCTATATCCACACCATAGTATTTCATTACATTCTTGTTCCACAACATATTTGGTCTTTCCGCTACTGTTGGACATTTAGGTTGTTGCTGTACGTGTGTAATTGCATTTAATGTTGCTATGGAAATGTTTGTACAGATTTTTATAATTACACTTTTAGGTTGTAATTCCCTCATTTATTTACATTTTCTCATTTACAGATGAGAAAATTGAGGCCAAGAAAAGCAAAAGTATCAAGCTATATAATTATGGTCCTCAGGCTATTTCTTGCCAGAGCCAAGACTAGGACCTAGACTTTTTGTCTGTAAGGTCCAGAGTTCTTTCCCATAGACACCAATGCCCCCCTATCACTTCAATTATCTGGGTTTTATCTGGGTTTCTTTTCTATAAAATAATGGTGTGGGACGAGATGACCTCTAAAGTAGCTTCTAGTTCTAATGATCTATTATTTTACGAAATCTACTTGCTGCTGCTGCTGCTGCTGATAAAATTCACTTTGTAATAACATGAGTCAGTGTTGTGTAGTGGATAGTTCAGAGTCAGGGAGACTAAAGTTAAAATCCTACTACACATACCACTACCATGTGGCCCTACCAGCGCTTCTTAAATTGTGCATCTTGACCCATATGGGGATGTGAAAAATTTGGCAACAGTAAAAGTTTCCTGAATATGCAACAACCAAAAATTAACTACGAATCAAACGTGTATTGAATCCAAGGTGTCTCTGGCAGCGCTTGCCCATGTTACATCATGTGACTTCACAGCAGCCTTGATTTTGAACACAAAGCATGCGCACTTTGCCATGCAACACCAGTGCCAAAACACGAAAAGAGGTTATGAGTGGAAAAAGTTTAAGAAGCCCTGCCTAAACAAGTCACCTGGGATACCTAGATGGCACAGTGGACAGAGTAGCAAGCCTGGAGTCAGGAAAACCTAAGTTCAAATCTGGCCTCAGATGTTTACTAGCTGTGTGACCCTGGGCAAAGTCACGTAATACTGTTTGCCTCAGTTTCCACATCTGTAAAATGAGCTGGAGAAGAAAATGGGAAATCACTCCAGTATTTCTGCCAAAAAAAAAAAAAACCTCAAATGGGGTCATAAAGAGTCGGACATGACTGAAAACAATTGAATAACAACAAAGACAGGTCACCTAACCTCTCAGTAAGCCAGGCAACTGTCTAAGACTAGAAGTTGATGCTTTATGACTATAAGTTGTTGACCTTCCTTAGTTTTTTCATGTACCCCTTGACCTCAATATCACAAGTATTGCCTTCTCCATTTTACATATGTAGTTATAATTACATAAATGGAAGCAGCGTGGAAGACAGAGCATTTGACCTGAAGTCCGAAGGCCCAGGTTCGAGTCTCAGCTCTGCCACACCCTAGCTGCATGGTGGTGAATAGATCACTTAACTTCTCTGAATTTCAATGTTCTCCTCTGTAAAATGAGGACAATAACAACATTATCACTGGCCCTCTCTACCCTACTAAAGCCTTACTCCAAGACTTCTCTACACCGCAGAGGTGACCCCGGATATACCAGTGGAGCTCAAACTCTGGCAGGTTCTGCCAGGCAGGAAAGGCCTAGTGATGGACTTCATGCCATAGAATCACATGATCATCAATTTAGAGATGGAAAGGACCTCAGAGGCCATCAAGTCTAACACACACACACACCCGCACACAATTTGCAGATGAGAAAATGCCTGGGGCAGGATTTGAATTCAAATCTTTCTGACTCTAAGTTATAGGACAATGGACTTCACTATGCTATCTCTCGTATCTATTGCCTAAGGACCTGGGTAAGCTCAGAGAGGCTCAGCAGGTCACAGGGTTATGTTTTTTTTCTTCTTTCTTTTTTTCCTTTTTTCTTTTTGCCATACCAGTTCTTAAAACCCATCTCTAGAGGGTCATAATCAGCTTTTCTAGAGGAAGGCTCCAAACTAATGAAATTATGCACCCTTATACAATCCTCACCATGAAGAAAGGTATTTATAAACAATTCAGTGCTGTATAAAAGTGAGCTATCATTATTAAGAAGGCCTTCAAATGCTCACTTGTATACAAAGATGAGGCCCACCATGTTTCCCTCATGCTCATAATGTGAGGGACCCACCTTCTTTTTTATCAGATATTTTCCTGATCAAGTTCCCTCGTTATTATGTGTTATAGCCTGCTTATAACCACCATGCATCTCTCCTCTGTATGATACTCATTTTAGCTAACTAATAATAGCTAATATTTATTTTGACCTTTAATGTTTGTAACATACTTTATATATATTATCTCATTTGATCCCCTCAACAATCCCATGAAGTAAGCACCTTTATTGTCTTCATTTTATGGATAAGCAAACCAAGGCTGTCTTGCCCGTGTATGTCTGCTAAGTGCCTGAAGCTGGAACTTAGCTCAGGTCTTCCTGACTCTAAGTCCAGACTTATTAACCTTAATATTAACCTTATCCAAGTCTATGGTCCCTTTAAAATATATATATATATATATATATATATATATATATATATATATATATATATATATATATATATACAGAGAGAGAGAGAGAATGTATACAAGACTCAGAATTGGATTCCTTTGTAATCCTATATATTTTATTTTTTGCAGTTAAGAACATTATTCTGAGAAAGAGCCCATAAGCTTCATTAGACTGCCAAAGGGGTCCACAGCCCAAAAGCATTTAAGAACTGCTGCTCTAATTCTTAACATTCAATCTATCATATCAGACTGCCTCTGAGACTATAATTCTTCTGCAGCTATGGTGTGCCGTGATTTGCAGACATATGACATTAACAGTATGCTGTAATCAAATGAGCTAACCAGTCCAGAAAGGCCTCAGACTCCCACTTCCTGCCTGGATGTACAGCAAGGGTAGAAACAGGTCTCCCACTGTAGGGAGTGTCATTTATTTAGCTGCAAAGAGCAGGTAATCAAACATCGTCTCATTAACACTGCCGCATGCAGTGACCAGGAATATCTGTGTCTTTATGTTATGGAGAGCGTGTTTTACTGACTCACCCTCTTTGGTTACAAGTTTCCAGAGTGTGTTCTCCCCCCACTGGCTCTAGTGGCCACACTGCTGACCCACCGATAACAGACATGCCACATGATAACATCTTGTGCTTATGTGGAGGTCAGGCTCTGCCACATATACGATTTCTTTTGTGAATCAAAACCACCTAAGCTCATCATGAGTGTATCATGAACTTCACCCTTCAAACTCCTGTGGTTCTCCTGATGGTTAGATTTTTGCCTGGCCTAGGAAAAGCAGAGTACAGAATGAAAAATAAAATTGTACTGAGTTAGGATATGGGAAGAAGATTTGGATCGATCACACCCATTATTGTCATCCTGACTTCATCACCTCTCCTTCAGAAATCTTTGGGAAGTCTTGTGGCTTCAAAAATGTTTCCCAAGGTTCAGAAGACTTTGGCCATGGAAAAAGTAGAATCATAACCTACACAGAATAAAAATCAGAGCTCACATTCACCTAGCACCCCATAGCTTACAAATTACTTCACTGAAAACAATTCTGAAGAGTTGGCAGTGTCTCTCTTGGAAAGAGGTATACATACCAACCATTCAGGTAAATGACCTGGATGGCTGTCTCTAGGGAAGAGAGAGGCATGTGCCATCTGCCAGGTGTGTGGGGAATAGGTTTTTCCTCATAGTTCCCAGAAATTAAAGAGCATGCATGCCAACTAAGCAAAAAAAAATAGGGGAAATTATTTGTGTCCATAAATAATATGCATATTAGATTCATAATCACAAATTGACCAAGATATATTCACTATTTTAAAGATCTGAATTTCATTGGTGTAGACCTTCCATCCACAAATGGAAATTAACATCCCCAATGCCTTGAGTTGCTGTAGCAAGGAAACAGGAAAGGACTGATAGGTACAAAGTTATTTACATTGACTCTCTTTGTACTAGCAGAGGATTGGAAACTAAAAGGATACCTAGCTATTGGGGAGTAGCTAATAATAGCATCAAACCCTTACGGACCATACCCATGAAAGGTCCCCATCTCCCTTTGTAGGATCTCTCTTTTTTCCCACAGAAGCATTCATCAGTAGTACCCTCTTCCATCACTAACACAAAATTTCCTCCTTTCTTTTCCCCTTTTTTAAACCCTTCCTTTGCTACTCAGCCGTTCTCTGTAGGGGGAAGACTCAGAAAACAACGGGGAACAGGGATAGGGTACAAAAAAAGAAAGAAAAAGGGGCAAATGAATGTCACTAGAATATTATTGTGCCATGAAATTGATGAAATGGGTAGCTTCAGAGAAACCTAGGAAGACCTATATGAACTGATGCAGAGTAGAGTTAGCAGAGCCAAGAGAACAATTTGTACAATTGAGACATTATAAAGAAAAAACGGCTTTGGAAGACTCAAGAACTCTAATCAATACAATGACCAATTATTGTAATAATATTATAATAAACCCATCCCCTAACAAAGAGGAAGGTGATAGACTCAAGATGCAGAATAAGGGATGTATTTTTGGACACAATTAAGGTGGGAATTTGTTTGCTTGTTTATGATCATTCATTGCAAGGGCTTTTTTTTTTCCTTTTTTCCCTATGCCCTCCCATTCTTCTGGGTCTTGGTTGTTCCCAGGAGCTCTGATTTCCCCTCTCCTGAGGTAGGATGAATGGTTTCTCTAAGCATCAAACCCTTACAGACCATACCCATGAAAGGTCCCCATCTCCCTTTGTAGAATCTCTCTTTTTTCCCATAGAAGCATTTATCAGTAGTACCCCCTTCCATCACTAACACAAAATTTCCTCCTTTCTTTTCCCCTTTTTTAAACCCTTCCTTTGCCTACTCAGCTGTTCTCTGTAGGGGAAAGACTCAGAAAACAAGGGGGAACAGGGATAGGGTACAAAAAAAGAAAGAAAAAGGGGTCAGAGACATTTTTTAAATGAAGAAAACAGAATGAAGGCTGTGGGAAGGTGGGAAGCACAGATAATCAGCACAGTTTTGAAAGCTACAGGGTGAACTTACTACATACTTTAAAAGAAAAGCAAATTTCTAGTCATGTGATATGACCAACAAAATGGAGGCCTAAACATTTTCTTTCAAACCTCTGCAAAATAGCAATTATGCACCCAAGATAAAGCAATGTTAGCTATCTCCACAGCATAGAAAACCAACAATGTCAAAGACTCAATGAACTAACAACAGAAAAGACTGATCTCTACCATGCTCACTCAGGATCCCCTCTCCCATCACCTACCATACTTAGGTAAACAGGGCTGTACAACTGTAATGTCAACCACACTGGTATACCAGGATGGCTGCTAGTGCAGGTTCTCAGATCTGCTCTATTAAGGAAAGATAGCTGTTTCAGGGGTCAACAATCTTCATTAATTAAACAGAAAAAAAATACGAAGAAGAGAAATAAAGACCAACAGACAGAACTCTACTGCCTGAATCAAAACAATATTGCTATATACTTTACATCCACTACTGAATCGAGAGCCTTTACCTCTGAGAAGTTGGGGAAGCTCTGAACATACAGCCACTCAGAGTCTTGACCAGGAAATCACAACATCTTTCTCATAAGCGAGCCCCCAAAGCAAAAGCTCACCTCCTATAATATATACTCTTTCAGCTAATAGGATCAGTTCCTAATTAGAAATTAACAAAAGGTGTGTAAACCTTCCTACAAGTAAGCAAGCTTCCCTTAATGGGCTCCACGTGAGGCCTATTGATGAGCAGGGAAGATCTTATTCCCTGTTAACCTTACAACAACCCAACCCACACACTTGCAAAAGGACTCAAAGCTCCATCCCAATCCGGCTCTATCCCCGTGCCTTGGAGATTCATATGGCAGAAATTCCTCAGGCTTCAAAAGCAGGGAGGAATAGTGACACATTGTGCCATAACAGAACTAAGCCAGAGAACAGAGAAGCAAAGGCAGAGTGAGGCAAGACGTGTGTCCATGATTGAAACAGGACTCAGCTCTACACCCTGACCTCCTCCTACTGCTTACAGGTAAATCAATGTTTTGTTTTTTGTTTTTGTTTTTGTTTTGTTTTGTGGGACTAAATTACAGGATGGGAGAGTACATAAAAGAGAAGAGGAGAAGAAGATAGAGAAGAATATGTGAAGTACACGTAAGAAGTTAATGGCTAATAATGAAGGGGAAAGACATCTGTACTCTTTCAGGAAGAAGGGAACCTACAGTAGAATGGGTGAAGAGGCAAAGGAGGAGATTGCAAAATGGGAAAAGAAAGAAGGAAATTTTGTGTCAGTAGTGATAGAAGGTACTACTGATGAATGCTTCTATGGGAAAGGAAAGATATTCTATAAAGGGAGATGAGGACCTTATATAGGTATTATCTGTAAGGATTTGGTGCTTAGAAGAACCACTGGTGCTACCTCAGGAAAAGTGAAATCAGAGCTTCTGGGAAGAACTGACACCCAGAACGTTGGGAAAGCATGGATCCAGGAAAGAGGTTTTGAGGTAAATGGGAGGAAAATGATAAAGGGCAGGGCAAAGAACAATAAAGAACTGCACAATCAGAAACATAGGAAGATCTCTATCATAGGGTAATATTTTCTCTATTACATGCAGGAATTAGTATTTCTAAGAATGAGACACAATGGAAAAATGGGTGGGCAGGGGTAGCCAGAGGCAAGATCTACAAAGCAACAACAGAAGCTGTTTAGAAGTGGGAACCCAAAAGAGGTACCTTAAAAATTTTAATTCCATGAGGAATACAGAGAATAAAGGACTAAATATAAAGGTTATTAATTAAAGAAAAAAGTCTAGAATAGTCAGAAAAAGAAGATAAACAATAAAAAGAATGAGGGGAAAATACTTTATGTAAAAAACCCACAGAAATTTTAAATTTTAAAACTAATGAATCAAAAGTTGGAGGGAAGGAGAAAAGGGGGGGGTTATACTTGAATACTTAGCTGAGAGGGGGAAAAGAAGGGGAAAAATGAACAACTTGATAAAATCAAGAAAAAAAGAAACTAACAAGTAAAACTTCAAAACTAGAGAAAGGGATAACAAGAGGAAAGGGAGAAGAGGTGT
Source organism: Trichosurus vulpecula (assembly GCF_011100635.1). NCBI lineage: Eukaryota > Metazoa > Chordata > Mammalia > Diprotodontia > Phalangeridae > Trichosurus > Trichosurus vulpecula. Next base: position 155,894,753 of record NC_050574.1, read on the forward strand.
GAGGATGAGCAAAAAATAAGCCAGTGGGAATTAAGTTGTTTTAAAATGGATTAAGCTAAAATAACTGAAGAAATATATGCCTGTGTTTACAGAAGAAGGAAGGATCCTAACTGGGTTTGAAAAACCCTAATTTTAGAGACAAATGGATAAAAATATAAACCTAACTTTAAATGTGATGGATTAAACAATCCAATAAAAGGAAAAGGAGTGATAGATGGGATAAGCAAACAAAATCTCACAATCTGTTGCTCATAAGGACCACATTTAAAAAACAAAGACACATATGAACAAAAATGATGGGATAGAAAAAAAATTACTATATATCAAGTGAATCCAAAAAAGCAGTTATAGTCATCCTATCAGTCAAAGCAAAAATAAATAAATAAAACATAAGAAAGAATTAACAAGGAAACTACATTACATTAAAATGAACAACAAACCAATATCATTATTAAACTTATACGCTTCAAATGCCTTAGCATCTAAATTCACAAAGGAAACATTAACTGGGCTATAAAACAACATAGTAACACAATACTGACAGGAGATTTCAATGTCTCTCTCTGTTTTGGATAAGTCTAACAGAAAGATAAATAAAGGGGAAAATGAAGAACTGAAAAAGTTTCAGAAACTGGAGCTAAAAGTTTTAGAGCATCTTCTAAATGGGACTGCCAAAGAATATATATATTCTTACTACCATATGGAACTTTTACAAAAATTGACCACAGTTTAGAGCACAACAATATCACAAACAAATGTAAAAAGACAAAAATAGTAAGTGCATCCTTTACAGACTATAATACAATTAAAAATAATAATTGGTTCAGAGCACCACAAACAAAAGAAACAGACCCAAATGGAAATCTAACAAAGAAATCCTGAATAATGAGTGGGTCAAAAAAAAAAAAACAAATCATAGAAACAATAAATGATTATACAAAAGAAAAACTGTAATGATAAATAACATGCCAAAATTGCTGAGTTGTAGATAAAATATTCTTCAGGGGAAAAATAAAATGTCTATATATAAATTAACAAAAATAAAAACATAAAAGTACACTTTAAAAATTAGAAAACAAACAAACATGAAATAAGCACAAAAAAGATATTAAAATTAGAGGGAAAATAGACAAACTAGAAACCAAAATTATAGAAATGATAAATAAAACTATGAGCAGGTTCTTTGAAAAGACTAGTAAAATTAATAAACCATCACAATGGACTGCAAGCTCAATATGCATCAGTACTCTGATATGACAGTCAGAAAAGTCAAGGTAATGTTGGGTTATGTTAAGAAAAGCACAGTTTTCAGGAATTAAGAAGTCATAATCCCTCCATCCTCTACCCTGGTCAGGCCACATCTGGAGCATCATGTTTAGTTCTGAGTGCCGCCTTTGGAAAAAAAGGACATTGATAAACTGGACAGTAGGTAGACAGAGGAGTGAAGGATTTTGATACCATGTCATTTAAGGCTCAGTTAAAGGCACTGGGGACATTTAGCCTGGAGAATAAATGGCTCAAAGGGGACATGATAGCTGTATTCAAATGTTTGAAGGGCTATCGTGACTGACCCCAGAGGACAGTGACAGAAGCAATAGGCAGAGGTTCCAGAGACAGGTTTGAGTTTGATTGATGTCAAGAAAAACTTCTTAATACTCAGAGCTGCCAAAAGTCAAGTGAGAAGTCTCAAAGGGTGGCGGGCTCCCCCTCCTTGGGGGACTTCAAGCAGAGACTGGAGGATCCCTTTTTCTGCTTTTCAGGTATGGGTCCGCCCAGGTGGACCCTGAGGTCCTCTCAGCTCCGAAGATGCATGATGCACATCTTTGAAACACTGAAGGTATTTAAAGGTGCTTTATAGACATTATCTTGTTTTATCCTCAGGCGCAATGCCTGGGAGGGAAATGCTGCAGGGGCTATCATCTCAGAGGAGACTGAAGCTCAAAAGGGCTAATTGCCTTACCCAAGTTACTTAATAGAGTTAGTAAGTGGAAGAATGGGACTTGTGCTAGATTGTCAAACAATGAGTCTAAATGCTGCTACCTCTATTTGATAGAGACAGAGGTGTTGATTAAATGTCAGCAGCTACCATTACAAAGCAAAGGATAGTCTATACGCACATATTATCTGAGATTTGGGGTAATGCGTTGTTCCTGGTGCAACTGGGTGGTAAAGCCCTGGAGTTAGAAGATCTGAGTTCCAATCTGTTCTCAGACATTTACTAGCTGTGTGACCCTGGGCAAATTAAATAACTCTGTTTGCCTCTGTTTCTTCATCTATAAAATAAGCAGGAGAAGGAAATAGCAAACCATTATAATATCTTTGCCAAGAAAACTCCTAACGGGGTCACGAAGAGTCAGACATGACTGAAATTACTCAAACAACAACAATAATTGTTCCTATTGGCCGTGTCTCCACCTACCTAACCCATATCATGCCCACACAAACACCAGAGCTTCTGATGATGAAGGACAATAAACAGAATGCTGACACAACCATAGCTAGTGATTTCTGTGCCTGGCCAATTTCCACAGCGCAGGGAATGCAGTTTTCACATGGGGCCAGAAACATGAAATGTACCCTCAAGTAACTGTGATTCAAGACATGAAAATAATACAAAAAGCTATTGAGATAAATGTGATTAAGTGGAAATTCATTACAATAGTTTCCTAAATTCTTAGAGTTAGAGGAAACATCAGAGGTCATCAAGCCCAACCCATGGGATTGGTGGTTCAGTCTTCTCTCTTCTCCACTGCATGGGCCTTGGTATGTATCCCTCCCATGCAGCATGAGAAGGGAAGCCACCCTTGCTCTCACTTAGGAAAAGTAGTATTGCTTGTAGAGGGAGCATGAGAAAGAGGAAGGCTGGCCTGGAAAAAGAGGGAGCAAAGGCAATGCTCTGGGAAAGGGATCACAGAGTGAACAAGGGATTCCTTTACAACATAGAGGAAGGGAGGTAGAAGGAACAAGCAGGCTTTAGTCTGCTGCCACCAATGGAACAGAATCTTCTCTTCCTTACCTCCTTCTATTTTGCTAAAGGAGTATCTGTGTTAAATTTTTGCACTCTCTAAATTTCCCACCATGGAACAAAGCCCCAGTGACTCCAGTCTAGTTATGGCTCTGAATACAGATTTCAGTCTTGGGCCCCTCTTGAGTAATATGGTTGGGATTATGTTTTCTTCTCTTTTTTGGAGGATTCAGTGGTTGCGAGAAATTTTTTTTAAAACTGCCTCCATTTATTTCTCAAGTGAATTGGGTTGCCCTACAATTCAAGGGAAAAGAGTAATAATATCTTCAATTTTATAGCACTTAACAAAGCACTTTTACATGAATTACCTCACTTAGGACTTACCATGACTCAACGTGTTAGGCAAAACAAAGATTAACATTCTCATTTGACAAATGAGAAAACTAAACCTCAGAGAGATTAAATAATTTGTCCAAGGACAATTAGGATCTGGAACTAGAGCTCAGATCTTCTGATTCCAAGTCCATTATACTCCCTACTTCCTCATGCTACCCTCAGGTTTTTTTGTTTCTTTGTTTTTCTTTCTTTTCTTCCTTCTTTTTTCTTTCCTTCCTTTCTTTCCTTCTTTTTCTCTTCTCTTCCCTCTATTTTTCCTTCCTTCCTTTTTCCTTTCTGCCTCTCTCTCCTTTTTTTTTCTTTTTTACAATTCTCATCATCATTTATTCAGTGCCAACAATAGACACCAGGGATAAAAGACAAAAAAAGAAAGGGTTCCTTCACTCAGGGAGCTCATATTCTACTGGGAAACACAAGAGGTATACAGCCCAATAAAGTCAAAGCATACCCAAGATAATTGGAAGTAAGGAGAGGCTGCTAATAACTGGGGCTGGGAGAAGGGAATCAGAAAGTGCCTTGTGTAGTTGGCAGCACCTGAGCTATGCTTCAAAGGAAAAAGAGATTCTACAAACTGGAGGTGAGGGTAGAGTGCACTATAAGCCTGGGGGAACCGCTTGTGCAGAAGCAGAAAGTATCACGTTTTATACAGGAAACAGCTAGAAATCCAGATTGACTGAAATGCAGATTGTATGAAATCAGACCAGAAACATAGGTGGGAGCCAGAAAGCAGAGGGCTTTAAAAAAAAACCAGGCTAGGGAATTTCTATCTTGTCCTAGAGGCAATAGAGGACCATTGAAGATTTTTGAGTGGAGGGCTAATGGCATGGTCAGAACTTATGTTATAGGAATGTCGATTCCAGAGCTACATGGAGAATGGATTGGGGAGTGAAAGACCAGGGGAAGGAAGGAAGGAAGGAAGGAAGGAAGGAACGAACGAAGGAAAGGAGGGAGGAACAAAGGAAGGAACCAGCCAAGTAATTGAGAAGTAAAGCAACATAATAAACATTATACATATGAAGTCATGCAAAGCATATTTCCATAGCATTTTTCATGAGTCCTGTGGAATTCTTGTGCATCCTTCTATTGATCAGAGTAGCTGTTTTTCACCATTTATCATTACAATATGGCAGTATACAATGTTCTCTTGCTTCTGCTCACTTCACTCTGCATCAAGTCATATAAGCATTCCTAGGTTTTTCTGAAACCATCCCCCTCATCATTTCTTATAGCACAGTAGTATTCCATCACAATCATATATCACAACTTGTTCAGCCATTCCCCCATTGATGGGCACCCCTTTAGTTTCCAATTCTTTGCCACCAAGAGAGCTGCTATAAATATTTTTGTACATATGGTTCCTTTTCCTTTTTCTTAGATTTCTTTGGGATATAGACCTAGCAGCAATATTGCTGAGTCAAAGGATACGCACAGTTTTAGAGTCCTTTGGGCATAGTTTCAAATTGTTCTCCAGAATGGTTGGACAGGTTCACAACTCCATCAACAATGCATTAGTGTACCTGTTTTTTCACATCCTTTCTGGCCTTTACCATTTTCATTTCCTTTCATGTTAGCCAATCTGATAAGTGTAAGATGGACACTTCGTAATTTATTTAATTTATGTTTTTCTAATTATTAGTCATTTAGAGCATTTTTCATGTGACTATTGATAGTTTCGATTTCTTCTTCTGAAAACTGCAGTTATTTTAAATGGAATTTCTCTTTCTATTTCTTCCTTGTGTGTTTTGTTGGTAATATACAGAAATGTTAATGATTTATGTGAGATTATTTTATATCCTGTAACTTTGCTAACATTATAAAAAGCTTACATTCTAGTAAGAGAGAGAGGCCATGTAAACAACAAGGTACATACCAGATACATACAGAGTAGACAGAAGCAAATGGGAGAAGGCATTAACAGTGAAGGAAACTTTCCTAATAAGTCCCATTGAACAAGACATTCAATTTGAGCCTTTCTCTCAAATCATTTAATTAAATATACTAACCTAATATGTAGTAGGAGGATAAATATTAATGGCAAGTGAGTATGAAATTCTTGACCCCCTTTTGGGGCATGACACCCAGAGCATTCCTATTCAGGAATAGATTGACTTAATCGGCATCTGAGGGCCCTTCCGACTCATGAAATCAGGCATAAGCAATATAGTTTAATACATTGGGAAAATATTCAATAAACAAGGTTTTCAAACCATCAGAGATACACCAACAGAATTTCCTTAGAGTATACTTGGACACATTTAATAACAATAACAGTAGCTAGCATTTACATAGGGCTTTAAGATTTGCAAAGCACTCTACATATGCTATTTCTTTGTATCCTTGCAATACCCCTGAGAGACAGGTGTTACTATTATTCACATTTTAAGGATAAGGGTACAGAGACAGGTAGAAGTTAAATGACTCACCTAGGATAACACAGTTAGTAAGTGTCTGAAGTATTAGTCAAACTCAAGACTTATGATAGTGAAAGAAATATTTGACATGGGTGAATGGCCTAACTCCAATTCAATAAATATGTTTTGTCTGTGCCTAGCTCTACAGGGACCACAAAGAAATAAGTTTTCACCATTATCATAATCATTATCATAGCCACTAGAGGTATACAGAGGTTTAAAATATAGAATCCTTCCATCAAGCTATTTCCAATCTTGATGAGGAGGCAAGACACAGCCATCAAAACATAGCCAAGCAATACAAGGCAGCCTGTGTATCGTGACAAATAAAATGTCAAGGTCTGAGGTGGTTGGAAAGGGTTTTTAAAGGAGGGAAGACTTAAGCTTGGCCATGAAGCACGAGTAGGACTTAGAGAAGTAGAGAGGAAAGAAAAGGGCATTCAAAGCAAGAAGGAGAGGTGTTAACGAAAACACAGAAATGGAATTGGGCAACGTGATTGAAGAATGATCAATTTGACAAAAGCAGAGGAATAGTATAAAGGAGAAAGAAATAAGAATGGAGAAGAAGCTCGGAACCAGACTGTGGAGAGACTTGGATTAATCTTACTTAAACGTCAATTTGCACACATCATTTCCCAGCTCAAAAGCCCTTTAATGGCTCCTAATTAGGAGGCACCAAATAAATTAACGGCACCAAATAAAGTCTTGATTAACCTGGCAGTGGTACATTGGATTGATTGAAAGAGAAAGAGACTAGAGGCAGAAAAACCAGTTAGGAAAGAGAGATAGCCTGAACTAGGGAATTGGCAGTAGAAATGAAAAGTGAAGGACAAATAAAGATAAGGACTAGACCTGTAATTTCATTGCTATAGGGAATTCCCATGTGAAAAAACTCCCTCCATCAATGCATGTCCACACCTTTTCTGCAAATTATAGTCTTAGAGAACTGCCTAGAGCACTGAAAATTTAAATGATTTACCCAGAGTCACATGATCAGTATATGTGGTCATTATATTAGTACATCAGGCTCTCTAGCCACTCTGACGTGCCACAGACACTAAAAAAAAAAAAAAGGTCTATATTGAATTGCTTGTCTTCTCAATGAGTGTGGGTGGAGAGGAAAGAAGGGCAGGAATCTGGAACTCAACGTTTTAAAAACAAATGTTAAATATTGTTTTTACATGCAACTGGGAAATAAGATATACAGGCAATGGGGTATAGAAATCTATCTTGCCCTATAAGAAGCTGGGGGGAAGGGGATAAGAGGGGGTGGGGTGGGGTGGGGTGATAGAAGGGAGGGCCCACTGGGGGAAGGGGTAATCAGAATGCATGCCATCTTGGGGTGGGGGGTAGGAGAGAGATGGGGAGAAAATTTGGAACTCAAAATCTTGTGGAAATGAATGTTGAAAACTAAAAATTTATTAATTTTTTTTAAAAGGAAGCATAAGAGGAGCAGAACCAGAACTAGGATTCACAGCACCTGAATCAAATTCAGGTGACAGGAGGAGAGTGAATGAAGCCTGAAACATACAGTCTGGGGCTCTTCTGGGACGACTTTCCCTACTCCATTCTCCCTTGCAATGCTCTCTCCTAGGTGTAGGCTGGTGTAGGACTTCAGAATTTAGGAGTGTAGTTCTCCAGCCTGCCCAGGGTAGGAAAGGCATTCCTTCCAGATGGTGTCACCTGGATCGAAGGCCCAAGTGATTCCCCTAGTTATTGTTTGGAACAGGACTTAGGGAGTGAAGGGGTGACTAGAAGGACGATGAGAGAAACAAATAAATATAAAAGGGCAACTGAACATCATATATTGGCTTTAGACATAAGCAGATGGAGATCCAAGGTATAACTGAAGTCATTTACATATGTGAACACTAAAGCTATGACACTAGTTGAGATCTCAAAGGATTGAGTGGCAAGAGCACAAATGTGAAAAAGTGATCTTTGAGGTTGCTTATATGTAGGAATTTGAAAGAGGAAATGGAACCAAGAGAGAATGAATAATCAGCAAAGAATAAGGAGGGGGGAAACTGTACTAATGAGAGAAATGATTATTAATAACCAGGGATCTAGGGAGATCCAGAGTCCCCCTTTTTCTACAGTCCTAATCTCAAAGTTTAGTCTCTTGAAGGATGTTACTGATAATGAGATTGAATTAATTCTCCTCAATCTTTGATCAGACTCCACCCAACTTTCTACTTAGGTTTGGGTGGGGATAAATTCTTTGAATACATTGCCCTAGGCTAGGCTAATTAGAAGTAAATGACAGAATCAAAGTTCATTAGAACAGGTCCAGCCCCTCCTTGTAATATTCATTCTTTCATTAATTGTTGACCAATCAGAGTTGATTGACATACTAAGGGACACTCCTCTTCCAAAGCCATATAAGCCATGAGCTGCTGCCATGATTGTCTTTGGCATTCAAGAGTACCACTGACCTTTTATTAAAATGCTAGCATCATGAATAAAATGACTTAATTACCCAGAAATTGCATCTCTCAAACTTTTTGAACACCACATGTCAAGAAATCCCAGGGAGAAGAGTTTTATTCAAGAAGAAGATGGCTGTCAATAACATGAAGAAATTTACATATATGGGAAATCTACATATAGTATATAGATGTATATATAGACATATACAGAAATACATATGTATAATACATATATGCGTATGTACGCATATAAGTTATATATAAAATATATATGCAGGGGTGGAGCCAAGATGGTGGCTGGAAAGCAGGGACTTGCGTGAGCTCCCCACCACGTCCCTCCAAAAACCTATAAAAATAGCTCTGAACAAATTCTAGAACTGCAGAACCCACAAAATAGCAGAGGGAAGCAGAGATCCAGCCCAGGACAGCCTAGATGGTCGCTGGATGAGGTCTATTATGCACGGAGTGGAGGGGAGCGGAGCTCAGTGTGGGAGGCAGCAGGACCAGCCAGACCAGGAGCCAGGCAGAACAGGCCCTAGCACCTTGAATCAGTGAGCTGTGGCAGTTACCAGACTTCTCAACCCACAAACACAAAAGACAACAGAGAAGGTTAGTGGGAAAAACTGCTGGGGGGACAGAGTTCGCAGTTCGGCCACCACCCCAGGGGCAGCGGGGGAGGTGCAGCTACAGAACTACAGCTGCAGTTACTTCCGGCCCCAGGCCCACGTGGTGGGAGGAATTAAGTGGCAGATCAGAGCAGGAGTGAAGAGCCTGCTGAAGATTTGTGTCAGGTCCTGGTTGGTGTTTCTTGAGGAAGGAGGAGTGCTGGGGTGGCAGAGTTGGCTATATAGAAACAGCTCTGAAATTAATGGCGCATCCCCTCAAGCTTGGAACAAAATACTCTTTGCTCTACAAGCAGTCAGGCCCGACGAAAAACTCAAGCATCAAGTTAGTTGACTGGGAACATGACCAGGCAGCGAAAACACACTCAGTCTCAGACTTTGGAATTTTTCTTTGGTGACAAAGAAGACCAAAACATATAGCCTGAAGAAGTCAACAAAGTGTAAGAGCCTACACCAAAAGCATCCAAGAAAAACATGAACTGGTCTCAGGCCATGGAAGAGCTTGAAAAGGAGTTGGAAAAGCAAGTTAGAGAAGTAGAGGAAAAATTGGGACGAGAAATGAGAATGATGCAAGAAAACCATGAAAAACAAGTCAATGACTTGCTAAAGGAGACCCAAAAAAATACTGAAAAAAATATTGAAGAAAACAACACTTTAAAAAATAGACTAACTCAAATGGCAAAAGAGCTCCAAAAAGCCAATGAGGAGAAGAATGCCTTGAAAGGCAGAATTAGCCAAATGGAAAAGGAGGTCCAAAAGACCACTGAAGAAAATACTACCTTAAAAATAAGATTGGAGCAAGTAGAAGCTAGTGACTTTATGAGAAATCAAGACATTATAAAACAGAACCAAAGGAATGAAAAAATGGAAGACAATGTGAAATATCTCATTGGAAAAACAACTGAGCTGGAAAATAGACCCAGGAGAGATAATTCAAAAATTATTGGACTACCTGAAAGCCATGATCAAAAAAAGAGCCTAGATATCATCTTTCAAGAAATTATCAAGGAGAACTGCCCTGATATTCTAGAGCCACAGGGCAAAATAGAAATTGAAAGAATCCACAGATCGCCTCCTCAAATAGATCCCAAAAAGAAAACTCCTAGGAACATTGTTGCCAAATTCCAGAGCTCCCAGGTCAAGGAGAAAATACTGCAAGCAGCCAGAAAGAAACAATTTGAATATTGCAGAAAAACAATCAGGATAACCCAGGATCTGGCAGGACCAAAGGGCTTGGAATACAATATTCCGGAGGTCAATGGAGCTAGGATTAAAACCAAGAATCACCTACCCAGCAAAACTCAGTATCATGCTCCAAGGCAAAATATGGATTTTCAATAAAATAGAAGACTTTCAAGCTTTCTCAGTGAAAAGACCAGAGCAGAATAGAAAATTTGACTTTCTAACACAAGAATCAAGAGAAGCATGAAAAGGTAAACAAGAAAGAGGAATCATAAGGGACTTACTAAAGTTGAACTGTTTTGTTTACATTCCTACATAGAAAGATGATGTGTATGATTCATGAGACCTCAATATCATAGTAGCTGAAAGGAATATGCATATAGATATAGATATAGATATAGATATAGATATATTTGTGTGTATACATATATATACATAAGTGTGTGTCTCAGTATCTATGTATGTAGGTATATATATATATATGAAATATACACACACAAAAGGCACAGGGTTAGTTGAATATGAAGGGATGATATCTAAAAAATTAAAATCAATTTAAGGGATAAGAGAGAGGGAGAAAGGGCGAAATAGAATGGGGTAAATTATCTCACATAAAAGTGGCAAGAAAAAGTGGTTCTGTAGGAAGGAAAGAGGGGGCAGGTGAGGGGGAATGAGTAAATCTTGCTCTCATTGGATTTGACTTGAGGAGGGAATACCATACACACTCAATTGGGTATCTTACCCCACAGGAAAGAAGGAGGAAGAAGATAAAAAAGGGGGGATGATAGAAGGGAGGGCAGATGGGGGGAGGAGGTGATCAAAAACAAACACTTTCAAAAAGGGACATGGTCAAGGGAGAAAATTCAATAAAGGGGGATAGGTTAGGAAGGAGCAAAACATAGTTAATCTTTCACAACATGAGTATTGTGGAAGGGTTTTACATAATGATATGCATGTGGCCTATGTTGAATTGCTTGCCTTCATAGGGAGGGTGGGTGGGAAGGGAAGAGGGGAGAGAATTTGGAACTCAAAGTTTTAAAAACAGACGTTCAAAAACAACAACAACAACAAAAAGTTTTTTCATGCAACTAGAAAATAAGATACGAAGGCAATGGGGCATAGAAATTTATCTTGCCCTACAAGAGAAGAAGGGAAAGGGGGATGGGAGGGGAGTGGGGTGACAGATGAGAGGGCTGACTGGGGAATGGGGCAACCAGAATAAACGCCATCTTGGAGTGGGGGGAGGGTAGAAATGGGGAAAAAATTTGTAATTCAAACTTTTGTAAAAATCAATGATGAAAACTAAATATATTAAATAAATTTAAAAATAAAATAAAATATGTATGCATATAAATTATATATAAACATAATATAGGGTTATATTCTCAATTACAATGAAAGAAAGACAAATGTAATGGATAGTATCATAGAATCACAGAATTTGAGAGTTGGAAGAGACCTGGATTCAAGTCCCACCCCTAATACAAACTCACACTGGCTTCATAACCTTAAGCAGGATCTCTCAATGCTTCAGGCAACTCTCTAAGACAAGGGTTCTTAACTTGAAATCATCAGATTTTTTGTTTCTTAAATATTTTCGATAACCATTTCAATTTCACTTGTTTCCTTTGTAATCAATCCTATTTTATTTTATACGTGATTCGGAGGAGTCCGTAGGCGTGACCAGACTGCCAAAGGGCACCATGATACAAAACAACATTAAGAACTCTGGCCCTGAGACTGAAAATTTTAGAGTATGCAATGACCTGAACTGGTAGAGGGAGTTTCCTCAAATCTATGGAGTTTCCCTTACATCTATGAAATCACAGATCTTGGGACCAAAAAGATTGTTTAATATTCATAATGTTTATTATCCCTCTAACGTATGAACAAACCTATTTAGTGGGAAATAAGACTGGTCAGTACAAAAATAACTGAAAAACAAACATTAAATTAATTTTTTTTGAACAAATCACTGTAAATGTTGTCGTTACATTTTTAACTTAAAAAGAAAAATCGGGGCAGCTAGGTGGTACAGTGAGTAGAGCACCAGCCCTGGAGTCAGGAGGACCTGAGTTCAAATCCAGCCTCAGACACTTGACACATTTAACTAGCTGTGTGATCTTGGGCAAGTCACTTAACCCCAATTGCCTTTCCTTCCCCCCTCCAAAAAAAAATAGAAAAATCACCAAAACATTGCTGACAGTGATTTGGCCCTTTACCTTACTCTCCCTCTACTTCACCCTCCTTCCACCTGGAAGAGTTGGGGGCTGAGGGAAGATGTACAAATAGACTCTCCTTAGGGAAGGAGCAAGCAGAATGGCTATTGACTAAAGGCTTCCCAGGGGCAGCTAGGTGGTGCAGTGGATAGGGTACCACGTATGGAGTCGGGGAGGTCTGAATTCAAATCCAGCCTCAGACACTTACCAGTTGTGGGACTCTGGGCAAGTCACTTGACCTCATTTGCCTCAGTTCCTAATCTATAAAATAGGGACACACTATAGAAGGAGTTGGCAAACCAATCCAGTGTCTTTGCCAAGAAAAGCCCATGGACTAATCCATGTGGTCATGAAGAGTCAGACATGGCTGAACGACTCAACAAAAACAACAGACTTCCCGATATCACACCCCAAAAAGGTAAACCTTCCAGCGGTCCTACTGTGCTTCTCTAGGTGTTAGCCTGGTAAATACACATATTGGATACAGATTTTCACAGAACCAAAAGTTCTGACCACAGTCCTCCCGGAGGAGACCCTGCAAGGCCCTACTTGCCACCCTGATGTGGTTCAGGGAGGAGGTCTCAGGCCTGGCAGGCCTCTGAGTTTTTTGAGAATTTATGATAATGTAGCCAGGCTTTGAGGCAGACCCATCTGCAGGCAGAGAAGGAACATTTCCAAAAACCTGGTCACTTGGGCTGCGATTCTCAGAAATCTAGGTAGTCAGCCCCTGGAAGATTTCTCTTTCTGCTGGTAGAAGGCTCAGTCAATAGCCATCAAAGTATTGGTATAAGAATAATTACAAATGTGTTTTTTAAACTCTTCCTTTAGAGACTTTGCCCTGTGATTCAAAGTTACTTACTAATTTCTAAGAGAATACTTTCCACCGAACCCTAGGATTCTTGACTCTTTCCCTGCTTGAAGGGGAGGGGAGTATCAAGGGGGCAGGCAGTGGGTGATGGTGGGTAGGGCAGTCCAAGAAGGAAACTGAGCCCATGTGTCTGCCTATGAAGAGGGGAGGGAGAGACTGATTCAGAGATTTTTCATTGACCTGATTAAGAATAAAATAATTGATTTACAAAATAAGTGATCATCTTGCCTCTCTATGTAACTAAAAAATACCCTATCCTTAGTGATTTGTAGCCTTGACACATATAACGCCCAATGTACTCCCTAGTATCCTTGCCCTTCCACCACAGGAATTTCATCTAGCCTAGGGCAAGGATTCTTAACCAGGGGCAAATGAACTTTTTTTTAATGTCTTGATAACCATTTTTTAACATTTTGTTCTCACATCTTTCCAACTACCTATTTGACAGCTAGAACTAGATAGCCTGTAGACATCTTAAACTCGCTGTCTCCAAAACTGAATTCATTATCTTTCCCCTACAGCCCTTCCCTCTTTCTAACTTCCTTATCACTGTACGGGTGCCCACCATCCTCAGAGTCCAGTCTCCCAGGCTCACAACCTATGCGGTCAGCTCCCGTATGGAAACTTTGCCAAGTCCTGTCATCTACCTTTGAAACACCCTTTGCATATATCCCCTCTTCTGTCTTCTGATGAAGCCACTCCCCTAATGCAGTCCCTCATCACCTCATGCCTGGATTATTTCGATAGCTTGATGGTTGATTTCCTTGCTTCAAGTATCTAATCTACCCTCCACTCAGCTGTAAAAGTGATTTTCTTTAAAGGTAGGTCTACTCTACTCAAACTTCAGTGCCATGCTAGCACCTCTAGGATCAAATATGAAACCCTCCATTTAGCATCCAGAGTCCTTCACAACCTGTTGTCTCACACACAAACACACACACACTCTCCTTTTCTAGTTCTCTTACACATTACTCTTCTCCATGTACTTGACCATCCATACAATTAAGCTTAAATATAAATGTCCCTAAACCAGTATTAAAATGTAATGCCTTCTAACTTCAAATCCTGAGAGGGTAATGATATATAAACATAGATATAGATATATATCTGGGGAGGGAGAGGCAATTAGGCTTAAGTGATTTTCCCAGAGGCATGCAGCTAGTAAGTGTCTGAGGCCACATTTGAACTCAGATCTTCCTGACTCCAGAACCCCAAGCTCTCACCACTTTGCTATCTGTCTGTCCCTTACATGCCAAAGGCAAGAGTTGAACTCTGGTCTTCCTAACTCAGTGGCCAGTCCTTTATCTACTATGTCACTTCTCTATTGTATGCAAACACACAAATACATATGTAATAACATATGTCATGGCAGGAGACTGAACACTATAAATGGATTCTCACACGCACATACCTAGCCCTGCTGCTACTTCTAGCCCTCCAAAACTGTATTCTAGAAATTGCGATTTCTAGAAATATTTTCTACAAAAAAAAAAAAAAAAAAGGAAAGGAGCAGCTCGAAGTCTCCTGCCCAAATGAGATCCTTTCTACCTTTTCCAAGCTAGGTTGCTGGGCTGCTAGGGGCCTTGTCTCAGGACAGCAATGATTTTTCTGGCATCGGGGTGTATAATGCAATAAAGGGCCCCCTGTAATTGTCAAATGTCTTGGCTTAATCATTGCTTGCCTGCCTCCAAAAGCGATTTATCACCTGGCATGTTCCTCTGCCATAAATATGATGTCTTCATTAAGCCAACCAAAGACTAAGGAGAGTTGAAGTAATTCAGGCAATAAGAGTGACTCATATAAACAGGCTGAAAATTCTACAGGGAAGCTTCAGTTAACTACCCCCTGTCCTGATGGAAGGATTTCATGATCTCTTTTGTCAACAGATGTACCATCAATGGGAGAGCAAAGAGTAAGGAGGGTGTCCCACAAACCAGAGGAAAAAGCTGTTCAGAACCTCTTTCCTAGCTACTGAAGTGCTCATTCCAACAAAGTATCTGTACTTTGGGACAGAGTTCGGCTGCCATTATCTTCCCAAGGAAGAAATGAAGAGTACAAGCAAACTAATCAGGAAATGAAGACTCTCTGGAGAGCTGCTGATTGTCTGGCTATCAATGTGTCATCAGACTGCCAAGGGTCCTGCCAAAAACACAAGCCCAGTTTTGGAAGTCATGGGAAGGAAAATAGAGTGAACAAGACAGCAACAACTGATTGAGACCACATGGCCCTGGTTCCCCTCAAGCTGCAGCCTTGCCCCTTGCCCTTGAGGCAGATGCCAAATTTGGTTTCAGCATCCCCATGGGATATACGGAGAGTGCTTTGCCAACCTGAGAGTGCTATATGAATACTATCTATCATTATGATCGTTATTAGTACTTCACTCTCCCCAACTCAAAACTAAATAAAGAACTCCTGACCCAGCTCACAAACCCCAAGACCTTAGAACCAGCTTTCCTAATCAAGAATGCTGTTTCTGCCTCTCAGCACCAGGACCTAGGATCTTCTGAGATCTGAATCTGTTTAGAGCTGGAAGGGACCTGGGAGGTCATCTAGTTCAAGCCTACTTCATTTTACCGTTGAGAAAGCGGAAGCTAGAGAGGTTCATCCGGCTAGGGTCACACAGATGGCCGTGCTGAGATTCTAGCCCCGGTCCAAACCCTGGCACCCCATGCTGCCTCTAGCTGGCCTGGCCACCTCCCCTTGTACAGCCATGAGTCTCTGAGCCACGCATGGCCTGGCCCCCTTCTCACCGGAGAAATTGCCCAAAGCCACCCTTAAGACAAAAGAGCAAGAACTTCCTTACCTCGGAAGACCATCCACAAGCAGCAGCTGTTTGAAAATAATAACAGGAAACCTTAGGGCAAAGCTGCTGGTTTGAAGAGAAGAGAAGTGACTTCATTCTCAGTGCCACAGAGTTTACAAAGAGCAAAGAGTGCTCCCTGGCTGAGCTAATGCAGCTTCATCCAGTGATGACTCCATCCAAACAATGCAGCTGTTGCCCAGACATGCATAGGCTTCTCCAGGTAAATCAATGGAATTTGACTGTTTTCTAGGCACTGCAGAAGGCTGGGAAGCACCAATCGGCTTCTCTCGCATGGGAGGATAGAAGCTATGCATTCATTTTCCCAAGTCATATCATTATCCTTCAAGAATCAAATTGTCTGAAGCGCAGTAAGGAAGGAAAACAGTTATTTAAACTCCCAGGAGGTAGACAGCCTCCCCGGGAGGAAGAAAACACACACATGCACACACAGACACACACACACACACACACACACACACACACACACACACACTCCCCACCACCATGTTCAAAAGGGGAGCAGTAACATTGAGCTAGTTGCCAAGCTAAATGATCTTCTGAGCTCAGGGCTTACAGGGTTCCTTTTGAAAGAGACAAAAGCAGTGTTTTGTCTCCTCTCTCTGCACCTTACAAAAGTGGTCATATGTATTTAATAAAACAGAAGAGGCAAGGAACTATGTTAAAGAAAGGATGGCAGGTTTCCTAAAAGAAAGAGTAGAATATGAAATCATAGCACCCCACCTGCCATTGTTAGGACTCTCCTTCAGGCAGTTTTAAATTTTTATTTTGTGTATGTTTTGTGTTTCTTGTTCTGTGTGTGTGTGTGTGTGTGTTGTTCCCCCACCTCCATCATATTCCCAGCCCCAGTAGAAAGGACAAAAGAAACAAAGGGAATTGACAAATTTAAAGAGATTTGGATCCTTGACAAAAGAGATTGTTTTGTCTATTTTTTTAACATTTAAAAAATATTTAATAAACATTTATTAAGACCTACTGTGTGCCAGTCCCTAAGCTAAGCTCTGGGGTTATGAAAAGAAGCAAAAGACAGTCCGTGCCCTCAAGAAGCTTACAATCTAATGAGGGAGACAACATACAAATTAATATATACAAAGAGAAGGAGCTGGAATTAAGAGGGGTTGGGGGGCAGCTAGGTGGCGCAGTGAGTAGAGCACTGGCCCCGGAGTCAAGAGGACCTGAGTTCAAATCCAGCCTCAGACACTTGACACACTAGCTGTGTGACCTTGGGCAAGTCACTTAGCCCCAATTGCCCTGCCACCCAAAAAAAAACAAAAAAAAAACCAACAAAAAAGAGGAGTTGGGAAGGCTTCCTGTAGAAGGTGAGATCTTACTTGGGATTTGAAAGAAGCCAGGGAAGTCAGTAGTCAGAGCAGAGGAGGGAGACCACTCTAGGCATGGGGGACAGCCAGACAGAATGTCCAGAGCTGAGAGATGAAATGTCTTGTCCGTGGAACAGTCAAGAGGCCAGTGTCACCGGATCAGAGTAGTATCAGGGAGTAAGGTGTAAGAAGATTGGAAAGACAGGGGATGGTTAGGTTATGAAGGGCTTTGAATGCCAAAGAGAGAATTTTGTATTTGGTCTCAGGGGCAGCTCAGTGGATGGAGCAATGGGCCTGGAGTCAGGAAGACCTGAATTCAAATCCAGTCTCAGACACTTACTAGCTGGAAAAGTCACTTAACTTCTGTTTGCCTTAATCCATACAGAAGGAAACGGCAAACCATTCCAGTATCTTGGCCAAGAAAACCCCACGGACAGTACGGTCCATGGGGTCATGAAGAGCCAGACATCACTGAACAACAACAAACTAGAGGCAATAGGAAACCCCTGGGTTTCATTGGGTAGGGAGTGACATGATGAGACCTGTGCTCTAGGAAAATCCCTTTTGTGACTGAATGGAGAATGGACTGGGGTGGGGGAGGGAGAACTCGAGACACACAGACCTATTATAGACACGAAATGACGATGGTCTTCCCCAGAGTGGTGGCAGTGTCAGAGGAGAGAAGGGATATATAGGAGAGATGTTGCAAAGGTGGAATCAAAGGCTTTGGCAACAGATTGGATATAGGGGGTGAGAGACAGTGAGGAATCCAGGATGATTTCTAGGTTTCAAGCCTGAAGGACTGGGAGGGTAGGAGGTGAGAAGGGTTTAAGGGGAAAGAAGAGTGAGTTCCATCATGTACCTATTGAGTTTAAGGTGTCTGCTGGACCTCCAGTTCAAGATGTCTGAAAGCTAGTTGGAGATGTGAAATTTGAGGCCAGCAGAGAGTTTGGGGCAGGATAAGTAGATTTGAGAATCATGTATAAAGATGATCATTAAATACATGGGAACTGATGAAATCACCAAGTGAAGTAATACAGAGGGAAAAGATAAGACAGCCCAGGACAGAACCCTCAGAGACACCTATCGTTAGAGGGAGTGATCTGGAAGAGGATCCAACTAACGAGACAGAGGAGTGGTCAGATAGGTTCAGGGATGACCAGGAGAGGATAGTGTCCTGAAAATCTAGATACAAGACAGTATCAAGGAGGAGGGAGTGATCAACAGTGTCAAAGGCCGCAGAGAGGTCAAGGGGAGTAAGGATTGAGAAAAGACCATTGGATTTGGCAACTAAGAGATCATTAGTGACTTTGGACAGAGCAGTTTCAGTGGAATGATAAGTTTGGAAGCCAGATTATAAGGAACTAAGAAGAGAGTTAGAAGTAAAGTGGATAGATGGCCTCTTCAAGGACTTTAGCTCCGAAGAGCAGAAGGTATATGGGATGATAGTTAGCAGGGACAGAAGGATCAAATGAGGGATTTTTCAGGTTAGGAGAGACACAGGCCTGTTTGTAGGCCATAGATATGGAGAGGGAGACAATGAAGATAAACAAAAGGGTGTGGATGATAGGAGATGGGACAGAATGAACAAGTAGCCTTGGTAAGAAGGGAGGCTACTTCATCTTGTGAGATGGGGTGAAGGAGGAGAGAGTAGCGGAAGGCACCTGAGTGGAGATGAGGAAGAAGGGAGAAGAGGGAATTCATGGTGAGTGACCTCCATTTTTTCTGTAACAGGGAGGCAAGGTTCTCAGCTGAGACAGTTGGGGAAGAGAAGCTGGGGAAGTTTGAGGAGGGATGCAAAGGTTTGGAAGAGCAGCTGTGGAAAGTGGGATAGTGAGTTCATAAAGGAGGTATAGTAGAGTTTCCTGGCACCATTTGAGGTTGTGTAAATAAATGTGTGGTGGACCCAATCAGAAAGGTGGTGTGATTTTCTCCACCTTTCTTCAGCAGCACTTTTTATCCCTAGTGAGAGCACAATGCCAGGAACATAGCAAATACTTAATAAATGCTTACTGACTGAATGAATTAATCAATCAAATGAATGCAGTAGGATACTGGTTTATAAAACTATTGCTGATTTCCCTTCAATAGACTTTTGAATGAGGTTTTCAAGAGATTCCAGGAACTTGACTGATATTCTTAAAGTGGCTATCCAAACAAAATTTTAAAAAGGAAGAATTTTGGGCAAAGAAATTAAAGAATTGTACAGGGGTAGAGGAAGGGTTGAGAGAAGGGAGAAGAAGAAGAAAGCAGTGGGGATGTTAATGGGTTAAGAACTAGGACAGAGCAATAAACTGCTTTTATTTTTAACATGAAGACTCAGAGCCAAACTAGCTCCACCCAGTAAGCCAGCCAAATCCTCATGATGCCAAGCTACTGAGCACAATTTCTTTCAGTAGGACTTCTGGGGTATGTTCCTGGGGGAGGGGGGGAACGATTGGTAATAAATTTTCAGCTATCCCACAGAGGTAGGACAGAGGACAGAGCTTTGGAGCTAGCTGACTTTGTCTCACCCCTCCCCCACTGCCACACACACACACACACACACACACACACACACACACACACCTCTTCTCTGGGAAAGTATAGATTGCTCAGGTCAATTCAGTTCAGTTCAATGAATACTATTTTTCATTTTGATTATTTTAAAATTTAGGGTGGGAGAGGGGAGAAAAAAAAGAAATGTACATCAACAAATATTTATTAAAGACTTAATAATACAAGAAAGATGCGAGAAGAACTGGCTTCACAATCTTTCTCTGACATATTCTGACTTAAATGTATGACCAGAGGCAAATAAGTTACAACTTCTCAGTGGCCATAAGCAAGACTCTAAGACTTGAAGTTACAGGCCAGTTCCAGACCCTCATCATAACAAGAGTTTATATACCAAAAATTCTCCACATTGATGAAATCACATGTCTGAACCAAAGTTTAGGAGAAGGAGGTACTTTGTTAGGCCTTGGTGGGGTACAAATATAAAAAGGAACATAGTTCTTGCCTCTGAGGATCCTCTGCTCTATCTATTACGGGGATAAGATATAATAACAAGACATATTGCTATAGGGCTTTAAAGTCTACAAAGCATTTCCTTTACAATGGCACTATAAAGTATTATCCACATTGTACAGATGAGGAAACTTGGGTTTTGAAAGGTAGTGATTTGCCCAAAGTCACACAGCTAGGAAGTATCAGGGTTGGCACTTGAAACTAGATCTCTTTAGTTCAAGTCTGATTTTCTTTCCATGAATACAAGTTAGAGTATGATCATGTACATAGGAGGGGTCAAATAGAGTAGCATGAGAAGCTAACTCTTGGTCCACTAGTGGCTATGTCATGCTTCTCTCTGCAGATCAAGAGAAAATAAGTTTTCATTATAAAATGAAAGTATTTGGGTCATCTATTCAAAAGAGATTCCTTACTTCCCAGATGAAGCTTGAGACTGGCCTACTGAAGAAAGCTGCATTGTCTGTTTTTGCAAATGCCTAATGCTAGAAAAGAAATCATACCAGGAATATGGACGGGATGACTTCAGAAAGCCCTCTCTATGCCCATGTTCCAAAATAGATCTGCCCCCAATAACATGATTACTGAGGAAAGCACTACAGGGTCCCTAGGATCAGGGAAATCCTTCAGCCTCCCATGAAACCAGCTAGACTTCAGGATGCCTTTGCCTATGTCAAGCCCAGTTTGTAGGTTGGGAAGATGACTTCTAAGGCACCTTCCAATTCTGAGAGTCTATGATCCTGTGAAGACATGTGTGTATGTGTGTGTGGAGAGAACGAGAGAGAGAGAGAGAACATGGTAGAATAATTCACAGACCACAGTCATCAGCTTAGTCATAAAGTCATAGATACACTTGATAGAATGCCTATTAATATAGACATAGACATAGACAAAGACATAGACATAGACATCGACGTCAATGTTGAAGTCAACGTAGGCATAGACATAGATATAGATATATAGATATAGAGTATGTATATATATATATACAGTTATTCTTTCTACATTGCAGGGGTTAGGGGCACAGCGCCCCTGCAATCTTGAAAATCCACATAAAACGTTTTGGCCCTCCCTTTGTACCAGAGAGAAAGTCTGGATTTTTATGGTATTAAAAGATAAAAAATGTTGATATTATACAATACTACACATATATTTTATGCATTTATGAGTTTCTAAACGTTTTCTATGTCATCTGCTGGCCTTAATGTGTTGTCTGCAGCTTCCACAAAACTCCCCCAAAATTCCCATTTAATTTCTTTTGCTGACCCATAATATATTGAACCGCAATGGGGAAAGTCACAATGTGGAAAGGATAACTGTACATACACACAAGCATATACATATAAATATTGAATTTTTTTGAATCCAAACAAGGGGATTTGTTCTGTGAAGTTTGGATTCAGTCAAAGGGCTGCACTTGAGGACCTAGAGGGCCACACGTGGCCTCAAAGCCACAGGTTCCCCACCCCTGGTTTATACAATCAACAAAACAAAAAAGCAAGCACTGATTTGTAGCCTTTGCTAAATGCTCACGATAACAATTTAACCATCAGGCTCTCACTAGCTAGTTCAAGCTGGCTAGAGCACATCACCCCACATATCTAATTTCACTTTCGTGTATTCTCTTTCCTGTATAGCTCAAAGGAACATGAGACCTCTAGAGAGGAGTCATCAGTGATAGATACGCAGGCAGACAGACAGACAGATAGATAAATAGAGAGATGGATGGACGGATATACACACATATATATACACAGCTATATCTATCTTAATATAATTATAATATAATATAACATAACATAACAACATAATATAATATTAATAATGTTAATATAATAATCTTAATATATTAATAGTAAACACCAAATAAAATGAAATTGACTATATCTTAATGGACAAGAAACAACTGGTTAATGATGGGGGCATCATTTCTGAATCTACTGTCTGTATACAGTCAGACCACCTCACCTTTTGTATTAATTCTACTGAAACATATTTCAACTTCTTCATGTTGGATATGGGGGACTATTGTGTTAGAATCCTAAAGCAGAGATTCCACTGTTATTGATGAAGAAAATAATTTTTGTTATAGAAATGTTGCCAGATCTTTTCTACTTTTCATATGTTTGTTGTTTTCCAGTTTTACCCTCAACTGCTCTTGGAATGATCTGACTCCATTATGCCTCATACCAAGATATCTGCAAATTATTTTGTCTGTCCATAACTTCTCCCTGGTTTGGAATGATGATAACTGATTACATAACACTTTAAAGCTTAAAATCACTTTACATATATTATCATATTTGAGCCTTACAATAGGAGGCAAATATAATAAGATATCATCATCCTTGCTTTATGGATGAATAAACTGAGGCCCAGAAACATTATAAGATTCACCCACTCACATAGCTAACAAGCACCACTGGTGTTTGAATCCAGGTGTTGCTGATTCCAAGTCTTGAACTTCATCCACTATGTCATGCTAAGATAATGCTGCTCATGGTCTTCCACCATCCTCCTGTACAAAATTCTGCAAAAAAAAAAATTTATATTCTAAGCTAGTGTTGCCCTTGGTCGCCATATGTCTCCACTTGGCAAGGACATCAGATATTTTCTGTCTGGGCCCAGAATTGAATTAGAGGAAGAAAATGGGTTGCCTTTCATTTGAGAAATTGCATAGCATTGTCACCGTCCCCAGATTTCTCACTGAAACACAAATTCAGCTTTTTGACATCAATATTCTTCCATTGAAGTTACACAGTTGCGAATCATTAAATACCACAATCCTCAAAGAATTAAAATTGAAGGTCACCCAAAGGAGAACAGAGAGACACATGATGGTTGAAGCCTACTACAGAAAATGAATTGTGTACCAGAAGTTGTGTGAAAGATACCATTTATCAGTTTGAGATTGGCTAGACATATGGACAGGGTGAGAGATACTAACTACCATTAGTCCTACCCTATTATCCATTTGTATAGTCTTTTGTTTAATGTCTTTTCACTCGGGAGTAAACTGGATTTAAATGAGGCAGTTTCATGAAGTGGTCATCCTCATCCTCCCTTCCAGAGTTATTGGAGTCCAGCGGCAAGGCAAGAACCAAGATGACTGGCAATGGCTCTGGATGCAATGGATGACCTTGGCTTCTTCAGTGTCTGACCAAGCTCTAAGTGCTCCACAGCACCTACTTCTGTCAGCTTCATGGTCATTGGAACAAAATGTTCATATCCACCTATTCCACAAGGGAAATCTTCACACCCTTGAGGTAGACGGCCCCCTAATTCATTGACAGGTTTGAGGCCCATTGGCTACCCTCAACCTGGTTTAGCCCATTATCGGGGTGTGGCCACTGCATATGCCACAACTTCTCGGAGACACAGGCCAGAGTTGCGTGGAAGGTGGATAGCTAAGGTGGATGAGCAGCCCTGTAGAGGACTCAGCAGCTCTCACACCAGAGGGACTAATTCTGCCTGAACACCCCACACACCCCATTTATACAGTACTTTAAGATTTGAAGAGGCAGTGTCGAGTAGTTGGTATAGGGCTGGTCTTTGAGCCAGAAAGGCCTGAGTCCTTATCTTGCTGCTGATACTCACAGTGTGATCCTGACCAGATAAGGACACTTCCCAGCATCCTAGGCAACTCCGCAAAATTATAAATTTCAGATAAGGTGCTAACCTGCTTTGATAGAGGAAGAACCTAACCAGCAGCAACCTAAACCAACAAAATTGTGGGTCACAACTGAAACAGCTCAACACCAATAAAAATATGAGCTATTTTTATTACAATGCTCTCTAGTATCATTAATTCAATATTATAGTGTTATTATTATCATGTAGTAAGGAGGGCAGAAAAGCTCTTTGGAACATCTCCAACCATCTCTTAAATACTGTGATTTCAACTCCCTAAGTACTGTTTTGTCTCGAGTAACGGGTCCAGTCCCTATCCCTTTAAGGTTTACAAAGCTCTTTATACATATTATTTCATTTGATCCTTACAATAACCATTTTTACAATTTTCTCCAGGCTCTATTTTACTTGCTTCATAGACAGAGCCCAAATGATGTACGTCACAAGTGCCCGTATCAGGGTAACAGTTAGCAGAGGAAAAAAAGTCATCCCTCTACAAGGCAGAGTTTGTGAGACTGGGCTCTGTATGAGAGCTGGAAGGGACTACAGAGATCATCTAATTTATGGATGAGGAAAACGAGGCTCAGAGTAGTTCGGTGACTCACACAATGTCACCCAGCTGGTAACAGTCCGAGCTAGGGCTAAAACTCAGATATCCTGATTTCCAATTCTGGTTCTTACAATAGGAGGCAAATACAATAAGATATCATCATCCTTGCTTTGTGGATGAATAAACTGAGGCCCAGAAATATTATAAGATTCACCCACTCACATAGTTAACAAGCACCACTGGTGTTTGAATCCAGGTGTTGCGGGTTCCAAGTCTTGAACTTTATCCGCTATGTCGTGCTGCTCGTGGTCTTCCACCATCCTCCTGCACAAAATTTTGCAAAAATAAAATTTATATTCTAAGCTAGTGTTGCCCTTGGTTGCCATATGTCTCCACTTGGCTATTCAGCCTGACCTTTGTTTTTCATATGATTTCTTTGTTGGAGCCCATTGAACTTCCGCTCTGTCACTTCTGGGCCCCAGAGGGTGCTTGGAACAGAATAGGAATGACTTTCACCAAGCATTCTGCTCAATCTTCTGTATGTGAATTCTGAGGACGCTGTTCAAAGTCACTGGTTTGGGGGTGGATCGCAATTCAGGTCTAGATCATTGCCATCATCTATATCTTTGTGTCTCAGAGAACCTAATATGTTGTCTTATATAGAGTAGGCATTCAATGAACAATCATTGAGGCAGGTACTATTACTGTTTTCATTTTAAAGATAAGGAAAGCAAGCTAAGGAAAGTTGTGACAGGCTGCACAGCTGGTATCTGAGGCAGGATTTGAACTCAGCTCTTTTGCATACAAATTCAGAGCTGTATCTACTACACTTTGCTACATGCTTCATTGTCATTCTTGTAATGTTATGAGACACAGAGAAATAATGGTAGAATTTTAGTTGAATACCCAACAGAGGATTTATGGGGGAAAAGGACTGTGAAGGCATGGATAAGTTGTGACCAGTCTCCCATGGCTCCCTTCCCCCCACCCCCTCAAATGAGATGCTTACCTCATATTTCACCAAAAAACCTGAAGCCATTTGCCTAGAGCTACCTCATCTCCCTTTCCCCTCATCTGACATTATACAGATAGACCCTTTTCTCACATGAATAAGGTGGTCCTTCTCCTTCCCAAGATAATGCCCCTCCACATGCACAAGGGATCCCATTCCATGCTGTCTTCTCCAGATAGCCCTCTATATCATAACCCTCTCTCTGCCTAATCTTCAGTCACTCTCAGACTACTGGCTGCTTCTTGGCAGTTAGGTGGCACAGTGGATAGAGTGCCAGGCTTGGAATCAAAAAGACTCATCTTCCTGAGTTCAAATCTGGTCTCATACACTTACTAGCTGTGTGACTCTGGGCAAGTCACTTCACCCTGGTTGCCTCAGTTCCCTCATCTGTACAATGAGCTGGAGAAGGAAATGACAAATCACTCTAGTATCTTCCATGTCTCAAAACTGATTCCAAAATTCTCCAGAGGGACCTTGTTAGTGTCCCTGCAGCACTTCTTCTGACCTCCATGTGAGCATTTGCCTTGTATGAGTTCTCTGTAAAATAGTCTTTTAGGCAAATGTACCTGTGGCCAGTCCATCAGAGTTGCACTCTCTCCAATAGAGTTTGAGTGGTTGGCAGTTCAGCTCCAGAAAGGACCTCGTTGTCTGGTACCTTATCTTGCCAGGTGATCTTCAGAATCTTCCTAAGAATTCAAATGGATGAGATTCAGTTTCCTGGCATGGCACTGGTAGACTGTCCAGGTTTCACAGACATGCAACAATGAGGTCAGCACAACAGCTCTATAGACCTTCTGTTTGGGAGGCAGTCTAATACTACTCTCCCACGCTTTCCTTCAGAGTCTTCCACACTCTGAGCTGACTCTGGCAACATATGCATCAACCTTGTCACTGGAAGTGTAAACTCTCAGACCTATAAAGGACCTCTGAGGTCATGTGGCCAATTCCATACCTGAACAGGAATCCTTGCTACAACACATCTCAAAATTGTTCACCCAGTTTTCACTTGAAGAACCCTAGTGAGGGGGGTCCTATTACCCGCCTACCCCCTCCAACCCCCTTTTGGATAGCTCTCATTGTCAGGAACCTTTCCCCCCTCTCTCCAGCTTTAAGGTGCCTACACTCACCTTCAAATCATTTTTCCTATTTTTGCCCTCTACATAGAAGTCTAACCTCTCTTTCATGTAATAGTAGTAACAGCAATAACAGTTAACATTGCTACAGCACTTTAAGGTTTGCAATGTATTTTACATATATTATCTCATTTGTTTCTCAGAACAACTCTGTGAGATGAGAAAACTAGGGCTGAGAGGAGTTCAGTGACCTACACAAGGTGGTCAACGTCTGAGATGAAATTCGGAATTAAGATCTCCCTGATTCCAAGTTCAGCACTGTATCCACTGCACAATCTAGCTGCCCTCAGCTCTCTAAAGCCAGCTATCTTATCCTATGCAAAGTCTCCACATTATGCAACAGTAGCTCCTTCAACTAATTCTCATATGACATGGACTTGAGTCCTTCCCCATCTGATGGGTCAGCCTCCTCTGGACATTCCCCAGTTTATCCACATCCTTCCTAAAATGTGGCACCCATAACACAATTCCCCAGATGCAGTGTGACCAGGGCATAATACAGACTCCTCCCTCCCCCTGCTGTGTATTCAATTTGGGCCCAGTCAGTGAAGGTGACTTTCAGAATGGGTGAATCACAATGACTGATGTGAACAGCTGAGACCCAAGAGTGTCAAGTGCCTTTGGAAATTCCAGGACACTGTAACCAGAAGTATAAGGAAAACAAACCCCAGAATTCTAGAAATCTTAGACTAGGAAGAGACATTCAAGGTAATAAAATCCAAACACCAACAGGAAGCACTTTTATGAGACCCCTGACAAGCGATCATTCAGCTTCTGCTTGAAAGTACCAAGAGTGGTTGTGTTAGGGTGGCAGGGTGCCCACAGTATTGTATTCCTGCCAGTAAATACAAGTGGGACAGAGACTCAAAGCACCGTTACCCTGGTAACTGTCCTAGAGGAAGAGTATGGACAGCAAACTCAGTCCCCAAACTCTGAGGGCCTCTAATTACTAAAGTAAGCCAAGATTCTTGGGCAACTCAAGAAGAGAGAGTGTTGGCAGGTCTCCTGGGAGAATTGACATTTTCTCCTTTGAGTTTAGTGTACTCTCTGTTCTTGTGGTAGCCAGCATGAGGGTATGGGGTCACTGCCCAGCTCCATGTCTCTCAGGGCTCCTGGGCAACCTGATGACTTTGGAAGCAACAGACCTAAAGCTGTTCCCTTCGTAGTTGGATATAATGATAAGAGCCCTGAATTTTGAGTCAGTAAACCTGAATTCAAATCCCAACTCTGCTACTTACTTCTTTACTACTTACTACCCATGTGACTTTGGGCAAGTTACTTAATCGGTCTGGGCCTCAGTTTCCTCATTTGTGTAATGAGACGGGTAAACTAAATGGCTTCGACTATAGACCTGTAACCCTATGACCTCAGGCCCTCATCTACAAAAGGTTGGATTAGATCACCTCAAAGGTCCCTTCCAGTTCTACATGTATGACAATAGGGTCTCTAGGGTCCCTTCTAGCTCCAAATCAAATGAGATAAAGTAGGCAAAGTGCTATTATTGTTACGATTAATAAATCCTCAGATCAGAGTATCACAAGCTGCTGTGTGGAGGGATGGCTTTTTTCCCTTTAAGCTAGGCTGTTTCACCCATTGAGTGTAAGAATGGTCATCTATTAACTGCAGAGTTAGACCTCTGTCTACAAGCAAGTTAAAAAAAATCATGGTGGATAATTATCTAGAAAATTCAAGCAGGATTCATAATCTGGCTTATCCCTAGCATGGATATTTTTCTCTAATGTATTCATCAGGGTAGGTGTTAAATAAAGTGAATTGAATATGCTGAAATGGACTATAAGATAATAGATTCAGAACTGAAAGAATCCTTCTTTCCTTGATGACCTAGAGGTCATCAAGTCTAACCTCCTTATTTTGCAGATGAGGAAACTGAGGCCCAAAGAGCTTGTGTCTTGTCCAAGGTCACACAGATAAGAAGTGGCCAAGCCAAAATTTAAACCTGGGTCCTCTGACTCCAAATTCAGTTCACTTTTTGAGAGTCCTATGCTGCTTCCTTCATAATAAGGACACTTTGGTAATCGATCACATATAGTAAGAAGACCATAACTGACTGCACCACTAGCCAATTCAGATAGTATTGACAGCCTGTACAACTTGTGTGGCCTCTCCAACAGTGGTAGGATAAGATTATCCCCCCTGAAGTACCTTCCAAGCCTATGATTAGGTGGTAAGATCTAAGACACAAGAAGGGTACAAATCCGTTGGTTCTAAGCTCCACAAAGATCTCAAGACCATGTCTTATCCATCTTTGTATCCCCTTGTCCTCTCCTAGAGCTGTCTGTGCATAGTTAGTTACTGGATGCTGAAATGGGTTAAAGTCTAGATCTCTACCACACTCTGAGTTCCACAATACCCAAATTAACTACAAAGGACATATGAAGGAAGACGTTATCTGCATCCAGAGAAAGAACTGATAAATAGAAGTAGGGATAGCATAATTTTACATATATATACACATTTGTGTCTAATTGTAGCCATCTCTAGGATGGGGAATGGGAAGTGTGGAGGGAAGAAAAAAAAGGAACAAAAAAGAAAATTACATGATAACTTTATTATATATTTAAAAGGAATAGCAAGTTGTAAATAACAGATTTGCAGTATTATATTCATTTTTTCTATTCTACTATGTTATGGAAATGCTTGTTTTATTAAGTTCAGGATAAAATAAATAATTTTTTAAAAAAAACAACAAAAGATGGAATTAAACTATGTCTTCCCCAGATTTAGAGCTCATAGAGCTAGAAAAGACCATAGAAACCATCTAGTTTCATCATTTTACAGATAAGAACCTTGAGGCTACAAGATAGGGTTACAGAGTTAGTCAATAAGAGAGCTGGGATTTGAACTCAGGTCTCTCCAGATTCCTAAGCCAGTGCTCCATTCCACCACACTGCCTACCCTCCTTCTGGATTTTACCATTAAGAAAGAGCAAATTAAGCCCTTCTGTCTCTATCTGTTGGTGCCTCATGACCTTGAGAACTTGCCTCCTCCCCCACTCCCCACTCTTGCCCCTAGGAGGAGAAAGGAATTCAGTCTTCAGTGCCATATAAAGCTCCTGCTGAGCCTGCCAGATCAAGAGCCAATTAGTGTCAGCTGAGGAGTTTCTGTTCTTCAGAAAACGAATCGTTCAGTGGAACTGCCACCATACACAGTCTGGGGTGAGGAGGGAGGGAAAGAGCTCCAGTCTAACTTTTCCATTTGGTTGATGTAAATGGGCAGTGAATTAAATGGAACTGAGCTCAAGGTACAGGAAGCCTACTGAAATTTAAGGTAGCATCACTTATCTTATACTAGCAGCAAAGTTCTCCATCCCTTCCCAACCTCCTCTAATGCCAGGCAGTAACATTCTAAGCTACACGTAATTATTACTGTTGAGTATTTGCTAAGAGCTCTCTGGGTCTGCTTGGCTCTGACCCAGATTCCTTCCCTCATTCTCCTTGTGTAGACCAGGTACAAGATGAACTTCGCACCATGGTCTCCTTGCTTTGTTCCCTGGCCCAGCCTGAGTGCTCGTGCCAATTCATTCACTAACTCAGTCGTGATTTTATTTGTTCATTCATTGATTCATTCACTTAACAAATGGTACAATGGTAGGCAGCAAGGAAATAAAAATGTTAGCTAAGGCTTAGTCTCTGCCTTCGTGGAGCTTACAGTCTCTTAGGCGGATAGCAAAAGTAATGATAATACATAAAGTGATAAAACCTCAGGGTTATATGAGGAATGAGGAGGAGAATATTATGGACACAGGGAGTGTGTGGAACAAGGAAGGCTCTGTGGGGGAAGCAGCCTTGTCTTTGGTCTATATCATAATAGTAATAATACCTTACTCTTCTAAAGTGCTTTCACATATGCAACCTTTCTGCATGTGATATAATGAACCTGGGTATATTTGGAGGAATTTGATATTCTCATCCAGAAAATTCTGGATCTTCATACAGTGTGTTGTCACCAGCACAATTCCCTCCCCTCACTTTTCAGCTGTTTTTTTTATGCATTAGCTTCCCTGAGTAGAAAGTAAGCACCTTGAGGGCAAGGATTCTCTTTCTTTTTGCTTGTGCCTGATAGAGTAGGAGCTTAGTAAATGCTTGTTGACTGACTGACTAACCAACTCCTGTTGTAAACACAGAGTTTACAGCCTCAGGGAAGAAAAGGAAGAAAATGTTTCTTTATAGGACAAAGAAAACAAATAGTGGATTCCACTTCTTCTGGGGTCTTGAACATTTTGTGGGCACCAGCCCATCACTTAGGCTGTTTTACTCCTTGCTTCCACTGCCTTTTCTGACCATGCATCGTTGAGTCTTTTACACCACTCCTTGGGTTCATTGGGGCAGCTTCCTTCAACCCCAACTTGCAGAAGAAGAAGGCCCCCAATGCATTGGGCAGATCCATCATGGAAGATACAGAAAAAGAAATGGACAAGAATCACATGGGTTGAGAAAGCCTGGGCTGGATGTGATCAGCATTGCTAGAGATAAATGGGTTTCATCACTATTCCTGGTATTTGATCCCAGCCCGAACGGATAAACTGATCCGGTAGAGTAGTGCCATAGAGTGGAAGGAACGATGGATTTTAGATTGAATAGTCTGGCTTCAAGCCCTACCTCTGCTACTTCTCAGTTATACAGCCTTGGCTATTTAACATCTCTGAACCTCAGTTTCTTCATCTGTAAAATGGAGATGATAATATTCATATTATCTAGATCACAGGATTGTTTTGATGACAAATAGAGGTGATACACATAAAGCACTTTGTAAACCATGAAAAATTACCTAAATGTGAGTTGTCATTGCCATTAGATTCACTGGTTTCTCCACATAGGGATCTTAGAGACTGTAAGGACTATCCTAGGCCCAAACTATGGTAAACTCCCTTGTTCCATTTATTCTATGTATCCTTTATATAAGGAATTCCTAAGGTAAATAGGAGGATATAAAAGAGACTTAGTTGGGGCAGCTAGGTGGCACAGTGAGTAGAGCACCGGCCCTGGAGTCAGCAGCACCTGAGTTCAAATCCAGCTTCAGACACCTGACACACTTACTTAGCTGTGTGACCTTCAGCAAGTCACTTAACCCCAATTGCCCTGCCTTCCCCCCTGCAAAAAAACAAACAAAAAAAACAAACAAACAAAAAAAGAGACTTAGTCATAAACACAATAAGGGCATCTTCTTGGGGAGAAAAAAAAACGCCAATACTTGAATTGAACAAATATTTATGAGTGCTAACTTTGAAATTAGAGGACCAGGTTTAGCCACTTATTACTGGTTAGATCTTATTACTTATTACTGGTAAGGTCTTAGATAAGTCAAAACATCTTGAGGCCTCATTTTCTCATCTGAACAAATGAGAAGGTTGTCTTAGGTCTAAATCTATCATCCTAAGTCCCTACTATGTGGAAGGTAGACATTGAGAGAGGGATTTAGAGGATTTTAAGTCATGGTTCCTGTCCCCAAGGATCTTAGAGTTTAGTTGGAGGAAATGAGACATTCATTCATTAAACAAGTTAATACTAATCTACATAAGACAGTTTATGATTACTGCTGAAATATGCGCTACCAGACAACAGGGGTTTCAAAGAAGGGGAAAATTATTGTGGGATAGATTAGTCGAGGAAGACTTTATGAAGAGAATGGAACTTTAACTTGTAAGATGAGTAGCATTTGGATCCAGGGAGATAATTCAATTCCACAAACACACAGTCTGGACAGAAATCTATGCTAGGGACTCTGGACAGATGATAAAAGAAATCAGCTGCCCCTGCCTCCATGTTGTTGGTGACCTAGTTACAGAAACAGCATAGTGAAAAGCTAATGCTTAAAAAAACAACTTTCCAAGCTGCCCATCAGCTGGAGAATGGCTGCACAAACTATGGCATATGAAAGTCAGTGAATACTAATGAGGAAAGATATAGTTTCAGAGAAACCTAGTAAGATTTGCACAAGTTAGCACTAAAGAAATAAGCAGAACCCAGAGAACAATACATACAACGTTAATATTTAATAAAAAAATTCTGAAAGATTCTACAAATGCCAGACACAACCACGACTCCAGAAGATTGATGATTTAGAGTGCTGTTCACCTCACAACAGAGAGGAGGAAGATCAATATGCAGAATGAAACACACATTTTTGGACATGACCAATGTAGGAATCTGTTTTGCTTGACTATTCTTATGTATGACAAGAGTTTTCTTTTTCATTGTTGTTTTTTTCTTTTTTTAATGGGGGCAGGTTCTAGGGAGAAAAAAAAATAACTGCTTGATCATTGAGGGCGGTAGGAGGAGAAGAAAGAAAGCAACATTCAGACAAGCTCAAAATAGATATAATATGATATAATGGAAAGTGGTTGGAATTTGGAATCCAAGGGCTTGGGTTCGAAGTCCCAGCTCAGCTACTTGGTAACAGTGTGACTTAGGGTAAGCCTCAGTTTCCTCTCCGTAAATGAGAGTTAACCTAGGTAATCTCTATGGCCCCTTCCAACCCTAATTCCTTTGAATACAGGCCGGATTGAGTCTATTAATTGCTGAAGAATACAGAATGGAGGTGTGAGCAGTCGAGAGGGGAATAAGCTGAAAAAAAGGTGGAACACGGCAGTGATGGGGAGACAGGGAAGGGAAGAAAATGAGAGCAGTGTGGATTTTTCTGGAAGATGGGGAATTTCTGAGTGCTTCTCTTTCTGCGGGCCCAGTCCTGGTCAGGGCATGCCTCTATCAGTCATCGCATTCTTTCTGAGCAAACAGGAAAGCAAGCCAAGATGATTTCAATGTGGAGATTTCAATCAGAAGAGGCCTCTAACCCTTCTTGGTTAACCTAAAAATGGAAAGTCAGTCATCTGACAAATGAAGGACTAACAGACCTTCCTCTACAGACCTGCCTGAGCAGAGAAGAATAGAACTGATAACTCAAAGCCCCAGTCTTTCTGTCCAGGTGAAAGAGCCTGTAGATATGTTCTCGTCCGGCTTTTTAATGGAGCTTTTGTAACCCTGTATCTTCCAGGAGTGGGGTTTGCAACCCCAGCAAACAGAGGCAGGTTTCTCTGTGCAAACTATGATTTTCCCTCTTCCCTTTCCCTCATGTATTTGTAGAAAATGTATAATGTTCATAGGGTACTCTGTAACTGCACATTATTTCAGGAGCAACTGCACAGCTGAGAGGCAGCTTGCCGTAGTGGAGTGGGGAGTCAGAGTCAGGAAGGTCAGTGCTCACATCCCAGCTCTTCTACTCACTACCTGTTTGGCCATGGGTAAATCATGTAATTTCTCTGTGTCTGTTTCCTCATCTATAAAATCAGGGGGCCAGACCAGATGCCCTCTAAGGTCCTTTCTGGCTCTCAGTCAATGTTCCTAAGATCCCAGGAGATGCAGCATGGGGAAAGAAAGATGGGCATGGGAAAGGTCCTATATACGGAGTTAGAGGATGTGGATTCCCATCCTGGATCTGCTACTTACTACCCTTGTGACAAGATAAGACACAACCTCTCTGGGCCTCTATAAAATGAAGGGGTTGAATGTGACCTCCAAATCCCCTCCCAGCTTTCATATTGGATACAGCAGCATAGCTTACATGCCTTTTAAAACTAAACTGTCTGCAGTGCTCCAGAATGGCTCCTTCTCTCTAGAGAATCTAGAAATCACACTGGAAGTTGTTTTTCCAGAGAGGCAGTGGACAATATACATGCTCAGAAAGCTGCTCCGATCTTCTAATTATGTAGAATCGTTGAAGGAGAGGGAGAAGAGCTTTCTGAGTTCCCCCAGTCACTGGTTGACAGGGCTGCCAATCAAGATCAGACCAGCCAGCAAAAGTATGACAACCAATTAAAACTATTTCTGCCTGGCCTGATTCTGACTGACAATTCAGTCAACTAGTGACACCAGTGGAAATGGAGAGGCAGGGTAGTATCCTCTGCTATATTTTCCCTTATCTCATAACTATATGTGTGTACAATACAGATATGTGTGTATCTAGAGATACATATAGATAAATATACATGTGGATAGAGATGTGCGTATATATAGATATGGATAGTATATATAGATGGATAGATATACATGTGTATATAGAGACACATAGATGTACATGTATGTCGTATAGATAGATACACATGTATATATGTATCTAGATCTAGTGATAGAACTATAGCTCTGTATCTATCTAGATCTTTATATCTAGATAAATATGTAGAGAGATAGAGAACCCTATCCAAATTTAGAGCTAAATAGAGATTTTGATAGGTATAGAGCTAGAGATCTAGAGATAGAAAAGTAGATAGATGTGTAGGTAGACAGATAAATTATAGATAGATAGATGGATGGATAGATAGATAGATGGATAGATAGATAGATGAGAGATAAGTAGGTAAACAAGAAGGATAAATGAGAGAGACAGAGAAAGAGAGGGGGAAAGAGAGAGAGAGAGAGAGAGAGGAGAGAGAGAGAGAGAGAGAGAGAGAGTGAGAGAGAGAGAGAGAGAGAGAGAGGGAGAGAGAGTATGTGCATATGTGTTTGCAGATAGTTCACAAAGCCCAAGAATGCTTTGGTCAGTGTTCTGGTCACTGCTGCCAGACTTCCCAACAAGCACATGCCAGAAAACCAGGTACCAATTGCTGCTCCAGCTTCAGAAACTTTGCCTTCTTTCAGGGCTCAGCTCAGGTGCCATCCCTTTTAGAAAGACTTTCCTCATACCTAGGTCTTAGATCAAGTGTTCTTAATCTTTTGTGTGTCATGGATCTCTTCAGCAGTCTGGTAAAACTGATAGATGGACCCATTCTCAGACTAATTTTTCAAAAAAACATATTTCCACATTAGTCATGTTGTGAAAGAAAAATCAGAACAAAAGGGAAAAAACCACAAGAAAAAAAAAAAAACAAGAGAAAATAGTATACTTCGATCTGTATTCAGACTCCATAGCTCTTTCTCTGGATGTGGACAGCATTTTCTATCATGAGTCCCTTGGAATTCAGACTAATGTTTTTAAACACATAAAATACATAGGATTACAAAGAAAACAACTTACATTGAAATTAAATTGTCAAAACATTTTTAAAACAAGTTTACAGACCCTATGAAGGTTAAGATCCCATGTGTTAGTCTCCCCCTTCTTCGAATGACTTTGTATATATTTAATCTGTGTTCACAGTATTGTTCATTGAAGGCAGCAGCTATGAAGGTTTTGTATTTGTACTCCAGGGGCCACTCTGAGTTTACTCTTTCTACTCCCACTAGCCCTGGAAGGTGAGGTCCCCCAAGGGTAGCTGATAGCTTTTTTCCTCAGGATTCTAGGAGTAACCCTGTGGTCTTGCTATCACTCATGAGCCTCCATCCTGTCTGCTAGCCATTGATTCCCAGTTAGCCAATCATAGTTTTGAGATCAGGGTATTTACTATATAGGTTGGTAGATGGCACAGTGAATAGAGCACTGAACTTGGAATCAGGAAGACTCATCTTCATGAGTTCAAATCCAGCCTCAGACACTATCTATGTGACCCTGGGCAAGTCACTTAACCCTGTTTGTCTCAGTTTCCTCATCTATAAAATGAGCTGGAGAAGGAAATGGCAAATCACTCCAGTATCTTTGCCAAGAAAACCCCAAAATGAGGTTACAAAGAGTCGGATATGACTGAAAAATGTTCACAACAACATTTACAACAACAGAATAAGAAAAGCTGGCATAAAACCCACATCCCCAAGCAGTCAGTAATGGGGGACTGGAGCTTGGGAGGAGGATGAGGGCAGTTCTCCAAAGGGTCAGATTTATTCCCCAGGAAATATGCATTCTTAGTACTAATAAATTTTGGCTCAACCCCTAAGAGTAATCTATTTATTTTCCTCCTTATTTTCATTTATCACAGCAAAATCTTGATTAACTGGAACACTCCAGGAATGGGAGGAGGGGATTTCAGGTTAATTCTGCTTCCTTAGAGGAAGCATTGCACAGTGGTTAGAGTTGGCCTTGGAGCTAGGAGGACCTGGCTTTGAGACTCACCTCTGACACATACTTGGAAGTGTCAGTATTGAGTCCTCATAACTACTGGGGCAGTCTAGCCCATTCCACAATCTTGGGCCAAAAAAGTCAAACTGCCAAAGGTGAGAGTTGCCTACTATTTAAAATTGTCTTACAAATAGCATGACTGAAAGAGCCCAAGTGAGAGCCTGAGGTCTTGGCTAGAGTCTGGAATCCAGAGAAGTGGAGCAACCACAGTCCTCGTTATAGGTATATATCAGGCATATTGCAATTTGTTTAACTTCTAGTCTTTTCTCCCCTACTTCTCTAGTCCAGAAAATTCTCCCTTCCTTTTTATAAAAGTTATATTCTGGCAAAGGTATGCTGGTAAAATGTTTAACAACCAGCTTACCTAAAAAAAAAACATTTAGCACATTTTCACATTTAATCCGAGGTATTAACATTTCCCCACAATTTCCAGAAGTCTAGATGATCAACAAAACAATAAATCCAGCCCTTATTTGTAGCATTTGCTGATTTCTGAGGTGTGAATCATCGCACTGAAAATTTAACAGAAGGTTTGAATTGGTTCCAGTGTACCCCTATGTGCTGGTGACTTTTATCTCAGCATACCAGGCCCCTTAAGTTTTTTTCACGGTAGTCATTAATCTCATAAGATCAAAGAATTAGAATTGGAAAGGACCTTAGAGGTCATTTAGTCCAATTCCCTCCTTTTAAAGATGAGTAACAGTCCTATAGAGGGGAAGGGATTTGCCCAGAATCCCCAGGTAATGCTTGAACTAAGGTCCTCTAGTCCTCTGGATCCAAATCCATCACTCTCTTCTCTTTCTTCTGCACTGGAGATTTTCACTTCCAAGCTCAGGGATTTGCATTTTATCCTAGATGCATAAGGACTTGGTGTTTAGTAAGTGCTCTATACTATATGAATGAATCTATAGATATTTACCTTAAGAAGTGAGCAGAAAAAAAAAGGCCCAGAAAACAATGCAAAGGTCTTCCTTTCCTTATGTACTCTCCAAATTTTAAATATTACTTGATTTTAAGCTTCTTCATTTTAAGACTCTTGTGAACTTCAAAAAAACAAAAACAAAATACAATTGCGGGTACTCCTAATGTACTCTATGTATTCTTTTCTGTTTGTTTGTTTGATATCAGAAACACATACTACCCAAATACAAATGAAGCATCATGAAAAAGAAGAGAACTTTTACCAGCTAACACAGAGTGTTGTTCAATATATGCACTTTTATTGTTGCTGTTTAGTCTTTCAGTTGTGTCCAACTCTGTGACCCCTTTTGGGGGTTTTCTTGACAAAGTTACTGGTTTGCCATTTACTTCTGCAGATCATTTTACAGATGAGGAAACTGAGGCAAACAGGGTGAAGTGATTTGCCCAGGGTCACACAGCTAGTAAGTGACCAGATTTGAAATCAGGAAGATGGGTCATCCTGATTCCAAGCCCAGCACAGCACCACCTAGCTGTTCCAATATTTGCACTACAATGCCTTAATGGCCAACAATAGGTCCCAACCCAAGCCTCATTTGGTCATTGTTTGGATTCTGATGGCTCAGAGTTAGTGTGAACAGCAATTGTTTCTGTTTTGGTCAGAAACCCTGAAGGTCTTCCCCTCCTAGATTGATTTTATTTTTTTGACTAGGTAAAAGAAACTATTCTTTGCCTCATTTAGGCTTAATAACGGAATGGGCTTTGCAAATCAAATGGATCTTCCTAAGGTTATGCTACCAGGAAAGCAATGAGCTGCAAAGCATGTCTCAGGCTCCTGACCCTGCCTTGGGGAGTCCTGTGATCCCCACTGCAGTGTTAAGAGGGCTACCACTTGGGATTTTCCTGGGGAACCCTGTGGTCTGCACAGCCTTCCTTAGGGATTATCATGAGGTTCTTCCTCAGGACTTTGGCCCTGCCTAGGAAGTCCAGTGATCCCCAAAACCCTGCTTCTCACAGAGGCAAAACTAGGACCCACATAATCCTGACTCCAAGGCTGACAGCCATCTCATCCACTGTACCATGCTGATCCCAGCATAAAAGTACCCCTTGATTAACTGTGTAGGAGTTGTTTCTGTAATATTCACCAGAATTAATAAAAATACCAAATAATAGTAATTCCTATTGTCTAAATTTTTGTGTCCATTTGTATCCTCAATTCTTTGATAATTCATCATTCACTCAGAAAATTTTAACTGGGTCTTGTTTTGTTCAGGACACTTTCTTATGTGCTGGGAAAGATATAAAATTCAGATAAGAACTAGCCCCTTTCCTTACGGAACCTGTAGTATAATAGAAGAATTCTAATAACTCAGACAGTAATTTAAGGTTTACAAAGCACTTTCCTCGCAGCAGATTTGTGAAATAGGTAGTACATATATTGTTGGCCCAATCATAAAGATGAGGATACTGAGGCTCCAGCCATTCTGGCTTCATTCCCCCTCCCCAGATTGTTCTACCTCCTCAGAAGCCTGGCCCTCACTTTAGGATATTTCTGCCCTGAGGCCTGCTCTCCTCTTGGGTTAACCCCTGCCCAGAATTGCCCCTATCTCATCCTTGCTTTCCAGTTATACTTTGTGTGTTGTCTTCCACCATTAGACTATAAATTCCTTGAGGGTAGGGACTACCTGGCCTGGCCCCTTGTAATCTCCACTACTAACAGGCATTAATTCTGGCACCAATAGGGTGAGCAGTGGGGCTTGGGGTGGGATAAAGGAAGATGCCTAAGAAAGGCGGAACCAGCCCAGATCATAAACAGAGCAGGTCAAAACTTCTGTATACCAATTGGATCAGGCCATGAGTGACCCTGAACTTCCAGTCTGGATGTGGTGGGGAGAGTCAGTCAAGAGAAAAAGAGAGAGACAGAGACAGAGACAGAGACAGAGAGAGTGTATGACAGAGCCAGAAAGGGAAAGAAGGGGCCACCTTTTTTTCCTGGTATTTGTATCCCCAGCACTTAGCACATGTTAACTACTTAAATTCTCTCTCTCTCTCTCTCTCTCTCTCTCTCTCTCTCTCTCTCACACACACACACACACACACACACCAGGAAGTAAGTGGTCCAAAGACGTATGATTTTCTTAGAGTTAGAAGAAACCTCAGAGGTTATAAGACCATGTTTTCACATGAAAATGACCTTAGACGTGATTGGATCATTTTTACAGATGAGGAAACTGAGGCCCAGAGAGGTGACGGTAACTGTGCTGGTAAATGTTTAACTCACTCTCCAAGCCCTAGCCAGAGCAGGCTCCAGCAGGTGCCTGGGTAAAAGGATTTGCCAGGGGCAGCTAGGTGGCGCAGTGAGTAGAGCATCAGCCCTGGAGTCAGGAGGACCTAAGTTTAAATCCGGCCTCAGACACTTGACACACTTCCTAGCTATGTGACCTTGGGCAAGTCACTTAACCCCAACTGCCCTGCCTTCCCCGCCCTCCAGCAAAAAAAAAAGGATTTGCCACGCTCTCAGCCCCCATCTTCCAGGTATTAAGTAACAGAGCCAAAATTTGAACTGAGGCCTTCTGGCTCCAAATCCAGGGCTTTTTCCCCTGTACCGGGCTATACCATCTATCCAGCCCAAGCCTGAATAGGAATCTTCTAACATATCCCTGGCAGCTCTGATCATCTAAAATATCCTGCATAATTTGTCCCTTTCAAAGATGACCAGGCAGGTGTTGGGAGATGGAGTGTGCTTCCCAGAGGCCCTATAATCATATTAGGTAGCCTCTTATTCTGTGACACATAAACATAGACCCTGGCACCCCAGAAACTATTTTTTTTTACAAATAAGTGATGTCAATGTTGTGTTGTGTTTGTCCTTTATTCTTGAAGAAGACCATGACATCAGGGAAATTATGACATGACTTGCAGTTGACTTTGATTTGAATGAGGGAGGGCTGAGCAAGGTCACCAGCCTCACTTTCTCCCCCAGAGCCATCTGGGTCTAGTGGCCTGATATTCACCAGGATGACTGGAGATGGCCCAGGATGCATTGGGAGACCCTGCCCCTTCCGGCTAAGGCCTTTTCAGGTTCTCACTTTGAGTGAGGTAAGGCCCATTCAGTGAATAGGCCTCTTTAAGAAGTTAATCAAGGGATGGCCCCTTTAATCAAAGCTCAAGAAAAAAAATCAAACTGGGAGGGGAAGACCCTCAGGGTTCCTGGCCAAATTTCTCTCTAAAAGCCAAAAAACCATTGTACTTTATTAAAAATCCCAGTAAACAAGGCTACTGGTAATTAAATTTTTGCTATAAAATGCCCCTAAACTACTGACTCTCTGGAGATTTCCATCTTTCTAACAATGTAAAGGAACCTGAAACTTCATGCTATACAAGGAGGCTGGAGATGCATTTTGTGACAAATAATCCTGTGTGAACATCCTGGCTCCCTGTAATCTCCCTGATGTCTCAGAAACAAATTAGGTGTGGTGGGTAGGCTGGGTGAGGTGCCCAAAGACTGAAGGTGTTATGCCATTTTCAGCAGCACTTTGCAACATCCAGTTGTTATCAGAACAGGTGGCAGTCTTCAAAGGCTTTCAATTAACAAATATTTACTGAGCACCTACTATTTCCTTACCAAATTACTCTGGAGATAATCTGACCTCTGCCCAAATTCCAGCACTTAGAAAGAAACACACAGACATTCAGAAGGAACTCAGTTCCTTGGCATGCATTTGGGGTGGAGGGGAAGGTGGGGTGGAAAAACCAGAAAGAAAAATACCCTTAGAAGAAACTGGCTGTGAGATAGGTTTGAGGTATCTGTTTCCTCAGGCCCAGCTGGGCAAACTTCCATGACAGGAAGGCAGCCGGCTGAGAGGGAAGGGCTCCTTAAGTCATGAAGGTTCAGAAGAATCCAGGGAGGGGGAAACCAAACTGACCCTACTGGCTTCAGTGTTGGGAGTCTTGCAAAGACCAAGCAGCAACAGAAGAATTTCAGGTGTGGGCAGAAAGCCAGCTCCGTGGGAGAGCTACGAGTGATTATATTAGTCCTTGTGGAGAGAATCACATAATCTCAGCGTCGGAAGGGAATTCAGAGGCCATCTACCCAAGCCACACCCTCAGCAAGTTCCAGCCTGTGCTGTAATGAGGGGGTCCCTAAGCCTTCCACTGCACTCCTCAAACAACATTTATAGAGCATGACAGGCATCTCCTGGCCTATGTTTAACAATCAGGTTCTCTCTCTTCAAAAAATGTATGCACACACATTCTGTGCTGCATTATTAACCCTTTCTTAATTCTTGACAATCAACAGAACAGTAAATCAAGTTCTGATTTCTAGCAGTTGTTGATTTCTGAAGTCTAAATTCTCACAGTGAAAATGTAAACAATCAGGTTAGAAGAGGTTACATCTCGCTCCAGCATCCCCTTTCCTCTAAGGTCTAGCTAGGAGCTTATCCCTTATTTATGAAAAGTTTTCAGATCCTGCTTATCTTTAGAGACAGGCTTATCAAATACCCCCTTCAGACCCTGGAATGATGTGTCAGTATAACCCTAGGTGCAGGCTTGTCTCAGTGAAAGAACAATGATTTGATGATCTTCCAATATTCTTCCTTTTCTTATGATTTTATTCAACCTTGGAAACAGTCATTTGTCTAAGGTTACAAACCATTCATGGTGAGTGACTAGAAATGGGTGCTGATATAAGGGGGGAATGAGATGACCAAAAGTATGTGTCAATCCATGATCATATGGCTGTAATTCTGTCCTACCCTCACCCCCTACCACAACACAAAATTATTAGATACCTGAATTCTGCCAGAAGTTATTCATTCCTTTGTATTCAACAGTGACTTCTACTCTGCCCTTTTGGAATGCAAGTGTCCCTGGGAGGACCTCTGATAACAGTAGGGGAAGAAAAATCTTGGAGATGGAAAAAAGTGTGCAAGAAGGAAAAGTAAGTTACTCTGAAGATGAATTTTGCCTACTGCATAATCTTTCCTGGGTTCCAGCACTGATGAATGCTGTTTCCTGTCCTTAATGATAGGACAAGAATCCCAAGATAGGATTCTTGATCAGATGTGGGTTGGTCTAAATGATCTTTGAAGGACAGCTGAGAGTCGGGGTCCAATATATATGACAGCCTAATAACGGACTAAGTCTAATAAAATGAAATTTAATGGGGATAAATGTAAAATAATACGCTTGGATTCAAATACTCAACTTCATAAGTATGCTATTTAGTCATAGAGTCATATAGCAAAATTAATAGTAGAGTTAGATCTTAAAACCCAGGTCGCTTCAATATCAGGATAATGTTACTCTGACTATACCAAAGTTGCCTTGTCAGAGGTTTACTATGCCATGCAGAAAACCTAGTGTAATAGGCAGAAAGAAAATGTTTAGCTAAAAGACATAGACGATAAATCTAGTAAGGGTTATTAAGCAACTTAGCCAAAGCAGGAGGACAATTCAATAAAGATGGATCATATAAAGTGAGTACATAACCAGAGTAAGGCAGCAGAAAGAATGAACTTTTAGAGAAGTATAGATAGGGAAGCAATTGGGTTTTTTATTAATTTAAATTAAATGTTTTATTACATATGTCTTTTGGCTTATTTTATGATTGGCAGGTATATATGTTATATATTTTTATTCACATATTTATTTCAACAGCAAACTGTCAAACCTGAAAAAGAACATTGTATAATGAAATACCTGTGTTTGTCCACTTAAACATTATTGAATAAAATAAAAATATCTTTTCTTAAAGGATAGTTAAATGAAGACAAGTTGCTTGTTGGGATACACAACCATAGAGAGTGACATTGTGGAGAAAATAGCCATGTCATAAGGCTATAAAACCATGCATATCTTAGAAAGATTATCACAGAAACAACTCAAGACTGGGTCTATCCTGCCCCTCTTCTATGTTATGGAATTCCCATATTTGAAGGGCATGTTCCAGTTTCATCTCAGTCTTTATCTCATCAATCAAGTTTTAGTAATTCTGCCCCCACCTGCCCCACAATGTATGACTTTTCATTTAGTCACACTAAAGTTCTCTGCCTGGTCTGCTCTCCTGACACAGTCCCATAAGGTCCTTTAGCAGCTTATACCCATCTGCTTGACATTTTACTACTAGGACAAGTTTAATGCTGTCCTCACATGAAGGTGGCATTACTTGTTTCTTCTTGCTGGTCTTAGGAAGACTTGGATTCAAGTCCCTAGAACTTACTAGCTATGTAGCCTGGGAAAGTCACTTCATTTTCTCTGAGCCTCAATTTCCTTGTCTGAAAAATGGGGCTAGTGTCTATAATTTACCTCTCGGAGAGTTGTAGAGCTCAAATGAAATGATGTATGTAAAGTCCTTTGCAAACAGTAAATCACTACATGTCAGTTTTTAGTATTGTATTATCTTATTTTTGACAATGCTGTTTATTAAGGGGTCAGTATTCTATAGTTGGGCCACTAGGGGGTGTAGTGGTTAGAGTGTTGGGCCTGGAGTCAGGAATATTTATCTTCCTGAGTTCAAATCTGGGCCTCAGACACTTACTAACTGTGTGACCCTGGGCAAATCACTTAACGCTGTTTGCCTCAGTTTCCTCACCTATAAAATGAGCGGGAGAAGGAAATGGCAAACCACTCCAGTATCTTTGCCGAGAAAACCCCCAATGGGGTCATGAAGGGCCAGACATAACTGAAAATGACTAAACAATGAGAACATGCCATAGTCAGATGCAGCCTGGTGGACCAGAAAGGCTACCTGCCACCTTAGCACGTCACCTTCTGTCTGGAGCTCTTTGATCCTGACTGATGAGAGTTTACCTGATCTAGTGGGTCACTGATCCACCCCGTACACCAGCCTTCGTCCTTCTCTCCTCCTGCTCTGAGAACAATAATCAAATTAACCCTATCGATCCTGCAAAGGACATCAACCATGTGCCACTTACCATTGCTGTGATTCCTTAGACTAAAATACCACCCTCTGACCTGCACTGTTTTTTCTTCCCTTACTAGAATGTAAATTGCCTGAGGGGTAGGTCTAAGGCAGGGGTGGGGAATCTGTGGCCTCACAGGTTCCCCATCCCTGGTCTAAGAATTTGTGGTTTTTTGCTTGTTTGTTTTTTGGTTGTTTTTAGCCACAGTGCCTTACATGTAGTAAGCACTTAAAAAGAAACTTACGATGGCAATTATTCCAGAGCATTTATAGACAGCCTCAGCAATTCTG
Source organism: Trichosurus vulpecula (assembly GCF_011100635.1). Lineage (NCBI taxonomy): Eukaryota > Metazoa > Chordata > Mammalia > Diprotodontia > Phalangeridae > Trichosurus > Trichosurus vulpecula. The sequence continues at coordinate 155,939,453 of NC_050574.1, forward strand.
AGCACTGTTGTAAATGGATCCAAGCATTCACCAGTGACCTGAACTTGGGGTTTCCTCCAGCCCCTAGTCTTTGCAGATTCCCCATTTGGAACTTCCCCCACCTTTCTTCAAGCTTCTATCTTGGCCAGCGTCTCCTCCGTAGGTTGAAAAAGTTGTAAGAAAAACCCAGAGAAAGGGAGAGAAAGTCTGTGAATTAGGCAATATTAAAACCCACAGCTGCGACCCAGCAGCCTGGACCTCACATGGCCCAGAAAACCTGATGTCTCAACTTCTGCTGTCTGAAAGTGGGATCTATTCTGAAACTGGGATGAGAGGGCCCTTAATTATAATAACACCTGGCTTTCTTGGGAGGCTTATTTGGCAGCTAGAAGACCTGGAAAGAGACTTCTGGATTCTGCCCCGTCTCAAGTGACGCTTCACAGCTCCAAAGCCCTGGCTCACCATGGAACTCTTTCTCAGTCAATCCTACTGAAAGCTGATGCTGAGACTTCCATTTGTCCAAGAAAGAGGGAGTAATTGGACTAGTGCAGGATTTTGCTCAGGCCTACCTCACTCCCTGCCCTCCCCATTTAACTGGTTAGTCACTGAGACCTGGAAAGGACCTCAAAAAGTACTTTCTTCTCATGCTCTTCTAGCTCATTTGCAACCCGGCTTCTGATCTCATCATGCAACTGAAATTGCTCTCTCCAAAGTTACCAATATTCTCTCAATTGCCAAATCTAAGGACCAATTCTCAGTTTTCATCCTTCTTAAACTCTCTGCAGCATCTGATTCTCTCGATTACCCTCTTTCCTGGATACTCTAGGTTTTCATGACACTGCCCTCTGTCTTTGGTTCTCTTCCTACCTGTCTGACTAGCTTTTCGAGGTTTCCTTTATTGGATCATCATCCATTTCATGCTTCTTAAATGTAGGTGTAGCCCAAGTCTGTGGTTTTGGCCCCCTTCTCCCTCTATACTATCACATTTTGTGACCTCATCAGCCCTAATGAGTTGAATTATTATCTCTAGGCAAATGACTTCTAGATTATAGCAGGTCCTAGTTTCTATCCTGAACACCAACCCCAAAAAATGTCCTGTTGAACGTTACAAACTTGATGCTGTTCAAATTCAAAATGTCCAGAACAGACTTATTTATCTCCCCTCCCACCAAAAATCTCCCACGCTTTCTCAAACTTCCCTATTTTTGTCAAAAGCACCACCATTGCTTCTGGTCACTGCTTCCCTTGACTTCTCATTCTTTCCTACCCCACATACCTAATCAGTCAGCATCATTTCGCCACAGCATCTCCCACATCTAGCCCATTCTCTCCAGTTATACCATACCACCCCAGTTCAGGTCCTCAGCACCTCTTAACTGGAGTTCGCAGTGACTGCCTAATTGATTTCTCTGCTTCGTCCTCTATACAGATACCAAAGTGATTATTTCTAAAGTGTGAATTTAACCAGGGATGGGGAACCTGTGGCCTCGAGGCCACACATGGCCTTCTAGGTCCTTGGGTGAGGCCTTTTGACTGAGTCCAAATTTTACAGAACAAATCCTTTTATTAAGGGGATTTGCTCTGGAAAGTTTAGATTCAGTCAAAGGGCCACACTTGAGGACCTAGAAGGCCACATGTGCCTTCAAGGCCCATAGGTTCCCCACTGTAATGTTAAGCAGGGTGGGATTTTTTTTACTGTTTTCTCTTTGAGAATGCTAAAGTGATCAAGTGCCTTTGATCAAGTCTTATTAGGTGCTAAGCCCAGGCCCACATCCTTTTGCTGATTAGATGTGAAGCCTTTGGGCCTTAAACTCAGAGGTTGGTATTTTATTTGGAGCTCTCACTCACTAGAAGAGTGTTGATGTGAAGACTTTGGGTAGCCACTGGACCCCCTGGCCCCCTTTGAAAAAACCCAGATGTTGGTGCTTTTCTGGTAATTATGTGTTGCGATTTGGTCTGTTTATATTGTCTCTGTAATTTCTGTTTATATTTGCTCTGAAGTTCAGGGTGCTGGCTTTTCCCCCTGCACTAAGTGAATGACATATGTATGTTTGATTAAAGTGAGACTGTAAACCCCTTAAAGTTGCTTTCCTTAGAAAAGAAGATCAAAGAATCTGTGCTAGCAGCTCTCCTGTATGCTGTTGTAGTTGGTCTTTTACCTCCACAGCAGCTGCTAGCAACATTGTTGTTACACCCATCCCTGGAACCAATACTATCCCCATTCAATAAACTTCAATGGCTCCCTATTACCTCTTCTAGAATAAAATGTAAACTCTTTTGTTTAGATATTCTGTGATGAATAGTCTGATTGGCTTGCTGTAGCTTTCATTCCATACACACCCTCCCATGTCTGTGCCTTTGTGTTTACCGTCCCCCATGCCTGAAATGGGCCATGTTATCTCTACCTTTTTGAATTCCTAGTTTAACTTCAAGAATCAGCTTGTGTCAAATTCTACATGAGGACTTTCCTGGCCCTCCCAGATGCTAGCGCCATTTCTTCTTCCAAGGCTACCTCTGTTTCATGTGTTTTACATACACTTAGGGAATATTCCCTTTGAATCACTTGCCAATTCTCACTCACTTTGCCAGGCTTGCTACTTCTCCTCTCAGTATCCTAGGGTAATGCTGAAGAGCTGGGACAGGGAGATGGGGCGGATCTTATACTGTCATTCATAAGCGTCCACCTGATATGTTTCCCAATATCAGTTAACCATCAATTAGCCTTTCCAAAGGGATGCTTACTGAGAAGGTATATCAAGGACTGAAATATATCTCTCTAAACCAGGGGCACACTCTCCTCTACACACCCACTTGATCAATGGGAAGAACGGGCTTATACTTTTTTCCCCCATATTTATTTTATTTTTAACTTATGGAATAAAACAAGCATTTCCATAACATAATATAATAAAGATGATTGCACATGAAACTGCAAATCTATTATGTCCAGCTTGCTATTCCTTTTAAATATATAATAAACTTATCATGTAATTATTTTTATTTTTATCTTCCCTCCCCACCCTCACCCTAGAGATGGTTACCATTAGACACAAATAGGAATACATATATATGTAAAATTATTCTATATATACATTTCTACTTATCAGTTCTTTTTCTGATACAGATAGCATCTTTCTTCATATGTCCTCTATAGTTAATTTGGATATTTATAATAGTCAAAATAAGTTATTTGCTCAAAGTTACTGTATACAACATTCTCTTGGTTCTGCTCATTTTGCTCTTCATTATTTCATGCAAGTCTTCCCGTGTTTTTCTAAGATCACTGAGCTCATCGTTTCTTATAGCACAGTAGTATTCTATCACAAGTAGATACCACAACTTGTTCAGCCATTCCCTAATGGATAGGGATCCCTGCAATTTCCAGGTTCTTTTCCTTTTTCCTTAGTCATCTTTGAAAATAGACGTAGTAGTGATATTGCTGTGTCAAAGGGTCTTACGCTAGAATAATGGGCTTATACTTGAAGGAAACACATACATATGGCCGTTCATTCAAGTATTTACCCTTTATGACAGTATTCTTACAAATTCATGCTGTTGTTGTTGTCAGTCATTTGAGTTGTATCAGACTCTTTGCAACCCCATTTGGGGTTTTCTTGGCAAAGATACTGGAGTCGTTTGCCATTTTCTTCTCCAGCTCATTTTACAGATGAGGAAACTGAGGTAAACATGGTTAAGTGACTTGCCCAGGGTCACACAGCTAAGAAGTGTCTAAGCCTGATTTTGAAATCAGAAAGATGTGTCTTCCTGGCACTCTATCCTCTGTGCCACCTAACTGACCTACCAAGTCATGGTAGTATTCTATTTATCCCTAGGTCTGTGTCTCTCCTTCAATGTTTTGTATATGTCTTTGTAAAATCTGAGATCATAAGAGAGTTCCCTGTGCTCTCTGCCACCATGATGCTACAGCTGCTTTCACCTTTTCTTATTCATCGAGATCTCTTATGAATATATCCCCTCCCCCTGGGCCAACCTCACAACAATACTGTCAGTTTCTCACCTTACCTAGGACTGAATTCATCTTTCTGTTTGAGAAAATAACATTGTCTCCATGACAAAAGGCATCTGTGTTGTAATAATCCTTGTCCCAGCTAAAAAAGACAGAAAGATGCACCATTTTTTATAATTTTATATCTTTTTTGATCCTCACAGGTAACCAGGGCAGGTAGTATTGGCCCCATTTTAAAGCTTGTTGAACTAAAGCCCAGCGAATTTAAGTGATTTGCTCAAAGTCACATAGTAAGTGGCAGAGATGACACTCCTAACCCCAGATTTCTTAACTTACGGAATGAATATTAATAGCTTGCATTTGCATAGCTCTTACCATGTGCCAGGCACAGATATTATCTCCCTAAATCCTCACAACAACCTGGAAGGTAGGTGCTATTATGCTCCCCATTTTACAGTTGTGGAAACTGAGGAAAATAGACTTACTCCAGGTCACATAACTATTAAGTATCTGAGACTGGATTTGAACTCAGGTCTTCCTGATTGTAAGCCTAGGACTCTATCCACCATTCAACCTAGCTACCTCTTATTAAGGAGTCCTCTAAATCCAGGACTCTTTCCACCAATACCATAAACAAACCATGAATATTCCTATTTTCCCTTTTAGAGGGAGTTGTTTTGGAGAAACATTTTCAGCATCCCCTCCCCCTGGGCCAACCTCACAACAATACTGTCAGTTTCTCACCTTACCTAGGACTGAATTCATCTTTCTGTTTGAGAAAATAACATTGTCTCCATGACAAAAAGCATCTGTGTTGTAATAATCCTTGTCCCAGCTAAAAAAGACAGAAGGATGCCAGCGTGACTCTCCTTAGATTGGCTGAACATGCAGCATTCATTTTTCCAAAATGCTATAACCCTGAGCTCCTAATCTCCACATGTTCTAGATGTACTCCAAAAAACAACCAGAAATACGAGTCAAAGCGCATACGTTCTCAGTTGATCAGTTACATGGATGGAGGGTGCACAAATCCTATATCTGACAGCCAGGACCAGCCACAAAGAGGTTAGATCTTAGGATCATTCTCAAAAAAAAAAAAGATTATTGATTTCCCACACAGATTCATAAAATGTTGGTGCTGAGAGGGACCTTAGAATGTAAGCTGTTTCAGGGTAGGGTCTGTTTCGTTTCTGTCTTTGTATCCCCACGGCCTAACATAAACATAGGCAAGCCATCAATCAACAAGCATTTAAGTTCCTACTATGTGCCAACAGTATGTTAGAGAATTGGTGATACAAAGAAGAAAGTAAAACAGTCTTTAACTAACAGAGATGATTCCTTTAGAGGAGATAACATCTACCCAAATTTTTGTTCAGTTGTTTTAATCATATCCAATTCTTTGTGACCCCATGTGGGGTTTTCTTGGCAGAGACCCTGGAATGGTTTGCCATTTTGCTTCTCTAGCTCATTTTACAGATGAGGAAACTGAGGCCAACAGGGTTAAGTCACTTGCCCAGGGTCACCCAAATACATTATATGCAAAATAAATACAAGGTAATTTGGAGTGGGAGATGAAATAGACACTAGCAGCTGTACAGATCAGGAAAGGTTTATGCAGAAGAAGGCACCTAAGCTGGGTGTTGATGGAAACTAGGGGTTCTAAGAGGCAGAAATGAGATAAAGGTGCATCTTAGGAATGACTAGGAAGAGGTGAGAGGGAGTGGACAGCCAGTGTAAAGCACTGGAAAAGGGAAATTATAAAATTATAAATTTATAAATATATTTATATTTATAAATTATATTTATTTATATATTATATTTATATTTATATATTATATATTTATATATTATATATATTTAATAATATATTTAATATATATTTAATAATATATTTATAATATATATTTATATATTATATATATTATATTTATATTTATACAAATTATAAAATCATAAAATCATCTAGCTTCTAGCTAGAGCTAGAAGGAACCACCAAGTCTCTCTAGCTCAATTCCTTCGTTTTATAGCTAAAGAAACAGAGGCCCATGGGGAAGCTAGGAGGCGCAGTGAGTAGAGCACTGGCCCTGGAGTCAGGAGGACCTGAGTTCAAATTAGACCTCAGACACTTTACACATGTACTAGCTGTATGACCTTGGGCAAGTTGCTTAACCCCAATTGCCCTGCCCCACCCAAAAAAAAAGAAACAAAGAAAAAAAAGAAACAGAGGCCCAGTGAACTTAAGTGACTTGTCCAATGTTGTACAAGTAGTAAATTACAAAAGCAAGATTCAACCCTAGGTCCTCTGACTCCACAGAAAGAAGCCCAGTTTTGCTGAACCATATAGTACACAGAGAAAAGTGATGGATAAAGCTAGAAAAATAGATTATGGTGAGGTTCTAAAGAGTTTTAAATACCAAACAAAGAAGTTTATAGCTATTCCTAGAGATAATATGGAACCTTCGGGTAGAGTAGTGGTATCATGAAAACAATATCCTAACCCTCTCTCCCAAGGAAGTTAGTCTCATTTCCTTAAAATACATGGAAACTATCTTCAAGACTTGATTGGCTCCGGTGACTAAAGGTTTAGGCTATTGACATCACTTTTTGGTGTCTGTAGGACTGAGCAACCACAAAGAGCACCATGCGTTTTCTGTCACTTGGCTGGCAGACCATACTGGCAATTCAGAGAGAGGGAAGCTTCGCTCAACTGAACAAGCTATTTGTAAACCATATTCCTGTTGGATACTCTTCTCCTGCTATGGCCAAGTAAATCTGCTTTTGTTAACTGTTGAGTGATGAGCAAATATCTCATTTTGTTCTATTATCAAACATAAACTATTATGGGACTGACCTAAGTCAGGCCCAGCCCAGGGCACATGGTCAGACCTGTGCTTTAAGAAAATTACTTTGGGTACAGGGCTGAATCCAGAGAAAGAACTGATAAATAGAAGTATGTCTAGAATGATTTACATACACACACATAGATATAGATATATATGGATAGACCTATTTGTCTACTGGTAGCCATCTCTAAGGTGGAGAAGGGGAGAAGAAAAAAAGGAAAAGAGTTACATGATTATTATATACTTAAAAGGAATAGCAAGTTGCACATAATAGATTTGCAGTTTCATGTATAATCATCTTTTTTGTATTCTACTGTGTTTGGAAATGCTTATTTTATTTCTCAAGTTCAGAATAAGATAAATTAAAAAAAAAAAAAAAGAAAATCATTTTGGCTGACATGTGGAAGATGGATTGGAATAGGAACAGACTTGATGCAAGAAGCCTGCAATGCCCAGATGAGAAGTGATGAAAGGCTGAACAAGAGAAGTATCTGTGTAAGGAGAGAGAAGGGAATGAATGTGAGAGATGCTGTGAAGGTAGGAAATACAAGATTTGGTCATTTGTGGCTATATGGAACATGTGAAAGTAAGAAGCTGAATATGACACCAAGGTTGTATGAATGTGGGTGACTAGAAGTTTGCTGATGCCCTTGATAAAAATAGAGAAGAGTGGAAGAAGATTTGGGGATGGGGGTGGGATAATGAGTTCCATTTTGAATATGTTGAGTTTGAGATGCCTACAGGACATTTGGGTTGGAATGCCTCATAGGCAGTTAGTGGTGCAGAACTAGAGCTCAGTGTAGAGACTAGGCTGGATATACAGGTTTAAGAATCATCTTCTTGATAAATGCAAAGACTTGGGCTTCTGGGATAAGAACTCACTCTCTGACAAAAACTGCTGGGAAAACTGGAAAACAGTATGGCAGAAACTAGGCATAGACCAACATCTTACACCATATACCAAGATAAAGTCAAAATAGGTACATGATTTAGATATAAAGGCTGATATTATAAGCAAAGTGGGAGAGCAAGGAATAGTTTGCCTGTCAGATTTATGGAGAACAGAACAATCTATGATCAAACAAGAAATAGAGAACATTATGAAATGCAAAACGGATAATTTTGATTACATTAAATTGAAAAGTTTTTGCACAAACAAAGCCAATGCAACCAAGATTAGAAGGGAAACAGAAAACTGGGAAACAGTTTTTACAACGAGTGTCCCTAATAAAGGCCTCAGTTCTAAAATACATAGAGAACTGAGTCAAATTTGTAAGAACAAAAGTCATTCTCCAGTTGACTAATGTGAAAATATGTTTAATATGAATCTATATGTAGAGCCTATATCAGATCGAATGCCATCTTGGGATGGGGGAGGGTAGGAATGGGTAGAAAATTTGGAACTTGAAATCTTATGTAAGTGAATGGTGAAAACTGAAACAAATTAATTTTTAAAAATAAATTTTAAAAAAGAGTCATCTTCACAGAGATGATAATTAAATCCATAGTATCTGATGAGGTCATCAAGTGAGAAAAAGTTGTGAAAAATAGAGAAAAGGACCCAGGACTGGGTTATAGTCAGTTTGGGCTTGTGTCCAGCTCAAACCAGTAAGTTTCCAGTGTAAAAATTTACACTTGGGAAATTGGAAAATGCTATAAATCAAGGCTTGATTTATGGTTTTGTTGATTTCTAGACTTAAGAAAGTGATGGACGAAATGTTAATAATAATGCAGATTAAACTTATATGTGTCCTGTGTACATTTTTGAGGGAGGAAAGTTGGTTGTTAAACATTTACCAGCTCGTCCCTGGATAGACCCACGGTTTGAGGACATGAAGTGAATGAAGATCCAGCAAGGGAGGCTGGAGAGTAGTCAGCCAGGTAGAACAAAGAAGGAGAGAATAGCGTCACAATAGTCCAGTGGGGAGAACGTGTCTAGGAAGAAAGAAGAGCCAACATTGTCGAATGTTACAGAGAAGTCAAGATAGGAGTATTAAGACTTAACAAACATTTATTGAATGAAGGAGTGAGTAAGTGAGTAAAGAAACGAGTAGAGATCACCTGGTCCAACCTCTTCATTACATATAAACTGAGGCTGTAACATGTCCACTGACACATGGCAAATAAATGATAGAGCTGGGGCTAGAATTTGGAGGTCACTAAATGATAATTCAGGTAGACCCTGACCCCTCCTGATTCCTCATATATTACCCCCCAATTTGTTTGTAACACATTTTTCCCCTCAGACAGCACTTTGTTTTTGTGAGGGACAAATGGTCCCCTTGTTTGTAATAGCTGTGGGGGTATATGCAGTCCCTCTTAAAAGAGGCTATAGGATACATGCCATAGTCCTGCATGTACTGGCAATGGGTAGATGGTCTTGCAGAATTCATGCAATAGCAATAAGTGAGACAGTGGATTAAAGTCAAGGAAGGGGCTCTCAGGTGAGGTAGCCCCCAAACTGCCCAAAAGCATTCTATATGAGATCTATGTTTGGTCTACGGATATCATATTTATCTATCATTTATCTATCGTGTGTGTTGTGGTTCCCATCATTTTTCAGTCATGTGCAACTCTCCATGACCCTATTTGTGGTTTTCTTGGCAAAGTTACTCTTTCTCCAGCTCATTTTACAGATGAGGAAACTCAGGCAAACGAGGTTAAATGACTTGCACAGGGTCGCACAGCTAGTAAGTGTCTGAGAATGGATTTGAACTCAGGAAGATGAGTCTTTCTGATTCCAGGTCCGACACTGCAGCCACTGCACCTCCCAGCTGCCCAGTACATTAAACATAGATAAGCCTCACATGGGGGAGGGGTGAATCTCATGTTTAGGAATCTTTCTCTCTCACGTGTGGAGAGTCTCTGGGTATCTATGTATGTATCTATTTATCTATACATACACACAGGATGGGCAGCTAGGAAGTGCAGTGGCTAAAGTGGCAGGCCTGGAGTCAGGAAGACTCATCTTCCTGAGTTCAGATCTGGCCTCAGACACTTGCTCTCCACATGGGAGTGAGAGAGAGACACACACACAGAGACAGAGACAGAGAAAGAGACAGAGAGAGACCCATAGAACAAACATAGATAAGCCTCACATAGAGTACTATTGGAGAATCTATCTCTATCTATATCCATATTTCATATACATGTATATATAATGGTATATGCTCATACTTTCCAACTTATGGGAATCTTACATTTGTTTAACAGTATGACTATAGTACATTTCTCTTGCTTGTGGGAAATTCAAACTGAGTTAGGGTGTGTTCTTCCCCCTTATGCCTGAGCTTGTGCTGAAGCAAGGATAATGCATTCCAACACCTAAAAGGGATTAAAACCTCTTCCCAAATCTCTTCCAGGATGTGAGTAGTCACCAGTTTTGTTTTTAATTGGGCATAGGATACACACAATCATGTAGGAGGTGGAGGCTGGAGAGAATAAGCAAAATAAATAAGCACTTGGCCACTTTGCCTAGAAGCCAGGAATGTTAGAATTCTGACCAGCTGCCATCAGCAGCCCACCAAAGTCTCAGGCCAGGAGAGGGACGGAGACATCACTTGACCTCATTCACCACCCTTCCTCCTGTTTGTATACCAGCACTTAGCACAGTTCCTGGATCATAAATGTTTGTGGACTGACATGGCACCAGGACGGAGGAAGTATCTTCTCCTTCTTCCTAGAATTCTGTTTCATAATAATTCTATTTCCTATCATGAAAACTGGTGAAGTTTGAGAACAACCTACTTACTACAGAGAGCCATTTCTGGAGTCCAGTGTCTCTTTGGAAATGCTCTCAGCACAGGTGCTGGCTACATCCTAGAACTCTCTAAGCTACAGGGGTGGTGAACCAGTGTCCTCAAGGCAGCATGTGGTCCTCTAAGTCCTCAAGTGCAGTCCTTTGACTGAATCCAAACTTCACAGAACACGCCCCCTTAATAAAAGGATTTGTTCTGTAAACATGTACTTAGTCAAAAAGCAGCACCAAAGGACCTAGATGGCCACATGTAGTCTTGAGGCTGCAGGTTCCCCACCCCTGCCTGAGGCATTAGTCATTCTGTAGTTTGTATCATAGCTATTCGTATAGGTGATTTGTCCCCCTACTAGACCGTGTGCTCCATGAAAGTAGAAGTATCTACACATTTTCTCTTTCCAAATGTCTGCTACCACTTCCTGCCTATAGGAGGCACTTAATTAATGCTTCTTATAGTTAGATTATGGAACACATTGAAAGTCAGGCTTAAGGGTCTGGACTTATTATTATGTCATAGATTGTCAGAGCTAGAAGGGACCTTTGAAAAGTTCTAGTCCAATACCCTCATTTTATAGATGAGAAAACTGAGGCCCAAAGAAGTGAATGATTTACCCCTGGTACCGCAGGAAGTTAGTAGCAAAGTCAAGCCTCAGACCTAAAGCAACTCGACTCAGTACAGTGTCCCACTGCCCTAGAGGCAGCTAGGGGGCATGGTGGACAGAGCACTGTGCCTAGAGTCAGGAAGACCAGAGTTCAAATTTGGCCTCAGTCATTTAATAACTGTGTGACCCTGGGCAAGTCACTTAACCCATGTTGCCTCAGTTTCCTCAACTGAAAAACAGGAATAATAATAAATAATAATGTTATTTGAAAAAATAAAATATTACTTTAAAAAATAAATGCATGTTGACTGACTGCCTAGAAAGACCTCTAGACTTATAATCAAAGGACATATGCTTGAATCCCAGATCTGTCATTTCCTACCTATGTGACCTTAGACAAGTCACTTGACCCTCGAGCCTCGAGCTTCCTCATGTGTAAAATGAAGGAATATATTAGATGATCTCTAAGGAACATTCTAGCTCAAATCCCAAGCACCTATGAATAAAGGAGCAGCAGCATTGACAGGGAAGTCAAGAAGAGGGTTGTCATGACATGATTTCTTCTACTATTAGGTCTTTAGTGAGTCCACATTCTTAAGTCCAACAGAAGATGACAGTCACTGTCATTCCCAGGGACCAAGAGCTCCCAAAGTGTCAAAAGGGAGTCCGATTTTGTGTTTCCCAGTGCAGCACTTGTGGTCATGGGAGAAGGGAGGAAAGAAGAGGGAAGAAGAGGGAAGAAAATAGAAAGGGGGGATTGGAAGAGGAGGACAGGGGAAGAAGGTAGCCTCCATTGTTGTTGTATGTTATGTACCGACTGACCCAAATTTCATATAGGAAGAAAGAAACCTCCTCAGGTAACACTGACACTTTGGAGAAAGTGCTGAAGAGATGAAATGCCTGGCTGGGGTTTCTAAAAATGTTGTCCATTTTAATTGGATGTGTCTCTCCTGAACTACCTTGGTAGGAGGATTTCACTGGTGTAGGGTTTTTTAATCAGTAGAACTCATTTTCCTGGCCGACTTTTCTGTATACAGCAAAGAGGTTTGGGGGGCTGACAGGGAATACGAAAAATCCATTTGGAAATATGCTAATTTGGGAGATATTTGGGGGTTTTTTAATTGACAGTAAATTGCGTTGCTCCCTATTTCATGCATAAGTTAGTGCATATTTCAAATGAGAAAAAAAAATATGCCTCTCTTAAAGCAAGAGACTATGGCTTTCTTCTATCCTTTTTTCCCCACCACCTGAGAGATGGGATTTCCTTCTTTTCCCTGATTCCCAGGGCTTGAGGGACTCACCTCTATCTATACTACTATACTGTGAGATATGAGGTCTACAACCTCAACCTTAATTCAAAGGTAGGAAAACGTCGATCAGAGTTTATAAATCAAGAATTAGCCATAACTATATGCTTGAATAAATGCTCTCATTTGTGAGGGGAGTCACTCCAGAGCTTTCCCAAACTCTGTGATTCTTGTCTATATCTTTCTGCAAGACTTTCATAAGAGGTCCAACATGTTGGAAGCCTTCCTTTATTTTCTTAAAAAAATCAGGGTATCAGTGTAGTTCTCAGGCTATCCAGAAGTTCTTTTTTATTCTTAATACATGGCCAGCCCACTCCTTTTCTGGTTGTACATGTCCATGATGATTTCTTTTGCACCATTTCTTCCCAAGTTATGGTGTTATAGGTGGCTGGGGGCGGGGGGTTTGTTTGGGGAGAGGTGGGGTTGGGAGGACGTGGTCTGCACCTGTGATCTCATCAGTGTAGGCAGCTCCTGGTGGGGAAATTCCTTTACCAATGTAGATTAGCCAACAAGAATTTATTAAAGGTCTTTCACATGCCAAGAGGTGGTAGATATACAAAGACCAGAATGAAACAGTCCCTACCCTCAAAGAGTTTATATTCTATCCAAAAAAGCAAAATGTACACATAAGTATATACATATATATATATACACATATATATATACACATATATATACATACACACACTCAGTATATACAAGGTAATTTCAGGGAGTGGGGGAAACATTAGCAGCTAGAGGGGACAGGAAAAGCCTCATGTTAGAAGGGCTACTAGACCAGAGCCTTGAAGAGTGAGGGATTCTAAGAGTTAAGATGTATGTCAGGCACAGGAGACATTCCGTGGAAAAGCAAAAATGTTTTGCAATTTGTAGCCTTAGAGAGTAGCTTAGGGACACGGACAGGCCGTACGGTATGGTGGTTAGCCTCATCGGGGAGACCTGATCTTGCAAGTCACTTAACCTATTTGTGCCTCGGTTTCTTCATCTGTAAAATGAAGAGAAAGTGGTGATTAAGAATGTTATTTTCCTCTTCTTTTTATCTGATCCCTTCAAACTGGCCTTCCCAGAAGGAACAGGAAGGAACCAATAGTACAACTAGTCCTTAGCAACCTGTGTCAAGAGGCAGCAAATAAGATAGATAGGATATATAATTTATAGATATAAAATAAGAAGAGGCCTCTTCTTAACAGAGAGGTAATGGTCCAGAAGTACCAAATGAGACAGACATTTTCAAGTGGCCAATGGATGGATTAGTTTCATCAGACTATATTTATTTGTTACAAGGGAGAAGATTAATTTAAATAGGAGACCCAGGCAAGTAGGACTCTACGGGAATTTATTTCATTTTTTAAAAATAAGTTGTATATAAATGTTCATGGTTTAATATATTAAATAATCCTCTTTGCATATGGAAGTGATCATATTTGGTTTGGGGTTTTTTAAATATATTTTTATTTATTTTGTTAAATATTTCCCAATTACATTTTTAAAATTTTTTAACATTCATTTTTTAAAATTTTGAGTTCCAAATTCTCTCCCTCCCTCCCAATTCTCTCCCAGCCCTTGAGAAGATAAGCAATATGTTATCAATTATACCTGTGAAGCCATGCAAAATATACTTCCATATTAGCCATGTTGCAAAAGAAAATATACATACACACAAAAAAAAAACCCAAGAAAGATAAAGTCTAAAAAAAATGCCCCAATCTGCACTTAGAGTTCATCAGATCTCTCTCCCTCCCTCTCTCTCTCTCTCTCTCTCTCTCTCCCTCCCTCTCTTTCTCTCTCTCTCTCTCTCTCTCTCTCTCTGAAGGTGTTTAGCATTTTTCATCATGGGTCCTTTAAAATTGTCTTGCATCATTGTTTTGATCAGAGTAGCTAAGTCTTTCCCAGTTGACCGTTGTTGACAATATGCTGTTCCTGTGTACAACGTTCTCCTGGTTTTGCTCACTTTGCTTTGCCTCAGTTCACATAAGACTTCCCAGGTTTCTCTGAAACCATCCTGCTCATCATTTCTTATAGCACCATAGTATTCCATCACAATCATATATACAACTTGTTCAGCCATCTCTAATTCTTTTCCACCACAAAAAGAGCTGCTGTAAGTATTTTTGTACAGATAGGCTCTTTTTCCTTTTCTTTGATCTCTTTGGGACACAGATCTAGTGGCGGTATTGCAGGGCCAAAGGGTATGCACAGTTTTATAGTCCTTTAGGCATAGTTACAAGTTTTTCTCCAGAATGGTTGGATCAGTAAGGGTCATATTTGTTGATGTCTGTCAAGTTCATAACTTTTTAAGCAAATAAATAAATAAATAAAGCAAGATGGCCTCTAAGTTCCCTTCTAGCTCTAAATGCTGTTGTAAGGTTCCCCTTTCTTAACTGGACACTTTTATTTATTGAAAGGGGCTGATAAAAGGATATTTGTTTGAGAAGGCATCCCCTCACTGCCTGAGCAGGAACACAGACTTGAGAGGACTTGTGACAAAGTAGCATCTCAGAGAGAAAGGACTTAACTGAAGGTGAAGGTGGCCAGAGTGTTTTATTTTCCAGGAGCTTATTTACTTATGTCAAATGTGAGGACTTCACAGATGATAACTAGGAAACTTTGATAACCAGAATTTTTTTTGTATGACTATGGGAGAGTTGTACATCCTCTTCTCTCTTTCAAAAAGCAAGACAGCGTTTGTCTTTCTTTAGTCCTATGGTACGTCTCTTGTTCTCTCTCACTTTCAAAAATCATTGCCAGGGTAGCTAGGTGGTACAGTGGACAGAGCTTGGGCCCTGGAGTTAGGAGAACCTGAGTTTAAATTCAGTCTCAGATACTTGATACTTACCAGCTGCATGACCTTGGGCAAGTCACAACCCCAATTGCCTTGCCCCCCTCAAAAAAAGATCATTGACAGTACTTCGGCAATCAGTCATATCTGCTAGTTTATTCAGTGTCCTGGATGTAGTTCATCTAGACCTGGTGACTTGAATTTAATTTATTTTCTTTGGAAATAATTTCTGGTTGACCATTTTTGTTTTGTTCTCTTGAGTCCAAAAATCACTCTCTTTGACAGAGAAAAGGGAACTAAAATAACAATTGAGTAGTTGAGCTTTTCCTCTACCATTAGTTATACAAATTGTATTCACCTCAAGAAGTAGCCCTGTCCTCTCTTTGATCCTCCTCTTTTCCCTAACACAACTTTTTTTTTTAAATCACTTTAGTTACATTTTTGGTGGAGTTGTGAACTGATACAGCCATTCTGGAGAGCAATTTGGAACTATGCCCAGAGGGCTATAAAAATGTGCATACCCTTTGACCCACCAATACCACTTCTAGGGCTGTATCCTGAAGAGATCACACAAGTGGGAAATGGACCAGTATATACAAAAATATTTATAGCAACTCTTTTTGTGGTGACAAAGAATTGGAAATCAAGGGGATGCCCATCAATTGGGGAATGGCTAAACAAATTGTGGTATATGAATGTAATGGAATACTATTGTGCTATCAGAAATGAGGAGCAGACGAACTTCATTATAACCTGGAATGACTTATATGAACTGATGCTGAGTGAGGAGAGCAGAACCAGGAGATCACTATACATGATTACAGACACACAGCATCTGTAAGGACTAACTTTGATAGACTGGGCTCCTCTCATCAATGCAACGTTCAAAGACAGCTCCAAAAGACTCATCATGGAAAAAGCTATGCACATCCATAGAAAGAATTATGGAGTCTGAATGCAGATTGAGGCAAACTATTCGCTCTCTTTTTTTTTCTTTTTCCTTCTTTTTCGGTTTGGTTTCTTCTTTCTCATGATTCATTCCATTGATCATAATTCTTCTTTACAACTGGACTATTATGCAAATAAGTTCAATGCGAAGGTATATGTAGAACCTATATCGGATTACATGCCAAATTGGGGGGGAGGGGGAAGGAGAAGGAGGGGAAGAAAATTTGGAACTCAAAACCTTGAGGAACTGAGTGTTGTAAACTAAAAATAAAAAAATAGTTTTAAAAATCACCTTTCTGGAATCCTTAGCTTTCCTAGCCCCTGGAAAAGACCTCAGCTTAAAAAGGCCAAAGGTCTCCGGTCTTGCCATTGGACTCAGGTGACTCTGGAGGAGAGAATGAGACTGATGACTTTGCACATCCCTGCTTCCCTTAAATACAATTCACTGGCAAGTCAAGACATCACCTCCTGATGTCCTTGGTCCTCTTCGAGAATGAAGGACAAACAAAGCTTTCCTGGCCATCTTCACTCTTTCTGAGCTTTCAGAGCTTTAACAATCCTGACACTATTCTTTGCAGGGATATCTAGACTCACACCCCCAAGGCTACCTCAGGACCCATATAGAAGGAGGCAAGGCAGGTTGATAAGGAAGGAGAGCACCGTTTGCTAGAGTCAAACCAAGCTATGCGGAGAAGCTGTCTGGGGACTGTCCTTCCCTATGGGTAAACCTAGAAATGGCAATGCGATAGCCACTTCCATACGAGGGTTTTATGCATAGTTCTGCCTAAGGGCAGAGGAGGACAGTGGGATTCAGGGCTTTGCAGAATGCTAGTCTGTGCCCAGAAGGAATTTATGCACTTGTACAGAATTTTGACAATGCCTTAGAGGAACTCATGACAGTGAAAAAGCATGGACTGCTGCACACCAAAGACTGAAACAAGTATAGGGTTTTTCTGGGGAAAAAAAATAGGTTAAGGTGGAAAGAATGTACAAACCCAACCAGGAGGGGATAAAAGCTGTCCAGAGGTGAGAGGCAAAATCTGAATTTTCCTGGAGCAGGATGATGAAGGGAATCAGGGGGTTTGTGATGGGAATCAGTATTCCCCACAATGCATTCTGCCTTGGAAATGGAAACCCACAGGCGAACTCAGCTGCTCAACCTCCAGGTAAGTTTCATTTAGACAGAATCTGATTCTGTAGCCCTCATCATTGCTCGATCTATAAAGGTATAGCCTGTAAAGAGGGTACCAGCCCCACTCCCAGGCATATCACAGACCCCTCAAACACACTACAGCGATCAAACAGTAATTGGACTGTAATGGAGAGGCCCACATTGCTTAGGGCTCCCAGCCTTCTGACTTACCTCATTCACTCTCCGCTTTTATGCTGTACATACTCAAAATGTATTCTCATCACAGCCACTGCATGTCCATCCATGTTCCCACAGATCCATAACTTGTATTGGGTATACAGGGCTTTGTCCCTAGGTATCTAACCCTTCTTCCCCATAGTGACTTTTGTCTCCTTGCCTCACCTTCCCTTAAAGTCCTCTGGAGGTATGGGGTACAACAACCCCCTGAAAAACCTCATGATTCCCTTGTTGTACCAGAAAGTCATCTCCCTAAACCCCCATTTAACTAAATCTTCCTCAAGTGTAGTTTAGGCTAGCTCAGGGCTCTGTTCCACACTTGCAGAACCTAAGATTACTTCTAACCTCCCTAATATACTACATAAACCAGCACTCTTTCTGGCATGGAATTGCAATCAGTCACTCCCATCTCCTGACAGCTAGGTGGCACAGTAGATAGAGTGCTGGACTTGGAGTCAGAAAGACTCATCTTCCTAAGTTCAAATTTAGCCTCAGACACATACTAGCTGTGTGACCCTGGACAAGTCACTTAACCCTGTCTGCCTCAGTTTCATCATATGTAAAATAATCTGGAGAAAGAAACAGCAAACCACTCCAGTATCTTTGCCAAGAAAACCCCAAACAGGGTCACAAAGAGTTGGACATGACTAAGAAAGAATAACAACTCCCATCTCCAATCATCCCTACAATGATAAAAGATGTGTAAGGTGGGGCGACAGAAGAGAATCTTCTCATGCATGGGGTAACAGCTACTGCTCCCTTCCAGCCCTGCAGCATTACAATCTCTGGAGAGTACCGCCTCCTGCAAGTCCCATCGTCCTCCTCTTCTCCATAGAGAAGGGGAAGAAGGGGAGTAGTAGCAATCCAATTGTCCTAGAAAACTATCCACCCATTGTTAGGATTCTTAATAGTTCAGGGAATGAGATTTCAATTGTTCCATTGCCTTCTGCAAGGCTGGGGGGTCTGTATATGATAGTGGATGGAAGGATGGATGGATAGATGGATGGATGGATGGATGGATGGATGGATGGATGGATGGGTGGATGGATGGATGGATGGATGGATGGATGGATGGATGAAAAAACATTTAATAAGAACTTACTATGTAGCAGGCACACAGCTAAGTGCTGGGGACACATATGTAAGAAGCCCCTTTCTTACTTGGACATTTTTATTTATTGAAAGGGACAGGAAAAGGGGTATTTGTGTGATAGACATTGGGAAAAGCAACCCTTAAAACCTGTATAGAAACACAGACCATTTTGAGAGGACCAGGAAAAGGAACAGATGTTATGGGATTTTAAAGTATTCAGAAAGAAGTAAAGAAGAAGACTGAAGAGATAAGAAGGAGCAAGGTCGTAAAGTGTTTTAAAAGCCAAACAGGGAGGGTTTATATTTGATCCTGGGGGTAAAAGAGGGGCCAGTGAAGTTTATTGAGTGGGATGGTGGGGTGGCATGTCAGAACTATGCTTGAGGAAAATCATTTTAGCTGCTAAGTCAAGGATGGATTGGAGTGGGGTGAAACTTAGAGCCAAGGGACCAACCAGAGTCCAAGCATGAGGTGATGATAGCCTGCACCATAATTGTGACTGCGTAATTGAAGAGAAGATGATATAGATTAGAGATATGAAGGTGGAAAGACTTGGCAACAGAGTGGATATATGAAGTCAGTGCCAATAAGGAGTCAGGTGTGACACCAAGGTTGTAAGCCTGGGTAATTGGGAATTTGGTAGTATTTTAAACAGTAGAGGGAAGTTTAAAGCAGTATATCTGGTTACTTGGGTGGTTTTTTCTGTGTTCCCCTCCCTTCTCTATTCTATGAAGCATCTTATACAGGGGCAGTACTCCAAGCTTCTGGAAGTCTTACATTATACATCAAAAGGTTTTAAGCTGGGTCATACTGGCCTTGGCAATATCTTCTGAGCCTTCTCTTTTCTCTCAGGTTATGTCTTTTGTAGAGGTTGTAGGACCTAGGTGGTCAAAGTTCAGAACACTTCGAGACTATCTATGTGGTTTTGAGCTAGTCATCTCACTCCTATGGGCCTCAATTTTCTCACTTGTAAAATGAGATGATCCCTAAGGTCATTTTTGAGTTGTAAATCTTAGCGTTTTTAAAAAAGGAAAACGATACCTAAACTATCACTAGCCACAAAACAGTAGAGTGGCTATTAGTCCCCTGCCTTCACTTCACTAGCAAAGGGGCAGGGGTTGATGCTCTCATAACTATGTCTTTGGGAAGCACCCCCCATGCACCTTATATTCTATATTCTATGAGCCCTCAGAAAACCACCCCAAAAGCAACATACCATCAGACTACTCATAAGCACAACCAAAACCAATTGACTCCAACTAGTAAGGTATGTAGGTGAAAACGACATACCAATCAGGCCTTTCGAGGCATTCAGAGTAAATACAAGCAATTTATGGAATCATAAAACCATAGGATTCAAAGCTGAAAGGGATCTTAGCAATCATCTAGTTGAAACCCATCATTTTACATAGGAGGAAATGGAAGACCATAGAGGTTTCCTTACCTGCCCGTGTTCACACAGCTGTTCAGGGGCTGGTACAGGCAGACCTCAAAGATATTGTGGGTTTGGTTCCAGACCACCACAATCAAATGAATATCACACTAAAGTGAGTCACACAAATTTTTTTGGTTTCCCAGTGCATATGAAAGTTATGTTTATACTCTACTGCAGTCTGTTAAGTATACAATAGTATTATGTCTAAAAAAATGTACAGTTATCCCTTCCACATTGTGACTTTCCCTGTCATGGTTTCAATATGTTGCATGTTGGCATAAGAAATTAAATGGGAATTTTAGGGGAATTTTGCAGAAGCTGCAAAAGAAGCAAGAAGGCCAGCAGATGACACAGAGCCTATGACCAAATACTTAACCCAAATTTTACAATAAAGTATTATGAACACCTCATAAAAGAAAAAGAAAAAATTCAGACTTCTATGTTACAAAGGCAAAGCCAAAAAATGTTATGGGGCTTTCCAGATCACAGGGGTACCATGTCCCCTAAAACCCTGTGATGTAGAAGGGATAACCGTATATACAGTAATTTTAAAAATACTGTATTGCTTAAAAAAAAGTGCCAACCATTGTCTGAGCCTTTAGCAAGTCATAATCTTTTTGCTAATGGAGGGTCTTGACTCATCATTCACAGCTGCTGAGGGATCAGGGTGGGAGCTGCTGAGGGATGGGATGGCTGTGACAATTTCTTAAAATAAGACAACGATGAAGTTTGCCACATCCATTGACTCTTCCTTTCATGAAAGATTTTTTTCTGCCACATGTGATGTTTGTTTGATAGCCCATAACCCACAGTAGTTTCTTTCAAAATTGGAGTCAATCCCCTCAAACCCTGCCACTGCTTTATTAACTAAGTTTATGTAATATTCTTCAATATTGTTGTTTCTTAGAGAATAAGGAGCCCCAAGGAGAAGGAGAAAAACGTGGGAACTGCTAGTCAGTTCTCTGTCTTATATGGGTGAGGTTTGTGGTGCCCAAAACAATTATAATGGTAGCATCAAAGATCACTAATCACAGATGACTGTAACAGAATAATAATGAAAAATGTGAAATATTGCAAGAATTACCAAAATGTGACACAGAGACACGATGTAAGTACATGCCGTTGGAAAACTGGCACTGATAGACTTGCTCAATGCAGGGTTGAGCAAAACTCAGTATCTGAGAAGTGCAATAAAGCAAAGTGCAATAAAATGAGGTATGTCTGTATATTTAATAAGAATTTGCTGTCTATGGGACATTCTTCTAGGCCCTGGAGAAGATAGAAATATTAAATAATACTTGGCCTCAGCACTCATGAAATATAGTGAAATAGGGGGGTAAAATACATACACAGAAAACACAAAATAGAATTTGGTAACTGCATAACAAAGGTACATCACAGAGTGTCAAGTATGGCCCAAAGAAACAAAAAATAATCTCCACCTGGAGGACTCTAGAATGGCTTTGTGCATCTTATTATTCCCTCAACCCAGAATCATTTAATCTCTCCTGACTATGGCACAGAGATATTCTGTTTTACCCATCAACCCGTTAATTGCTAGAGTCCTTTAAAGTGTATATGCCGAAAATATAAGCATAAGTACACAAACTGTTGGACACTTTGTTACATGCGGTGTATGAGGAGGAGCCACTCAATATGGAGCCATTCATGACCCATTCAAATTGTTGGGGATTTTGCCAACCAAACTGAGTTCACTGGTCCCGAATCTAATTAATGACACTTATGGAAAAGCTAATCTAATACAACTTATGAGGAAGACACAGGCTGATTCTACGTAACTGATTAATTTAGGCAATCCCATTAAACAGCAAATCAATTCAGTGAAAAATGTATAGAGTAGTGGAGAGCTAGCTGGACTGTCAAGTAGGAAACAGGTTTTTTGTCCTAGTTCTACTATTAACTGGCTATATGACTTTGAACAATTCATATCCCTTTTCTGGGCCTCAGTTACCTAAGGATTGACTAGATGACCTGTAAGGTACATTCCAGTTCTAACACTGCATGAGTTGATGTGTGCCCAAATTTAATAAAGCCCAGCGACATATATTTTAAAGCCTTAACATATGAAACAAACTAGAAAATTATGATTCCAATTGAACTCAATTTAATTTGATTTTAAAAAATATGTAGTGAGCACCTCCTGTGTTGAGTCCCTGTACTTGGCACTGTAGAGTTTACCAAGATGAATCATACTTATACAATCTCATAGGGAGCTAAGACATATACAAAAATAACTACCATGCAAAGCAGTTTGTTATAAATACTTATAGGAAAGATACAAAGCCCTATAATAATAGAGAGGAAAGATGGATCATTTCAAGCTTAGAGAAGGGGAGAAGAGTTCAGGGAAGGCTTCTTTGAGAAGCTGGTATCTGAAGAAAGCCTTGAAGGATAAGGAAGATTCTAATAGGCAGTGATGAGGGCAGGAGGAGGGCATTGCAAATGGAAGGAATAGAGAGCTTGGACCAAAACACAATCGGGTTTGATTTGAGGTGCAAATATGAGAGTAGTAGGAAATAAGATAAGAAAAGTATTTTGGGACCGTAGCATGATGGATCCTGCGATCCATGGTAGGGGGTTCAGATTGCATTCTGCAGGCAGTGGGAATGACTCAAGGCTTCTGAGCAGATGAGCGGTATGATCGGGGCTGTGACCAACATTGTTATGTGTAATGGAAGGGGAAGTAACTAGAAACAGGCTAATCTACCAGTCCAGGCAAAAAGAGGAAAACGGCCTAAACCAGGGTAATGTCAGGATGAAAAACTGATTGATTTGAGAGAAACTGAGATAATATAACTGATAATAAGACTGAGATAAAATAGACAGAATGTGGCAAATGATTAAATGTCAGAATCTAGGAAGAAAAAGGAATTAAAGCTATTTTTAAGATTTTGCACCTGGGTAATTGGAAGGGTAGGTGGTGGTGGTTGTTGTTCATCCTTTATTTTCAAAAGGACTAATGACATCACCGGGTAACATCTTGACTTTGCCTGTGAATTGGATTTAAGTGAAGCAGAGTTGCACAAGTTGTTAGTCTCAGTCTTCTCGAGTCATTGAAGTCCAGTGGCAAGACATAAATCAGGATGGCTAGGGACAGACCAGGATGCAGTGGATGACCTTGGCATCTTCAATGCCTGACCAAGCTCTAAGCACTCCACAGCACCTACTCCAGCTGCTTTAATGCCCATTGGAACAAATTGTTTTCATCTGCCCATTCTGAAGGCGGAAAGTCTTCGCATGCTTGGGGTAGACATCCCCCTAACTTACCAATGAGGTTAAGGCCTGGCGGTTATCCTCAACCTAGTTTAGCCCATCTGCTAAGATGGGTTTACTGCAGTGTGGCTGCTGCACATGCTACAGCTTCTTGGAGTTGGTGGTAATATTAGTGGAGATGGGAGAGACAGGAGGAGGCACAGATTGGGGGAGACGGGGTGGATGATGAGTTTGGGTAGAGACTTCAGCATGCATTTGGAAATGTTTTCCATAATTGGAATTTAGGTAAGAGTTTGGGATTAGAAATAGAAAAGGGGCAGGGCCCTTAGCCTCAATAGTAGGAATGCATATTTTTATCTATTTCCACCTAGCAAAGGTCAGTCACCATCTTCAGGTTTCTTCTTCCACTGTTGCTTGAGAGTTATCATAGCTTTAAGGCCATTTACGTGGCCAAGCCCTAGATGCCAAGGGTATGAGAGGAGTTGAAAGGAAATTACTCGCCTTCACCCAACTGGGAGTAAGGATTATTGTGGAATTAGGGGTAGGAAGTCAAGGAAAAAAGTTAAAGACCTTGACAATTGTCCCAGTGGACCTTTTTGTATGTTAGACAGATATGATGAAGGATTTCTAACAAAAGAACTGAAAATATGTTGACTAGTTACTTAGGCATGTTGGTCCAGGGCCAATCTCACAAAAGAGTATTACACTGCCTCCTGGAGGAAAAAGAAGCTGCAGCAAATATCAGTAGCAACCCAATGGAGAAGTAGCTAATGACAGCTTCTAAGCAGAATGCAAGAAGAAAGGGTTGAATTTCAGTTGATGATGCCTTTGGAGGTGGAGTGCAATGGCAGCAGTTCCCGGACCATGCCAATGGAGTTATCAAGACACAGAGTCAAGAAACAGTGAGACATAACAGGTTGCCAGGAATGCAGCCATTGAAGTTTCATCTGGGGAGTGTTCCCTTCTCCCTACTGGCATGGAAGACTGAAAGAGGTGGTAACCCTTCACGAAAATGATTCTGTTCTCTTACTTTCTGTTATTTCCTCGGCTCTTTCACCCTAATAAAATGTTTTATTTCTTGATTCATGGTTCCAGCCTAGCCTGTTGGTAAAGAGGATGTATGGGATGAAGACTTGAGCCCTATTTGCACAACTCTGATAACTCAAAACACCCTATAGTAAATCTGGATTATTGAGGGAATCCTGAGTTTGAGGAGACTCGTGGCACAAACATGAAGATTTGGGAATCACCTACAGAGAAAGGGTAGCTAAAGGAATGAGAGTGCATAAAATCATCAAGAGAGAAAGCATAGAAAGAAAAGAAGAGAAAGCCAAGGACTGAGCCTTAGAAAATGTCTATATCAGGAGTATCTGAGCAGAATCTTTTCCACAACATTCCCAACAAGTACAAGTTGTTATATCCAACCTACACTTTTAAGACCTCCAGCGATGGAGAATTCACCAGCTCCTGAAGCATTCCATTCTACTTTGGTGTAACTAATTGCTAGGAAGCATTTCCTTACCCCAAGCAGAAGTCTACCAGTTCTACCACCTGGTTCTAGCTCTGCCCTCTGGAGCGAAGAAAAACAATGCTAATCCACTTTCCTTGTGCCAGCTGCTCAAATACTTGAAGATAGTGATCATGCCTTACTTCCCATCCCTAAGTCTTTTCTTAGGCTGAACATACTCAGCTCATTTAACCAAGTCTTTTATAACCAAGCCTTTTTCAGGTCCCTTCATCATCCCAGTCACACTCCTCTGGCTTCATTCTAGCCTAAGTCCTTCCTAAAATGACCCTTCTGGAACTGGACACAGATGTAACCCAACCATGAAAGATACTATTCATTAGTGTTTTCGCCCTTCTCTAACTGTACCTACTTATCTGTTTTATGTTGTATGTCCACCAAGTAATTAATACACAAGCTCCACTAGAGCAGGGACTATTTTTTAATCATTGTCTTTTGTGATAGGCTATGGCCAGACCTATATGCATTATCTCAGGCAGCTAGGTGGCACAGGGGTCAGAGCACTGGGCTTAGAATCAGGAAGACTCATCTTCCTGAGTTCAACTCTAGCCTCAGACACTTACTAGCTGTGGAACCCTGGGGAAGTCACTCAACCCTGTTTGCCTCAGTTTCCTCACTTGTAAAATGAGCTGGAGAAAGAAATGGCAAACCACTCCCGTATCTTTGACAAGAAAACCCCAAATGGGGTCATGAAGAGTCAGACATGACTGAAAAATGACTGAATAAGAAATAAATATACATTATAAGGGAAAGATAAGGTCCTGAGTGGCAGATAGAATTTCAAGGGGGAAATCCTGAAGCTAGGGGAGCAGAGACGATTACAAGCCTTGTGGGAATTAGGGGTTGCTGATAGATGGTAGCCTCTGCGGTGTAGGGAGCTAGAGCATAAAGGTTTCTTTGTTGCCTGCATAAAAGAAGGCTTTGCATTGGTGATGCAATCCCTGGCATTCCCCTGCCTCTCTGAAAAGCCCCTATCCAGCAAATTCCTGCCTTCTCTAAGGCAAGATTGCCTTGGAGCAAAATGGAAGGTCTTGGTGGATTCTCCGCTCCACACTGGTTTCATTTGTCCCCATTCCAGTATCATCTCAGTGGAGTAAAAGGATGACAAAGGAAGTTGTTACTTGTTACCAGAACCAAGGCTAGAACCAGAACCAAGAATGCTCATGTGTTTGACAAGTATAACCTTATAAGCTGAGCAAACCTATATTTTTATAACCCCCTTCCTTGCGTGATCATTTACATGACCTTGGTAACCCAGGGTTCAGATAGATGCCAACAGTCACCCATTACGTCTTTGCAGCCCCAACTCCTGGGATAATGCCCTGTGAATATAGGTATTTAATAATTGTTCAATACAATAAATAAAGTGTAAGTTTCTTGAGGGCAAAGAATGTCTTTGGTCTTTTTTGCATCCCTAGTGCTTAATACAGTTCCTGGCATATAGTAGGTGCTTAATAAATGTCTATTGCTTGACTACTCAATGGATTGAATTGAACGCATCTGAAAAGAAGAGCAAATTTCCCTAGCATATTTAACACTACTGCCTCCTACATCCCCACTTTCTTTTTTAATGTATTTTATTTTTAATTTATGGACTAAAACAAAAATTTCCATACCCCGCTTTCAACCATTTTTGAAAAATTTTGAAAATGGATTTGTATTGTGGGGGTGGACTACATTTAACATATAAAGTGAGGTTCACCATGCTTGCATTCTACATTGCATCCTATGCAATGTGAGCATAAATTGTATTCTGTGGGAAAAGAACAGGGAAATCTCTACTCGTTTCTTAATGATATCAATCCATTCTCAGTCAATAGTCTTCTTGACAGAAAGGCAATATCCATGCAGTATACCTGACAAATAACTACAAGCCTAGTGAGCCTGTGCAATGATTAATGCCATGGACTTGTTAGAAGCAGTCAGCCAGTCATTTCCAATGGATAATTTTACATTTGGCAGGTGTGTTTGCCCAGGCTAATTTTGAAAGGTTTTGCATTTGACTAAGTATTTTGCTGAGGCTAGATTTTCCATTTTGCAAGTGGATACCACAGGGAAGTGACTGCAACTATTAATAGATGCTTAATTTTATTCCCCAGATTAACCTTAGTACATTATGTGTTATAATCACGCAGTGTGGTTCTCTGCTGCCAGAAGACTCTTTGGTTACTGCCAGACATTTCTCAAAGCCCTAAAGTGATACTCAAACCAGCAAAAGTCTGGACTTTTAGTCACTCAGATACCATCCTGAAGAAGAAGAAGAAGAAGAAGAAGAAGAAGAAGAAGAAGAAGAATCATTATTATTATAGCCCCTGCTATGTGCCAAGGCCTAAGCAAAGTGCTTTACAAATATTATCTTGAGTCTCTGAGCCTAGAATAATATGCTAGGGATAAAAAGTAAGGAAAAGGAATTGGCTCAGAATACATTCTAGCTCATAGACTCTCAGGATTCTCCACAGGCCCAAGCCTGAGGTGCCCCAAAAATCCATCATAGGTACCCTAGGTTGTGAGGCACAACCTGAAAGGTATCACTATCCAGAAAGCAGAGTGTTTCCTCTAGGCAGCTTTGCCCATTATAGTCACCTATCATTAAACTAGACAGACATTTCCTAGTTATATAACAGCCATGGAGAACTTCTGTCTTCTGAATAAATTCCAGCATCACAAAAAACCCTGAGGCCCTTTACTTTGGGTATATTTGGACCTGTTCCACTTAACAAAATGTACCAACTGCCAATCTCTCCCTTTCACATGTGCGTACCCAGAAAATCTATTTCAGGTTCAAGTTACTCTGCAGGTCAGCATCCATTAAAACCATAGCTCATAAGCCCCCAACACTATGCTTACTTTTACCAGCCAGCTGGAGGGCACATTAATATAAAACAAAAGGCATTTAATCTACTGGCATTGCAAATAAATGGACCAAAAAAGCCACCCTCATACACACATGAGGTACATTCTCTCACAGGTTACCATACTACCAAGGGAGAATACACATACCCAGGGAACTCACATGGAAGTCACAGATGTAGTAAATACATGTAACTAAACACACAAAATGGCACAGGCCAGGAATCCAAGTGGCCAGGGGGACTTACACCTCCATGCCTCAGGACCGTCGACATCCACCGGTGATAGCAACATGTTAAACATTAAATTAAACATTAAATCTCTCTACTCCTTGATGGGCATTGATTTTTTCTGCTGGGAATTGCTGCTAATAAGTCAAACTAGTCTCTGGTACCAATCTGTCAGGTTTCAGCTCTTCAGGACAATCTGCTGGGCTCTCTGCTTCCAACTACTGAGATATAATGACTAAAAATCCTCTCCCAGGGGAGGACAAGCCCCCCACTCTTAGCAGCTAGGAGGTTATAACTACCCCACCTAGCCAGGCAGGCAACTAACAATAGTCAAAGAAAAGCCCTCAGACTAAGAGAAGCACTCATTCCAGACCTGTGGTCCCAAATAATGATCTGATATCGGTTTAAAAATTCCATTTACCTTCTCTTACATGCCAAGTCCCCAAGAAAGCCAAGCAAACAAAGCAAGAACAAAACCCAGGAGCTATGCAGAGACTGATTGAAGCTTACTTTCCTAGATCCTCATGGACTGACATGCAAATGAAACTAGGGACAGAACAAAGGGCCAGTAGAAACATGGGACTCCATTTCTCCCTTTATTATGCATATCTGTCAGCCACAAAAACTGCTTTTTTGTGCTGCATTCCTGGCCAGGTATGCTTCACTGATCTCCCAGTCAAAATCTTTAGTTGATGCGTCTAACTCCATTCATCTCAAGTCCTTCAGCCAGGTCCCTGGCACCCATGCCCTCCACAGGGTAAGTGCTGAATAAACATTTCTCAAATGAATAATGCGTAAGCTACACTTCTAGTCCAACCTCATCCCAGAACCCTGGAAGCAGAATCAGCAGAGGTGGATAGAATACAAGAATCAGAAGGACTTGGGTTAAAATTCCACCTCTGACACTTAGCAGGGGAAAGGAATAAACACCTGCTTAAGCTGCAGGACTGTGCCAAGCACTTTACAAAAAGTTCATTTGATCCTCAAAACAACCCTGGGAGCTAGTTGCTATCATTCCCTATTTTGTTGTTGTTGCTTAGTTGTGTCCCATTCTTTGTGACCCCATTTAGGGTTTTCTTGGCAAAGATACTGGAGTGGTTTGCCATTTCCTTCTTCAGCTAATTTTACAGATGAGGAAACTAAGGCAAACAGGGTTAAGTTGTTATACCAGAAGCGAGTGAGACACCCCACAGAGTATAAGTTTTAAGTGGAGAATTTATTAGCCAGCGGCCACTGGGGTACTACGCCACAAATCAATGGCCACGTTTGAAGCGACAGGGTAGTTTATATAGGGAATTTACATGCCAGGTCACAGGGTGGTCTGAGGGTACAGGAACAAAGGCCCTGACAGATCACAGATTCTGACAGGTTATCGTTAAGTGGGATAACCTTATCTATTGACATTCCTTGGAGGAGTCATGGAGCCCAGGGATGTTTGCTAAACTCCAAAAGGTCTGAGTCCACTCTTTAGTATGCAAAACTGGGATTTGTAGTTAGGGGCTGGGGGCAGGGGTTTTTTAGCAATAGCTGGCTACTCAAGTATCACAAAGTGACTTGCCCAGGGTCACCTAGCTAGTAAGTGTCTGAGGCCGGATTTGAACTCAGGAAGATGAGTCTTCCTAACTCCAGGCCTGGTGCTCTATTCACTACACCACCTCGCTGCCCCATTCCCAATTGTACAGCTGAGGAAACTGAGGCAAACAGAAGTTAAGTGACTAGCTCAGGATCACACCACTAGTAAGCGACTGAGGCCAGATCTAAACTCGGGTCTTGTTAATGCTCTATCCACGATGCCAGGCAGCTGCCTAGAGGCTGTTTGCCCTCTTTGAGGCTGTTTCCTCATCTGTAAATAGAGATAAGAATGCCTCTAGTGCTTACCTCACCAGGTTATGGTGAAGATCAAATGAAATAAGGTATTTTGAGCACTTTGCTCTAAATATCCATTATTGTTTATTATTATTATTAATTATTACTATTAGCCAATCCCTTTGCAGAGAAATCTGAAATGCAGTAGAATGTAAGCTCTTAGAAAATGGAGATTTTGTATCTGTATCTACATCCTTAAGACCCAGTGCAGAGCTCTGCCCATGGCAGGTTCTTAATAATGTTTGTTGTCTGACTGATGGCTCTTAGAGCTGGAAGAAATCCCAGGGATCTTTTAGTTCAACCTTTACTTAAGCACAAAGTTAACTGAAGACTGAGCTCAGCTTACTTGGGTCTCCCCTCCATCATTTCCAGGCTCTTGACCCTTGTCTGGTATATGGATCCTCAGTCCTGCCCTGCTGGCTCCAGGCTGGTTAAGTCTTTGTACTGACTCCAAGTAACTGGGTCTGATCCAAGTAACTGGGTCTCACCCTTCATTGTCCTGCTCTTCCTTTCCCAAAAGGGGGAGATTTTTTTCTTCCAGGAAACCCTGACAAGCAAGACCAGGCCAGCAGGTATAATGACCAGGGGCAAGTCCACCATAATTGGGGGTTTAGCATCCTACTTCAGGCTCCAACAATTTCCTGCACAGGTTTAGACAGGGAAAGAAAGCTTCTGAGGTGCAAGTATGCCAAAGCTAGTTCTAACTTACAGCAGATTGTTAAACTTTCTGGGTGGGCATTTATACCACCCAAACCATCAAACACTACAAATCAGGGTTTTTTGTCAACTGTCTAAAAAAAGTGGTGGAAAAAATTTTAATAATGCATATTAAACTTAAAAGTGTATCGTGCTCACATTTTTTTCAGGAGAAAGCTTGTTGTTAAACATTTACCGGCACACCCCTGCTCTGAAGGCTGAGAGTTGTGATGGGGTTTCCTTCCTGTAAGACAGAAACTAGACAGTTCACGTTCACTGTCATGTAAAGGAAACTGAACTAGGAGCCAGGAAACATTGGTCCTAATCCCAAGTTATCCAGCAATTTAATTCTGTCTTAACGTCTTTTGTTGTTATCTCATATTCATTTCATAATGTGTTCCTCTGCCCTTCCCTTCCTATCAATCCATTTCTTTGTAACAAAAATAAAAAAGAAAGAGAAAAAATAATTCATTAATACCAAATGATACATTGAACTTGTCTGACAATATATGTAACACCCTACACCCATTGTCCCTCACCCCTACAAGGAAGGGGAAGAAGTGAATTCTCTCGTCCCACTTACTTTAAGTAAATTACTTCACCAATATCCTAGTCTCAGTCTCTTCATCTGTTTAATGGGTGAGGTGACCTCTGAGGTCTCATTCCAGCTCAAAATTCTGTGCTTCCCCATCTTGGACCAGTTTCTGCTTTTCCCCGAGCTTATTCTACTCCTATGTAAACCTTCTGCAGGCTTTTGTTCACTGGCTTACCCAAAAGCAAGCTTCTAACTAGATGCAAAGGAGCCATAATCTCCACAGCCCTCCACCCTCTGGAAAGGGATTTAGGAGTCATCTAATCCAGTCTTCTCATTTCATAGCTGCAGAGACTCAGAGAGGTTAGATGAATAGCCAAAAGTCACACAGCCAGTCAATGGCAAACCCACAGCTTAAACCCAGGTCTTCTGACCAAGTCCACTGCCCTTTTCACTTCATGACCTCTCCAAGGGAAGACTGTTCTTTGCTGCTATTTCCAGTGTGCTCCTGGCTCGCAACATGGATTGAATTTCTTCCCTTGTGTTTGGTAGTTAACTGTCTCTGTGTAATCAGGGCATTGTTAAGGAGTCAGTGGGTGGGGTCCCCCGCATCCTCCAGTCACACATACCATTTTCTCATCAGCACTATGTGTCAACTGCATCCATCACCATGCAAGTTTCTTTCATTAGTTACTTGCAAAAATATATCTATCACTAATGCTATTAGCATATTCTCCACTCCATTATTGTATCTGTGCTCTTGCCAGCCTCTCCTGATGACACTGACATTTTCCCCAGGGATCCTCACATATTTCCTTATTAATACTCTAACGTCTCCCAGAACACCCCGAAGGACAAATAAAGGTGGTTGGGCTTTGTGTTTTCAGAGTCAGCGCTGCTACCTAGAGTGATCCGTGATGGTGCGTAGCTTCCTACTTCTAACTGCTAGAGGAGAGGCAGCTATGGGCCTGGAGTTAGGATAACCTGAGTTCAAATGTGCCCTCAGACGTTTACTAATTGTGTGACCCTGGACAAGTCACTTAACCTCTATCTCCTTTAGTCTCTTCTTCTGTAAAAAAAATCAAGATAATAGTAACACCTACTTCCAACAGCTATTTGTGAGGATCAAATGATATGATTTATATAAAGTACTATATAAATGCTAGCTGATTGGTATTACGATTCTAACTCCCTACTTTCTCATCATTATCTAGTAGGTGACATGGAGACACAGGGAGATGTGAATGGGTCATAGATTACAGAATCACAGAATTCTGGAGATGAAAGAGAACTTCAAGATCATCCCACCCAAAACCTTCTCCTACCTTTCCCCCATTTAAGATGAGTGACTGGAGTCCAGAGAAACTCGGGTCCCACGAGGCATTAGAAAAACAGTTGGAGTGAGATTCCACGAGCAGAAGGTCAACTAAAAGACAGGGCAAGTCAGTTGTGTACCTTAAGCAACTCAACAATTCAATTTAATAGACATTTATGAAGTGTCTATAATACGTCAGGTTGGGTCGCTAGGTGGCACAATGGATAGAATGCTGGCCCTAGAGACTTCTAGTCCCAAGTTCAAATCCTGTCTCAGATACTTACTTATAGTTGTGTGACCCTGAGCAAGTCACTTAGCCCTATTTGACTCAGTTTCCTCATCTGTAAAATTAGCTAAAGAAGGAAATGGCAAACTATTCCTGTATCTTTGCCAAGGAAATCTGCAAATGGGGTCACAAAGAATCAGGCATGACTGAACAATACATCACGCACTATGCTATGTGCTGGGGATACAAGGACAAAGGGGAAAGTAGCTGCTGACCTCAAGGAGCTTACATTCAACTTGGGGAATACGACTGTGTTAAGTAATCAATGCAAAGTTTAAATAAAATAATGCAAACCAGTTTCAAGATGGAGACAAGTCTGATACTTAGTGGGGGGATTATAAATTGAATACCCCATATTTGAACATTGTGCCTCCTCTCTCTTACTGCACACAGGAGTCTCTGAGCTGACATTAGTAACACGGTAACTTGAATTTTCACAAAATAAATACCTATGGCCGACGGAGAACAGAATTTTATGGTATTAAAATCTATATGTAACCTTTGTGTCAGAAACTCTCATGTCACAACCTGAAACATTCTGGGGAAATCTCTGTCTCTTGGATCACAACCCCCAACCAGGAGACTGGGAAGATAGATGCCTGGAGACCCAAGTGTATTGAGACTGACCCCCTACTTGCAAACATGTAGTTTACAAAACCAAAGAAAAAGGAAAGTTTTATTGAAAACTCGAGGAAAACAAAACAGAGCCTATTAGACCAAGCCTTTGGAAAACAACCAGGAACCTTCTTATAAACAAACCTCCCAAAGAGCTCAGTATATGCCCATCCTTGGGAGGAAGGGATTTTCAGGGCTAAGTTCAAATTCTGGGTCTATCCACTTATTGCCTGTCTCATCTGGCCTTGGATAAGTCACTTAATCTCTTGATCTCAGTTCATTTCTTTTAATAAGGGGGCTAGATTAGATGATCTCTAATGAACAAAATAAATGTAAAAATATTTAAGTGCTTACTATGTACCAAGCGCTGTGCTAAGCACTGGGGATATAGATATAAAAAGTGAGACAGATCCTGCTTTCAAGGAGCTCACATTCTAACTGGGGGAAACAGTACATTTTTATTAAAAGTTCAACTTCAAGGCAGACGAAAGGCCCAAAAGTCTTAAGGATGTAGTGACCCTTGGGTCAGATGGTCACGTTAGGAAAACACTTAGAATGAGATTCCACGTGAGTTGGAGGTCAACTCAGAGCCAGGGCAAGTCAACTGTGAACCTTCAACAATCCAATGATTCAATTTAACAGGCACTAATTAAGTGCCTACTCTATGCCAGGGAGGACAGCAAGGCTCCTTAGGTTACCTCAGTAGGTCAGGTAACAGGGATGTGGTCTGCAGGGCATAGAGGCAGGGCTGATGGTAAGGACTGGTGGGTCTCCATCTCATGGGAATGTATGGAGTTGGTGACTCCTATGTCATCCAAGCCATGTAAACAATCATGCTGTTTGGATGAGTTTTAAGCAGCTTAAGTCAAGGCGGGGCAGAGGGAAGTCAAAAAAAGGAGGGAACCCCTGATGGGGGCTTCTAGTTTTTAATCTATAATCTTATATACAGGTTCCTTTCTTATTTCAGAGAGAGAGACAGAGACACACAGAGAGAGACAGAGAGAGAGACAGAGGAAGGAAGGGAGGGAGGGAGAGACAGAGAAGAGGGAGGGGAGAAAGAGAGATGTGGGGGAGAGGGAGGGAGAGAGAGAAAGGAGAGAGACAGAGACAGAGACAGAGGAAGGAAGGGAGGGAGGGAGAAACAGAGAAGAGGGAGGGGAGAAAGAGAGATGTGGGGGAGAGGAAGGGAGAGAGAGAAAGGAGAGAGAGAGACAGACAGAGAGACAGAGAGAATGAGAGAGAGAGAAAAAGGAGGGAGAGACAGAGAGTCCAACATAGAGACTTGCTTCAGTGAATCCCCAGTTTCCTTCGAAACATAGTTCATATGAAAATTGCAAATGTTATCAACTTCATTTTAAAGATGAGGGAACTGGGTTTCAAAGAAATTAGTGATTTACCTAGCTAGGTAATAACTAGAAAGCATTTACTAACTAGAAAGTGTCAGAATAAGGATTTGAACCTGGATCTCTTTTGGCTCTAAACCTAACACTTTTCCCACCACACCCAAATAAATGTATAACCTCAGGGAATAGCGTTCATTTGAGAGAGAGAAGGAAAGGAGGAGAATTCCAACTCGAGATACATGTACAATTTATGAAGAGTGTTCCACCTGCATTTACCCCACGCCACACCTTCAGCTGCCATCTGTTGGCTTTTAGGCTGCTGCTCTATTCCCTACCTAATTCTTGTCCTAGCTCTGACAGAGGCTTTGCCTGTGTACTGCACAGCAAACAACAATGGACTTGGAGTCGATGGACCTGGGTTGGAATTCCAACTCTGTGATTTACTGCCTGAGTGAGCTCAGATCCCTGGATCCCTGTTCCCTTGTCTGTAAAATTAGGGGGTTGGGATGAATAACCTCTGAGGCCTCTTCCAACTCTAAACTGGAGATCCCACAACAGTCATCTTCTTTAAGTGGCACGCAGATTCTGTCCCCGTCCTATGGAGAGGAATTGCTGGGTTTTCTATTTCCTGTTTGTGTGGCACAGTCATGGAAGCAGTGGGCCTCTTCCTCGTCAGAGCACCAATGATTTCTGCGTCACTTTGCCCAGTGGATACTCTGGTCCACTGTTTAATGAAAGTGTCTGATTTCTCAGGGCTCTTCCAGAAATCTGAATTTCTCCACTCTACCACCCACTCTCCACAACTCTCCCATCTCGACCATGTGGCTGTGACATGCCAGCCCTCTCTCTGATTTATCTGGGGCAAGATCTCTGTCCATTCTCAGAAAGGACCTGCAGCATTTTCCCCTTCTCTTATCTGTGACATGCTTCATGGATGAGCACAAAGGTAGTAGCAACATATCTCCAGGCACAGTTGCGGCTGTTATTGCTCAGGGGCTGTTAGTTTTCTAAATCTTCTTCCTCCTAGGAGCTTCATTACTGGGAACAAACTAAGCCACAGCGATCTGAACATCTGAATTTAATTTAATATGCTTTTCTCCTTTTGAATCAACAATTTTATATTGAATAAATATAGGCAATCATAGATTTGTAAGGTCATTTTGTCCCCTTGCTGCCCCTAGGCCATAAAGCAAGAGCACAATGGGACAAATTATCCTCAAAAAGAACAAAAGCCTAAAAAATCAGAAGACATGTATTATCTTTTTGTGCCAGGAGGAGGGCTCAGCTAGTCACATAGCAACAGAAGCAATTAATAAAGACTGGCACATTGTCTCCTTTGAGGATAGAGATGGGGATGTGAGACACAGTCACAAAAGCAACTTGGACACAGCTCATGCATTTCCAGGTAAGTTTAATCAAAAGCAATTATTCTCTCTGTCTCTGTCTCTCTCTCCTCTGTCTGTCTCTCATTCTTTTTCTCTTTGTTTCTTGATTTTGTAGAAGCCATTTCTTTCACTGACTGGCATATAAAAAGGAACAAATGTGTTCCAGGTAAAAATCTAAACTGGCTACCTCAAGATAGCTAATGATTTTTCTGTTAGCCAGAGAGGCCTTACAAGTCAAAGTAAATTGGAATCTGCAGTACTCATCGCCAAATTGCTACCATTAAGAACCAGTGATTTTTTATGCTTCAAGTATAAAATATATTTCTGTACACAGAGCTTAGCACGGTGGAAGGGAGCACCAGAAGGGAGGGAAGAAGAGATGAGGGAAGAGAAAGAGACACAGACAAAGACAGGGACAGACAAGAGGAGAGAGGAAGAGAGAGACAGAGATAGAGAGACAGGGACAGAGACAGTGAACGCTCTCTAACACAGGGTTCAGGAAGAGAAGGTCGTAGACAACCAGGTGGCACCATGAGGCCAGTGAGCATCTAGGAGCCCAAGGACTGAAGAGAGAGAAGAGCAGGCACAAGAATACTAATGATTAATTTTCTCTTCACAGTTCGGATCCTACAAGTTTGACTTTCCAACCCAAGTGTTCACGCACACCACTCCCCAACCCCCTGAAAACTTCTTTGTTTAGAAAGCTCCTACCACGGTTGCCGTGAATGCACTAGGTGTTCAACAAATATTTACTGAGTTGGAGTAAGAGAGAAGGAAGATGTTCTCTTATTCTGTTCAGATTTAACCCCTTCTACCTTAGATACTAAAAACCAAGGCAATACCTTATTTAGATGTCTAGTGGTGCCTATCAGGCCCCTACTTGGCATAAAGCTGCCCTTGGTGGCCAGGATTATTGTACCTCCCACTCTTCCTGAACTCTATGTAAATGACTCCCAAACCCAACGTCCCCAGCCTGCCTCCTGAGCTCCAAGCATGCCTGTCCACTCGCCTGCTGTGAGATCACAGAATCACAGACTCAAAATGAGGAGGAGCCTCAGAATCTCCTCTAAATCAAGCCTAACCAGGGAAAATCCCTAATGCAGGAACCCCTTCCATCTTCCTATGCTGCCCTTCCCTCTGGGATTAACCTCCCATTCACTCAGCATGTAGCTCGTGTGTACACAGTCACTTGCACATTGTCTCCCCCATTAAACTGGGAGCTCCTTGTGAGGGCAGGTGCTATTTTTGCCTTTCTCTATAACCTCAGCTAGGTGGCCCAGGGGAGAGAACATCAGGCATGGAATCAGGAAGACTCATCTTCCTGGGTTCAAATCCGGCTTCAGATACTTACTGTGTCTGTGACCCTGGGCAAGTCACTTAACCCTGTGTACCTGTTTCCTCATCTGTAAAATCAGCTGAAGAAGGAAATGGCAAACCACTCCAGCATCTTTACCAAGAAAACCTCAAACAGGGTCACAAAGAGTCGCACGTAGCTGAACAACAACATAACCTTAGCACGATGCCTGGCACAAAGCAGGTGCTTAATTAATGTGGATCGTTAATTGACTCTGCTTATTAGGAAGCTTTTCTTTAACTCAAGCTGGAAAATGCTTTTTCTGCCGCTTCCCCACAGGGCTCCTACTTCTACCCTCAGGGACCAAGCAGAACAAATGTAATTCATCTTCTACTGGATAGCTCTTAAAATATTGGAAGACAGCTAATGGGTCCTCCTTAAGTCTTCTTTTCTCCAGGCTAAACATCCCCCATTCATTTGGTGGATCCATGGATGGCATGATCTCAAGCCGCTTTTATCAATGCCCACCTTTCTAGTTTATCATTTTCATGTGGCATCCAGATTAGAACTCAGTACTTCAGAACATCTCTGAGCAGGGGAGGGAATAGCAGAAAAATCATTTCTCCATTTTGAGACACTGTGCCTTTTTTAATTGAGTCTAAGATTGCTTTTTTTGTTTGTTTTTGCAGCCTCATCTTTCTGATCCTATCACTGCCAGGCTCAAATGCCTCCCTATTGCCTACTCTAGTTATGTCACAGTGTTGCTATGAAGATTGTGCTGGTAGGGTTTACTGTGAGCTTTTATTAGGGACAGAGACTGGGCCTTTGGCTTCATTGGCTCATTCAGTCATCCAGTAATTTCACAGGTAACATTCACATGAGGAAACTCCCGCTACCAGTTCAGGTTGGCACTTACTCTGCCTCTCTTGGAAAGTTGTCCAGAGTGCAGGGAGGTCAAAGGCATGACCAGTCGCATAGCCAGTATGTGTTAAAGGTGGGTTTTGAACCCAGGTCTTCCTGGGTTTGAGGTTGGATCTGTATTTACTAGGCCTCTGAAGCTTGAATTTTTATTGTGATTTTAAAAAGGTATAAATTCCTTATTCTGCCATTCAAAGCCCTCCACAGTCTGACTCCAGTCTAAATTTCCAACTTGAGTTCACCTTATTCTTCTCTTTATCTTCTACGTTCCAGTCAAAATGAATGACTTCCTGTCCTGTTTTCATCATGACCTCTCCAGAAGAATGTGCCCTTGCTTATACTATCTTTCCTAGGGAAAATTCTCCACTTCCCATCAACAACCACCTGTCTTAGCCCTTTAAAACCCCTCCTTTCTTTCAAAGCCCAGTTGGTGCTACCTTGATGCCTTCTCTTGTCTCCCCACCTGGAAAGGATTTCTACAATCTATAGAATTGTGTTAGGACCTTGTAACACCAATGTGATGCTCATAGCAGCTGATATGGATATACATGCG
Source organism: Trichosurus vulpecula (assembly GCF_011100635.1). Taxonomy (NCBI): domain Eukaryota; kingdom Metazoa; phylum Chordata; class Mammalia; order Diprotodontia; family Phalangeridae; genus Trichosurus; species Trichosurus vulpecula. The sequence goes on from NC_050574.1 coordinate 155,978,168, forward strand.
TGTTTCCAGGGTTGGTTCACGAATGTATCAACAATCCAGCTAGCAGCTTCTGTGGGGGTGTAAGATCCACCAACAACCAGCACCCAGAAAGCTGCCAACACAGGTCCTTCTGATCTGCTTTACTTAAGGAAGGCAACATTAAGGGGTTAACAATCTTACTTTAATCCAGCATACAAATAACATCCACCTAGATCAGGGGAAAAAGCCAGCACCCTGAATTACAGACCTAATACAATTCACAGTTATCAACATCTGGGTGTACAGCCGGGGAGCTCATTAGAATGGCTGGCCCAGAGTCACACACCACTCCTGCTGTGGCTCAGAGCTCCGAGAGAGAATGCTAACCTTTGCGCTTATATATCCTGTTCAGGGATGGAGGGCCCTGACCTCACCCAGGCTGGGCTTGGAGAAGTTCCCCACCCCCAATATCACATCAGATACAAATCAATGGCTCCCAATTGTCTCAGTGCTGAGAAATACAAAAACATCCCACTTTATCTGCCCCATTCAGACAATGGCCAGAATCATTAAAGGTCAACAGCAAAAAGTCCCACCTTAATTACTATTACAACAAAATATAATAAATTCCCTTCCTCCAAGACAAAACCAAAACATTTATTCGAAACATCACTACTAGGATACCAGATAGCAAAATTTAGCAAGGTACTCATCACCAATCCAAGGAGCGCCAACATCTCAAGCATTCTTTCCATCAAACCTCCCCAGAAGCAAGTTCCCCTAGGCAAATTGGTTCTCCCTCTCTGCCTGCTTCTCTCTCAGCTAGGGGCCTCTCCTTCCAAGCAATACAATATATATGGTTTCCAAAGGTGTAGCACTTGATTGGCTTAGCCCCGACAAGCTTGGAAATCAGTATTTACTTGGAAAGGCATGGAAATCCCTGTGGCCCAGAGCCTAATTAGCCCTGCTTCAGGGCTCTATGTGAGGCCTATTAATGGGTGGGGAAGATCTTATATTCCATTAACCTTACAGACTTCTCTTTTGCATTTCTCACATTCTGTCTTATTATAGACATTTTTATTATTTATTTATTATAGATATATATTATGTTATAGATATATCATATAGATATTTTCGTTCATATACAATGAAAATAGTCTCTAAGAAAGTGAAAATGAACATCCCCAATGGAAAGCTGCAATATACAGAGGCAGTGTGGTTCACTGGAAAGAGCAGGAGATTTGGAGTCACAGGTCTTGGGTGTGAATCCTTTCATTTACTACCTGTGTGACTTTGGGAAACAACTTGCCCTCTCTGGACTTCATCTGTAAATAAAGTGAGGGGGTTGGATGAGATGGCCCCTAAGATCTCTCCTGGCTTAAAATTGGTGATTTTACAAAGGAAAAGCAAATAACAAATGTCCTCAAAGAAGTAGAGGAGTGAAAAAAGAAGACATGGAGGTCACATAGATAGAGCAAGAGATAACCAGTGGAGAGCCCACACGTGAGAAAGCGTGCCAGGCTTTCGGATAACTGATAGAAGGACGAGAGTAGCATAGGATGAGCAGGAATGAATGGGTTGAGTTCTGCAATGTGGGAGGGACTTCCCGAATCAGAGATCACAGATCTATATGAACCCTGAATATTTGAGAATAACCCTGCTATTAGAGTGCCGTCAAGGCCAGGGACTATGCCTCGTTTCAACTTAGTGACTCACATTAAGTAGACACTACTATATCAGAGTGTATCACCCACTATATATCAATCACTGCATGGCAGAAGCTGCATGGTACAGTATACCACCTCCAGTGAAGTTTCTCCATTTCGTAAGATGAAGAGGTTGGTCTCAGATCATGGATTTTGAGCTGCAAGGAAACCCAGACATTGATTCCAACTCTTTATTTTACAAATGGGGAAATTGAGGCTTAGAGAATCGAGAATCGCTACAATATCAATGACCCCATCATGGGGCAACGGTTAAGTGGAAGACCCCTGCAGGATGGCCAGAAGACCAGAGCAGGGAGGTAAAAGCAGTAAATCTATTTCCATCTGGTCCAGAAGAGATGTGACAAGTTCCTTGTCTTCTTTGAGGTCATTCTCTCTAATTATGGTTACAGGTGAGACCTTAGAACCACATACTTCAGAAATGGGCCATCAGCGGGCCTAGGCTATAGTCGATTCCATGACAAAGCCATTCCCCGCCCCCCCACCCGCTGACAGAACTTCCTCAGAAGCTGCTTCCAGGTCCCTCCTCCTAGAGTCAGACAAACAAACGGCATCCTTTAAAGAAAATGCATTCTCCCAAGAGGCAAACTGGACCAACAGACCCCTGCAAAGTATAGAATAAACAGATTTACAATTATAGTGAGGAACAGTGCGGTGTAGTGTAAAGAGCACAGAGTCTGGCACATGGTGGGTACTCAATGAATGCTTGATGGAGTGATTTTGGAGTCAGAGGGAGCTGGGTTTGAATCGCCCATCTACTACTTGCTATCTGCATGACCGGGCTAGTCATTTCTCCTCCCCTAGGCCTCGGTTTCCTCAACCGATACATAAGCGCTTTGTACTACATCATGTAACTATAGATTTAGAACTGGAAAGGACCTCAGGGACTATTTAGTCCAATTCTCTAATTTTACAGAGACCACAAGAAGCCATGTCACACAGGTGATTAAGTGGCACAAGCAGGATTTGAATTCAGGTCATCTGACTCCACCTCCAGCTTCCTTTCCACTGAACTGCACTGCCCATTCTGGTTCTAAATCCTATGATTCTATGAGTTATAAGGATAGTAGAAGGTGGGCCACCAACAAAGGGGAACTGAGCTTTCCCAGGACTATAATTCCATTGAATTCCCATTCACACATACACCCCACACCCCCTCAAAACAACACTCAGAATTAGTGCTGCTAAAACCCTCTGAATGATAAATCATTATAGATCTTCCATATTATAGTGTAAGCCCAGCTTTTCTTCCTTCCCCCCATCCCCCCTCCCTACAAGACTCTCTGGTTTGGAGTATCAGACATTCCTTTCCAACTGATAAACCTTAAGAATGGACCTCTCAGACACTCCTCTCTCCTTAATTGGCCCAAAACAAAAGAATGGAATACATTAGGAGATAGGCCAGAACAAAGAACAGGAAATTCCAAAACTGCTTCTTGAGGACCTAGCCAGTTCTCAAAAACAAAATGATTGACAAGATCTTCCCCTCCCGAGGGGAGTAGCTGCCCCTTCTGCAGGGGAACATCTGGGACAGTTAGCAGTAGGCCCTCCTTGTTCAGGAAGATATAAAAGTCCCCACATGGAACAAGCTAGTGGGGATCTCACTATCTAGAGGAAGCTTCCTGGGATCAGTTTCCCTCTTGGGCCTTTATCGAGCTGGGCTGTGTAAACCGGGACCCCCCTCAGCTTTGAGAGGATTAAGTGCTGGAGTTCCCCCAAGAGGTGATGGATCTATGTTGTTTGTGTCTTTGTCCTTGTTGTGTTAACTGTGTTTGTTAGAGTTATCTCCCCTGTCTTTCAATAAAAACCATGTTCTCTCAGGAGTGTGCCTTACTGCCAGTGCGAATCCAAATCCGAACCTAACTCAGCTTAACCGAACACCTTCCCAACACCCTGGAGATTGACCTGTGCAAAAGACCCAGGTCTTGTGAATCCCTGAGAGGGAAAGCAGCAGATGCGGCTAATTGGGCACAGTTGACATCCTGAGTTTACGGGTCTTTATAGTTCACGATCACCTTCATCTTCCCACACCTGAGCCTCAGCTCTCCAACCACTGACTGCACTCTCTGCTGTCACAAGGGATTAAAGGAAAAGAATCCAGAGTCAGAGCCAAGAAGAACCTAAAAATAGGGGGAAATGTCAAATAGAAACACCCTCATGACCAATTAGCAAGTTGAGAATGGAAAGAGAAGCATCTAGCTACTCCGGTCCTGGCTAATAAATAATGAAATAGAGCTTTTTCAGAGACCTTCTCCCGAGTGCTACTGAGGAAACACGAATCTGCCCGGAAATCCAAGGCAATGGTGACTAAATACAATTAGGAGCTGATGGCTGAGCTTCACGGTGTCATGCCCCATTGCCTGCTGCCCCCAGCCCTGCTGTGTCAGGGTGGAAAGTCAGTTTCCCCGATCACTGCTCTGGCTGACTGGTTTGCTGGATGATGAGGCTCTATTGTCAAAAAAGACAGCTAGACTGAGAATTTTCAGCTCCCGCTGAATAAATGGAACAAATTGACTTTACTGACAGGTTTCATCTCAAGTGAATCATCTGCCTGGGGACTGAGCTCCTTCTGAAAACACCACAGTTGCAGGCAGTTCAACCTATCCAGATAAAACACAATCTTTAAAAACCACATTTATCCAGTTGTGGACATGAGACATCATGATGCTGTAAGGTATATGTGGAAGTCAATTGACCCTCTACTGTCATTGAACCAAATTCCTTCACTTTAAGATGAAGAAGGGCAGCGAGAGGGCACAGTGGATAAAGTGCTGGTCCTGGACTCAGGAAGACTCATCTTCCTGAGTTCAAATCCAGCCTCAGACATTTACTAGCTGTGTGACCCTGAGCAAGTCACCTAACCCTGTTTGCCTGGACTTCCTCATCTATAAAATGATCTGGAGAAGGGAATGGCAAATCCCTCCAGTATCTTTTCCCAAAAAGACCCCAAATGGGGTCACGAAAAGTTGGACACAACTGAAAAACGGCAAAACTACACCAATGAAGAAACTGACATTCAATGAAGTTATGAAACTCAGTGGATAGACATGAAGTCAGGAGAACTGGGTTAGAATTCTACTTCAAACACTTACTAGCTGTGATCAAGGGTAAATCACAGAATCTCAAAGCTCTGGTTCCCTCAGCTGTGAAGTGGGGATAATAATAGCAGTATTACCTCCCTTTCAGGGTTGTGAGAAAGTAAAGCACTTTGAAAGTCTTGACAAGCTCTACAAATGAGTTATTATTATTATTATTATTATTATTAGAGAGGTGTAAGGTAAACAGATGTTGGCCTTGGCAAGAAAGATGATCTGGGTTCAAGTCCTACCACTGGCTAGTAACTTAACCTGTCAGTGCTCCAAGGCATTCTCTGAGACCCGGGGCTTTTAATTGGGATCCATAAACTTGTTTTTCTTTTTTAATTTTTAAAAAAATCTCTTCCTTCCTTTATATCTATTTGAAAAAATTGGATTTTTTTCTAAATCTATGTACTTTATTTTATGCATTTACCACTTTTTCTGAGATGAGGTCCATTGGCTTCACCAGACAGTCAGAGGGGTCCATGACACACAAAAGGCTTATAGTATATCATAGAATTATAGATGTAGGACTGGAAGGGAGATCAGAGACCATCTAGTCCGATTCGAAACCACAAGAGGCCATGTCACACAGGTGGCAAGTGGCACAATCAGGATTTGAACTCAGGTCCTCTGACTCCACCTCCAGCTTCCTTTCTGCTGAACTACAGTGCCCATTCTAGTTCTAAATCCTGTGATTCTACGAGTTATAAGGTTAAGGACTGCTCCCCTAAGACTGTAAGTTACAGAAGAATGGCTGGTCTGTATCTGTGGAAGGAGTTCCTCTGTCAATAGTTCCCCAGAGCAATAAAATCACATAACCAAGCCACAAAAAATGAATATTGTTGTCCCAGGTCTCACAGCTAGTAATAATAACTCACATTTATATAGTGCTTTGGGGCTTATGGAGTCCTTTCTCACAACAATCCCACAAGGAAGGGAATGCAAGCGTTATCATCCCAATTTTACTCTGAAGCTCTGAGAGGTTGGGACTTGCCCATAGTCACACACTTGGTAAGTGGTCAAGCTAAGATCCAAACTCAGCCTCCAGACACTAAGTCCAGCACACTCTCCTCTTCCCTGGGGAGAAACACTCTATAGCTTAATAATCTCCTGCATTTGCATAATGATTTACATTTCTCAGAAAATTTACATATCCACTATCTCATCAGTCCTCACAACAACACCATATGTTAGGAATTATCTCCCCATCTTGCAACTGAAGGAGGCCAAAGGGGGTTAAGTGTCTTATTCAAGATTATATAACAAATGGGCCACCGCACCAGGACTAGTCCAACATATCCACTACATCTCATTGGACTGTGGAGGATGCTCTAGTGAAGACAGAGGACCAGGGTCTGCCGTCTCCAGCTCCTTTTTCCTTCTAGGTCCGATAGTAAGCCAGAGGCCAGATGGCAACAGTCACCCCAAGTCTACGGGACAAATATTCCCCACAATCAAAGCTGTGGACCCTCCGGCACATCTCAGCCCAGGTGTTAGCACGGTCAAACAAGGGAGCCCATTCTGTTTCTAACAGGTCTTATTGTTTCAACATTTATCCATGCAGTGAGCTGAAATCTATCACTCATCCGTTGGTCTTAGTTTTATTCTCTGGTCCTACACCAAACCAGCCCAGTTCCTCTTCCATCTGACTGAACCTCAGATATTTGAAGACATCTATGCTCTCCTTATATATAATCTCAAGTAAGTCTTCTCTTCTCCAAGATAAACACGCCCAATTACTTATGTTCCCGGACTCCTCAGTACCTTGGCTGCCTCTTTTAAAGATTTTCTAGCTTAGTAACATCCTTCCAAAATGCAGTGCCCAAAGTTAAACGCATATATTGGTCCCATCTTTCCATTCTCACTGATCCCAAACAGAACTTGTTATCTTTCCCCCCAAGCCCTCACCTTTTCCCAATTGCCTTATTATTGTCCTCCCAGTCAGGCCCCCGTATCTAATCAGTTGCCAAATCCTGTTGTTTCTACCTTTATAGGATCTCTTGTTTATGTTCCCTTCTCTCCTCTGACACTAAAATCACCCTGGTGGTGCAGACCCTCATCGCCTCACACCTGGACGACTGCAGTAGCCTGCTGGGGGGTCTCTCTCCTCACTCCAGTCCATCCTCCACTCAGCTGGCAAAGTGATCTTCCCAAAGCATAGATCTGACCATAACACCTAACACTTCCAGGAACAAATATAAAATCCCCTGTTTGGCTCGTAAAGTCCTTCATAATCTGTCCTCTTTCTACCTTTCCAGTCTTATACCTTGTTTGATATTTAGTCCAACTCTTTGTGACCTCATTTGGGGTTTTCTCGGCAAAGATACTGGAAGGGCTTGCCATTCCCTTCTCTAGCTCATTTTACAAATGAGGCAAATGGGGTTAAGTGACTTGCCCAGGGTCACACAACCAGAGACCAGATTTGAACTCAGTCTTCCTGACTCCAGGCCTGGAGCTCCCAGAACTCCATCTAGCTGCCTTCTTATAACTTACATCCCTCCACTTAATTGTAGTTCAGCGACACCAGCTTCCTTGTGGTTCCTCACCCCAGACGCTCCGTCTCCCAACCCTGGGCATTTTCTCTAGTCATCTCCCATGCCTGGAATTCTCTCCCTCCTCATCTCTGCCTCCAGGCTTCCCCAGAGTTGTTTACATGTTCTTTCCCCTGTTAGGCTGAACGCCAGGGAGCAGAGACTGTCTTTTTGCTTTTCTTTGAATCCCTAGAATTTAGCACAGAGCCTGCACATAATAGCCGCTTATTAAATGCTAGCTAACTAAAACTATGCCTTTAAAATGCCATATGTGATGGGATTTATAAACTCCATGTGATCCTGTGTAAGGGGAAAAAAATTTACAAAACTTCCTTTACAACTCTATCATGCAAAGATCATCTCAGTTTTCTAAGTAAAACTGAGGCTAAGAGAGGTTGTAGCATGCCGAAGTTCACAAAACTAGGAAGTAGCAAAGCTAGGATTCTGAAAATCAGTCTAAGAATCTACAAAGAACCCTTTGACTCAGAGATAGTAATAACCAGAATTTGTATGGCACCTACTATGTGTCAGGCGCTGGGCAAAGTGCTTTACAATTATTATCTCATTCGAACCTCACAACCACCCTGGGAAGTCAGTGCTATTATCACCCCCATTTTGTTGAGGAAACTGAGGCAAACGAGTTTATTGACATGCTCAAGGTCACAAAGCCGGTAAATATCCAAAGCCAGATTTGAACTCAGATCTTCCTTACTCCACTGAGTCACTTGGTTATATACTGGTAGGCATATACCCCCCTAGGAGGCCAAAGACAGAATGGTCCCATATACACCAAAATATTCAAAGCAATATTTGTGTGTGTGTGTGTGTGTGTGTGTGTGTGTGTGTGCATGATTGCTAAGATCTGGTAACAAAGTAGATACCCATCATCTGGGGAATGGATAAACAAATTATGGTACAAGATTATAATTAAATATACTATGCTGTAAGAAAAGATAAATATGAACAATTCAGAGAAACATGGTAAGATTAATATGAACTGATGCAGTGAAGTAAGCAGAACCAGGAAAAATATGCATGATTACAATTACGTACAAAGAAAATGGAAAAAAAAAACCCTAAATTTCATACTGTACCTACCACGCTTGACCCTAGAGAATAGCTTAAAAAAAAAAAAGGTTATCCCCTCTTATTTGCAAGGATGAGAGACTATCAATATGGAATACAGCATATACTGTTGGGCACAAATGAAGCCTTAAATTGTTTTTTGTTGAACTACTTTCCCTCTGACTTTTTTTTAATCTTGTTACAAGTGAGGACTTACTGGGTAGGGAAAGGGAAAGATATTCACAAATGGAGGCGATTAAGGTATCAATAAAAAGAATCTATGAAGGGATTCATTGTCTATGTAATGCACATAAAGTTCACAGCAAACCTTAAAGTGCTGTATATTTGTTGGTCGTTGAGTTGTGTCCAACTCTCTGTGACTCCATTTGGGGTTTTCTTGGCAGATACTGGAGTGGTTCACCATTTCCTTCTCCAGCTCATTTTACAGATGAGGAACTGAAGCAAACGGGATTAAGTGACTTGCCCAGAATCACACATCTAGTAAGCGTCTGAAGTTACATTTCGAACTCAGATCTTTCTGACTCCAGGGCTGGAGCTCTACCCACTGCACCACCTAGCTACTCCTAAAGCACTGTAAGTTATTATTAACATTCTATTGTCCCAGTTTGTTAGGAAGAAAAACAAGGCTCCTCAGATTCTGAACATTTGCACAGTAAAAAGCTCGTTTACCTGTCATTCCATCACCAAGAAATTTCTCTTAATTTGAACAAATTTAACAACATAATAATAAAATTCATGTTCATGCTGGGGACCCTCCAGGCACAACAGTCTGAATAATCATAGAAATATTAATTACGTTCAATTTTGTTTTCATGCTAACTATATTTTATTATATTTTTCAGAGTTTTCATTCTTGACCGTAACAGAAAGATCCCTACCTCCACACCCCATCTGATGATGGTCTGATAGGTCCCTTTCTCAGATTTACTGGGAAGTTTTTGTAGGATGGTGGTCAGATCTGGATATTGAGTGCAAGAGAGGGAAGGCCTAGGTACACTGAAGGACTCTTTTCTTGTGGCATCTAACAGTCGGAACAATCCTGCCCTCATGGTGCGGTGCTCTCTTGCTCAGAATCTTTGGCACCGGTCTAAGGGAAATGATAGGTCTGGTCTTTTGCTGTCTATGGTGGAGTGCTGCTGATTTATGGGTGGAGGACAGCCTGAACCAGGCCGGTTACTAAAGGCTGGAACCACTGATGAGAGCCAGCCTTGGGCTAGTCTTGGTTATAGCAATTAGAGCTTTCTCCAGGTAGAATGGCCTGCCTCAGGAAGACATAGGATTCCCACCAAATAAAAACCCAATCACCAGGTTGAGTATGCTCACACAGGATGCAGGAGGTCCCTTCTACGACTGGAATTATGTGATTCTGTGAATCCAGGTCTTGGGACTCAAAATCCAGAGCTCTTTATACCACACCATGTTGATGGAAATGTATTCAGTTCAATATGAATATTCACTAAGTGCCTACCAGGCAAGGCACCATATTGGGAGATGGGAACACAAAACAAGAGACAAAGAAGACAATGAAATCCTGCCTGCCATCAAGGAGCCTATGTTCTCCTGGAAGGATGCAGCACGCATATTTATTGTTGCCGTTCAGCTGTCATTTCATTCGTATCCAACTGTTCGTGAACCCATTTGAGTTTTTCTTGGCCGAGACACTGGAGTGATTTACCATTTCCTTCTCTAGCTCATTTTCCAGATCAGTAAGGCAAACAGAGTTAAGTGACTTCCCCAGGGTCACACAGCTAGTAAGTGTCTGAAACCAGATTTGAACTCAGGAACATGAGTCCTCCTGACTCCAGGCCTGGCACTCTATCTGGCAGCACCACTTAGCTGCCCCCTCAGGCATACTGTGACATGTATATAAACACAATGAATACGCAAAGCAGTATGGAGAGGGTGCTAAAAACTGAGCAGGGAGAGAGGGTCAGGAAAAGCCTTAGGCAGGTGGCGGCCTTTGAGTTGTTTTGAAGGAAGAGAGATTCTCATCTCTAGATGAAGATGAGGAGGGAATATGTTCATAACCTATGTGAGGGGGGGAGAGAGAAGGGACACCTGTATACAGGTAGAGAGATGGGACATCGACTGTCATATACAGTTAGCAACCCCAGTTTGACTGGAAAAGAGAGTGTGGGAAGAGGAGTAAGATGACATAAGATCTGAAAGGCAGATGGGAGCCGGGCTACAGACAGCTTTATATTTCAGGGTGAACGGTGTGTTTTATATTGGAAGTAATAGGGACCCATTGAATATTCTGAATAGATAGGGAAGTGACACATCTTAAAAGCATGAGGTTGGCTGCTGGGCAGAGAACAGACTGGAGAGGGTAAAGAATGGAGGCAGAGAAACCAATTAGGAAGTTATTTCAAGTACTATATACTCCATGTATGGTTTCTCCTAAATGGTGTTTGCCAAAATAAATTCCCTTCTCTACAAAACAACACGAAGTAAATATGTTATAAATGAAGAAAATACTAATTAGGCCAAGAAGGGAAACTCAGAAAAGGTTAGTTTTTATTTTTGAGTAAAACATTCACAGGGGCAGAGCTGAGAGGGAACATCTGCTCATTTGCTCTTTCCAGTTTTGTCTCCCTGCCCTTCGTTTTTAATAACCGTGTGCAGAAAAACTAATTAATGTAGGCGATACCACAGCTTTGATTCTTGCTGTTGATTTTACTGGGTTGAATATTATCTGACTTGCAGAGCTGGTCGACAGCCTGGGCACCAACCACAGTCCTTGTGTTCCCCCTGGTGGGGTAAAATGTTATGGAGTCAACACCCTGTACGTGCAGCTCTCACGGACTCCAAGCAGGAAGGAGCCCATTACCGTGTAAGACATTTACTGAACACTGCACTATCTGAGTAAGATCTGGGGATGAAAGAGACCTTAAAGGTCATTAGGCCTATGGAAACGTTTTACATGATTGCACATATATAACCTATATCTGACTGCTTACCTTCTCAGGGAGTGGGGAGGGGAGGAAGCGAGGCAGGGATAGAATTTGGAACTCGAAACTGTAAAAAAAAATGTTTAAAAATTATTTTAACATGTAAGTAGGCGGGGGGGTCTATTATATATTAGAAAACAATAAATTGAGAGAGAGAAAGAGAGAGAGAGAGAGAGAGAGAGAGAGAAATATTAGGGGAAAAGATCTGAAAAAAAAATCATTAGGCCAGGGGTTTTTAACCTTTTTTATATCATGGACCTTTCCTGCAATCTGATAAAGCCTTCTTAGAACAATATTTTTAGTAATAACAGTAATTAACATTTATGTAGCACTTACTAAATACCAGGCACCGTGCTAAGTGCTTTATTAACAATTATGACCTCACAGGTAGGTGCTATTATCTCTATTTCACAGATAAGGAAACTGAGGCAAACAGAAGGCAAGTAATTTGCCCAGGGCCACCTAGCTAGTCAGTGTCTGAGGCCAAATTTGAACTTAGATCTCATCCTGACTCCACACCCATGCTCTATATTCACTGTGCCACCTACCTAAATAACATTAAATACACAGGATTACAAAGTCAGCTAATTATACTGAAATAGTGGCCAAAACATTAAAAAAAAAAACAACTTTATGGACTCCAAGTTAAATACAACCTCCTCATTTCACAGTTGAGGAAACTCAGGCCCAGCTGCAGAGAACGGGACTTGGCTGAGGCCACACAAGGCTCTAATTAGCAGAGCCAAGATTCACACCTAGATCACCCACGAGTCCAAATCTACTGCACACCACTGGTTTTAAATAAGGACTTCAATTATCCTTATGCTCCTAAGGCAACAGCGCAATTTCACTTTTAAGTTTTAATAATTCAGTTTGATATGATTCTTAGGAAGCATTTTCTTTCATCAATCACAAACATGCCACTTTACAGCTTGCTCCTCCTCCCCCAGCACCCTCTTTCTGCCCTGTCAGGCCAAACAAAATAAATATAATCCTTCTGTCACGTGATGGACAGCTTTTCAAAACTTGAAGATGGCTAGCAAGTCACACTGATCTTTTCTCAAATTTAAACATCCCCAGTTCCTTTAACTCATTTTTATATAGCGTGAATTTATGGCCCTTTGCGATCCCAGCAACCCTCTTCTGGAGTCCTTCATCCTTCTTAAAATGTGGTGCCCACAACTCAATACAACAGTCCAGACAGGGTCTAGAAAGAAAGAGTATATGCAGGACTGTGCTTCCCTATACATCCCTAGTTTCTCTTAATACAGGCTAATGCCAGCTTTCACGTATCCTTTATCACAGATTTCATTTCCACATATTGAGCTTCCAGCCTACTAAGACTCCCCAGCTCATTTTCAGATGAACTACTATCTGCCTACATCTCCCCCATAGCAAAGCTGGTATTTTGAACTCAAATGTAATACCCATATTTCCTATTAAATCTCATCTTTTTTAATTCAGCCTAATGCGCTAACTTGTCCAGATCTTTTTGAATCCTGACTCTGTCATCCACTGTATTAACTATCCGTCCCAACTCCGTACCATCTCTGAGTTTGATGTACATTCAATCTAGACCTCTATCGAAGTCACTGATGAAGTCCAAAGGCCCAGGGCCAGGCACAGATCCCTAGGGCGCTGTGCTGGTGACCACCCTCCAAGTGGACATCAACTATTATGACTACAATCTTAGTGACTACATTCAACTAGTTCTATGTCTACCTGCTTGTATCATCATCTTACCCACATTTCTCCATTCCGTTCACAAGAATAACATGATGACCTTTGCTAAGTGGTAAAATCTAGGTAAAACCTATATGGCAGCCTTTTAATGTACTAGTCGAGAATACCTTTCAAAAAAAGAAAATGAGGCTCATCTGGCATACAGAGCCATCCCAGCTCTGTGATCACCACTGCCTTTATATTCAACTAACCACATTTTAATTCTGGAATTTTGACAAGGATGAAAGCCAAGGTCATTGGTCTATAATTTACAGACTTGGTATTCTTCTTTTTTGAAAATGGGAACAATATTTGCCCTTCTCTAATCCTTACAGTGTCTTTCCCACCTACCATGATCTTTCATACCTAGTTCCATGACCATGGCTTAGCCACCCCACTGACTGCTTCTTTAATTTTGGAGAACATAACTCATCTGAGCCAGGTGACTGTTGTTGGAAAGGATCTAACAAACTCATGAATAATAGTAGTACTACAGACCTACAGAGCATTTCAAAGTTTAGAGATAGAAAGTGCTGGTGCTATCATCCCCTTCTTACTGACGGAATAGCCCTGGAAGGACAACAAACAGAAGAAAAATGGAAAAAATTTGTAAAAGGTTTTTTAAATAGATTCTTTTCACCCTTGAGGATAGGGGAGCCACCACATTTAGACTCTTAACACAGATGTGCTGCCTGAGGAAGCAGAAATCACAATGAAGAAAATGAAAATGGGAAAAGTAGTTGGGACTAAACCAAATATACACAGAAAAGATCCAACCTGCAATAAACACAATTTCGAAGGCTTTGAGGGATCAATTTTGCTGTTGTTGCTTTTTTGTTTTGTTTTTTTTGCGGGGGAGGCAATTGGGGTTAAGTGATTTGCCCAGGGTCACACAGCTGGTAAGTGTCTGAGGCCACATTTGAACTCAGATCCTCCTGACTCTAGGGCAATGCTCTCTAGCCACTGCACAACCTAGTTGCCTCAAAGGATCAATTTTAAAGGAATCTGAAACTGGGGATTTCCATACCAAATATGGAAAAAGATCTGGAAAAAAACTCAGACCTTAATATTATCCCCACCAAAAGCGAACAAGAAACTATCAGTAACCGTTGACACATATGCTTACTTTTTATGAGAATGATACACACATGCATGGAGTGCTTTAAGATCTGGAAAGGGGTTTATTTACATTATCTCATTTGAGTCTCATAAGAGTCCTGACAGGTCAGCGCTATTCCTCACTTTTCAGATGAAGAAACAGGCTTCGAATGGCTACTTGCCCAGGGCATAGCTGGTAATTGCCTGCGGCGGGATTACCACCCAGGACTTCCTGATTCCAGTTCTGACATTTCACCCACCCTGGCACACTGCCCTTAAAATTGCACAAAATCAACACCACCAACTGAATACATTTCGACCTGGCCATGTAGATAGAAAGCCAAGAGTGAAATGCTCAAACCCATGTTTCAAAAAACATCAGTGTGGGGACAGGTCGCCTCTTTCCTTCCTTTTTGAGAGATAGAATTTCGAGAGTTTTATGAGCAATGAGAGGGAAGGCATTTGGCAAATCGGGAGGGAAGAACAGAACACTTAAAATACGGGGATGATACTGTTGGTGCCTAACCTGTCTCTGTACAATGTAAATTGCTTAAGATCAAGGAGTGTTTCATTTTTGTCCTTCTATCCCCAGGGCCTAGAAAATGCCTTACATGTAGTAAGGACTTAATAAATGCTTGCAGAGCAAATGAATGAATAGGACAACAAACCACTTCCTAGGCAACGCAAGCTTGGAAAACATAAGTGAGTGAATCAAATGAAGAGGGACAAAGTGAGAAATTAGAAGGGGGAAGCCTAGGTAAGTATTTGGAATTGTAAGAAGGAATCTCAGTTCTGAACTGGAAGGTAAAATTGCAGGATTTGATCGTGGTGGAATACGATTGTGCTGTAAGAAATGATGAGCTCAGTGATCTTAGAAAAACATGGAAACACAAAGTAATGGAGAGCAAAATGAACAGAGCCAAGAGAACACTGTATACAGTAACAGCAATATTGTTTTAAGAACGACTTTGAGCAAATAAGTTATTTTGATTATTATAAATACCCAAATTAGCTATAACAGACATATGAAGAAAGATACCATCTGCATCCAAAGAAAGGACTGATACGTAGAAGGATGTATAGAACAATTTTACCTGTATATACCTATTGTGTCTAATAGTAGCCCTCTGTAGGGTGAGGGGAGGAGGGAAGAACAAAAAGGAAAGAAGGAAATTTACATGATAATTTTGTTGTATATTTGATAGGAATAGCAAGTTGTGCATAGTAGGTTTGCAGTTTCATGTGCAACCATCTTTTTATGGTACTATGTTATTGAAATCCTTGTTTTATTCCATAAATTAAAAATAAAATTGAAAAACCAATAAAAGACTATAAGGAGTAAGTGACAAACAGGGCTGAGGTAAAAGCAAAATCTTTGCTAATTTGTTTTCTTGGTTTTTGTTTGTTTTTGTATGGGAAGTCTCATCAGCTAAAATTTAAAAAAAAAATAGGAAAGCACAAATGCTTGAAGTATCTTTTATTTTCTAGAAATTATTTTAATCAAAACAACTTAGAAAAACAAAGTATGAAAAAGAGCCCCTCCTTAAATGCTGAATAGGAACTAAGGTCCCTTGATTTCCTCCATAAACTTCTATAAACACACAGACTTAAATTTAGCCCCCCATGCTAGGATGTTAAAAAGTTGTGTGGCATCCATGGCAGGTAATAGGAGTCATGAACTACCTTTTACCACAATGGGGGTTTTACCCATTAATTCAAAAAACAGGAATTTTTTATGAGAGCTTTCCACACTAGGGTTCTCTTTGGAAATTAAGCAGGGCTTAGCTATCTTATCACCTTGATCGGATGGAGAGAACAAGAGGTCCACACAAAGAATCAAAACTGGAACTGTTCTCCCAGTGGGGCTAAGTGGTCTTTTCATCACAGGTAGAAAAGACAGTCCGCTAACTCCATACTGGGTTCTCTGTGGATACTCTGTCCCACCAAAAAGGTCAGTTTGTGAGCATACTGACATGGTGCTGGGATCTTAATTAAGCCCTGGAGAGAAAAAGAGGAGAAAAAATTTAAAAAGCACTCATAGAAATTAAGGGATTGTCAATTTACAAGCCGCACTCTATTTAAAATTCTCTTTCCTAAAACTTCCTACCAAGTAATTCCATATACAATTCAATTTACTTGAGGCTTTTCTCCTTGCTAATAATTAGCATGACCTGCCTTGTTTAAATAATAAACTCAGCCGACAGAGAGCTATAGATCACACTGAAAATCGAGACAACGTATATGAGGTCATAAATGGTGATGGACCTTGTGCTTGGCGTCTAGACATGGGCTGCTCATGGTTGCTTGACAATCACCTGAATGAGCAATCCTGAACAAACACAAGATCTGAGGGTACATTGGAGGAGACACACACACACACACACACACACACACACACACACACACCTCATCCATTCCCACAGCCTCCTTTTCAACATCACCATCATCGCTAGCATTTTTATGCCTATCATGTGCCAGGCTCTGTGCTAAGCACCTTACACTTAATAACGTCCGGCACATTCTCCTTATGGTCTGAGGTAAGCAGCCACCTTGGAGACTTCATGGGCAGCTTCCACATTTTCCAATCCGGGCTTTACTCCTCCAAGAAATTACAGAATCAGACAACATCTTAGTTCAAGGGGATGGCAAATCTCAACAAGTCCAACTGCGCTTCAACAAGAATCCCCAATAAAATAAATCCCTAACCAGTAATCAATCAGCCCTTGAAGACCTCAAGTGAAAACAATTCAGGCTGGCTTATGTGGAAATGAACTGTTCATTAGACTGAAAAGGAGAGGGCTTAGGGGTGAAACAATACTCACCTTTAATATGTGAAGGCCCAGGATGACATATGAAAATGGTGACTCTTCCCTGTGAACCTTGGGGGAAGCTTGAGCCAAAGAAAAATCCTGGCCCTCTCCCAAAACCTCGAGACTCAGAGAATCCCTGCTACCTAGACCATCTCCACCATGCTGGAGGAAAGTCAGGCCGCAGCAAAACCAGAAGCAGCTGGGGGCAGCTGCCCAAAAAGAGGAATTCTTTGGTTCAATGTAAGGCAAACCCTCCTAATAATGAAAGCTTCCCAAAATGCAATGTGCTGCTTTACGTGTGGAGGTAGTGGGTTCCCCTGACTAGAGCCCAGCAAGTCAAGGTTGCATGGCCACTTGGGGAGGTAGGGAAGGAAGAAGAGATTCTTGTTTGGGTTCAGGATGGAGATAGGGGGCTTCTGAGGTCCCTTTCATCTCTGAGATGCTGTAACCTTCCCACTTGGCTGATGTGGCATCTATTGCTGCTGTGATTTTGTTACGTCCAACACTTCATGACCCCAAAGACCACACAGCACACCAACCTCTTCTGTCCTTCGCTCTCTCCTGAAGTCTGTCCAAGCTCATGCTTGGTGCTTCCATGATAGTATCCATCCATCACACCCTCTGCCATCCCCTTCTCCTTTCGCCTTCAACGTTTCCCAACATCCTGGTCTTTTCTAATGAGTCCTGTCTTCTCATTACGTGGCCAAAGTATTTAATCAACTTCAGTATTTGACCTTCTGGTGAGAAGCTTGAATTAATTTCTTTAAGTATTGCCTGAATCAATCTCCTTGCTGTCCAAGGGACTCCCGAAAGTCTTCTCCAGCACCATCATTCAAAAGTGTCAATTCTGCGGCACTCAGCTTTCCTTACAATCCAACTCCCACAGCCACACGCTGCTTCTGGGAAAAATGGCAGCTTTGACTATATGGACCTTTATTGGCAAGGTAATGTCCCTACTTTTTAGTATGCTGTCTAGATTTGTCATAGCTTTTCTTCCAAGGAGTAAGTATCTTTTAATTTCATGGCTGCAGCGGCCATCTGCAGTGATCTTTGAGCCCAAGAACATAAAATCTGACACTTCTTCCATTTCTTCTCCCTCTATTTGCCAGGAAGTGACAGGACCAGTTGCCAAGAACTTCATTTGTTTGTGTTTATGTTAAGCTTCAAGACAGCTTTTACACTCTCCTCTGTCACCTTCCTTAAGAGGCTTCTTAGTTCTTCACTTTCTGCCATCAGAGTGATATCGTCTGCGTATCTGAGATTGTCAATATTTCTCCTGGCAACCTTAATTCCAGCTTTTGACTTGTCCAACTTGGCATTTCGCATGATGTACTTCACATACAAGCTAAATAAGGTGATAATATATAGCTTTGTCATACTCCTTTTTCAATCTTAAACCAATCAGTTGTTCCATGTTCGGTTCTTGGCCTGCATACAGGCTCCTCAGGAAATAAGTAACATGGTCTAACACTCCCTTCTCTTTGAAGACTTGCCCCATTTTGTTGTGATCCACACAGTGAAAGGTTTTAGTGTAGTCAATAAAGCAGAAGTAGATGTTTTCTGGAACTTCTCTGCTTTCTCCATAATTCAGCAAACGTTGGCAATTTGGTCTCTTGTTCCTCCGCTGCTCTGAAAACCAGCTTACTTTTCTGGTAATTCTCAGTACACGTATTGCTAAAGCCTAGCTTGCAAAATCTTTGCTAGTGAAACATGCCTAAGCATTTGGTAATTTGAACATGCTTTGGCACTGCCCTTCTTTATGACTGGGACATAAAATGATCTTTTTCAAACTACTGGCCACTGCTGAGTTTTCCAAATTTGCTGGCATATCGAGTGAAGCAGCATCTTTTAGGATTTTAAATAGGTCAGTTGGAATGCCATCACCTCCGCTAGCCTTACTGTTAGCAATGCTTTCTAAGGCCCACTTGACTTCAATCTCCAGGATGTCTGGCTCTAGATCAGTAACCATACCATCATGGTTACAGGTGATGTTAAGATCTCTCTTGTATAGTATTCTTGCCACCTCTTCTTAATTTCTTCTAATTCTGCTAAGTCCCTACCATTTCTGTCTTTTAGTATGCCCATTTTGCGTGAAACGTTCCCTTGATAGCTCTAATTTTCTTGAAGATTTGTCTTTCCTATTCTATTGTTTTCTTCTGTTTCTTTGCATTGCTCATTTAAGAAAACCTTCTTATCTCTCCTTGCTATTCTCTGGAATTCTGCATTCAGTTGGATAGATCTTTCCCTTTCTCTTTCCTTCTTTCCTCAGCTATCTGTAAAGCCTCATCAGACAGTCATTTTGGCACATGTATCCCCCAAAGATGATGAAGCACAGCATTTCCCACAGAGGGAGGGATTGGACATGGAAAATCTGAGAACTCGTGTTTAAATACTTAAAAAGCTTATCCACTTACGGGCCAGTTGTAATAGAGGTGGCATAACTTATAGGTCAGGCGCTGCATGTGGTCTGGCTTCAATCCATTATCATCATAGATGACATTATAATATGTTGGAGTAATAGTTCCCCGATGAGCAGCCTGGCTGATCAAGTAAAAGTCATACCTGAAGCAAAAGAAAAGAACGAAGGGAAGGTGAAGAGAAACAAGAAGTGCCTGGAGGCAGGGGGAAGGATGGGGAGGGGAGAGAATATTAATGAATAACAGCAATAATTGGTATTTGTAAAGCATTTTAAGGTTTGCAAAACACTCTGTCTTATTTAAAATGAACCTTCAGATGACTGTAACATCTAAACAATCTAATGTGGGTCAATGACCCATGGAATGGACAAGTATAGATAAAAAAAAAACCAGAATTAATCTGAAGGGAAGGGAAAGGGAAATAAGCAGAAGTGTATGTGGGATAAAATAGTACTAATGACAATAATAACAATAAATCAGCATTTGTGTAACTCTTCCTAGCAGTTGATGGTACAGTACACAGTCAGTAAGTCCAGAGTGCAAATTTGGCCTCATAATCTTCCTAATTATGTGACTCTGGACAAGTCACTTAGCTTCTGTCTGCCTCAGTTACCCCAGCTGTAAAATGGGGGTGATGCTAACACCTACCTCCCAGGGTTGCTGTGAGGACCAAATGAGATAATAATAGTGAAGTGCCCAGCATGGTAGCTAGTACAAATTGAGTGCTACATCTGAATGATTCCAATGATTCCAACATCTGGAGAACCAAACACTAACCAATGTCCAGTGGGACGAGCAGACCTGGATAGGCTGCAATCTGTCATTATCATCACGAGTGTCAATATTAAGGAACTCAAAGATGTACTGAACAGCAAGCATACTCTTTATTTTTAAAAGCATAATATAAATCAAAAGGCATCTTCGTATGTATACTTACCATTCCGGACGTGTTGCCTCTGAATCTACCACAGTGCCCAGTGGTGGGTTCTGCAGTGTTCCGTTCATTTCAGTGAAGAATCTGGGCATGCACTTCTTCCTCACCACAATCACTGACACTTTGGGGCTTGGAATGACAGAGCAAAAGAGAAGAATGGGACAAAAAGATGGCCCCATATTTACATCTCACATTCCATGGTTAAAAAGTAGCAACAATTTTTTGGAAGAGAGACTGGACCAATGATGTTATTAGCACAGGGAACTTCCAAATGAAGGCACTCCACCTGCTAACACAGGTCAGCACTTTCTCTGAAACTCATCATCTTAGAAAGTTGCCTAGAAAACTGAAAGGGCTTAACCAGGGTCACACAGCCATGTATATATGAAAGGAAGTACAGTACATGAACCCAGGTCCTTCTGGCTCTCCCACTCTCTATCTACTCTGTCATGTTTTAAAATAGTGAAAACATCCCATAGAAAGCAAAGGTGACATTACTGGTCATTTGTCTGTCTCAAAAGCTGTCTGAAGGATTTGATGAGATAATGATCTTTTTGAAGTGCTTTAAATTATCTGGAAGACAAATACTCTATACCTATTTCTGTGGCTAGGATAAATTTGTTTCCCAAGGGCAAGAGCCAGCCTGAAAGCAAGCACTCTCTTTCACCTCTATTTGTAAGAGCTGTGGGTATTTTTATTTTTTGACTTTAATATGTATTTTATTTTTAAAAATAATATTTTCTCTCAATTACATGTAAAAACAATTTTACATTCTTTTTCTTTAAGTTTTTACTTAGAAATTCTATCTCTCCCTCACTGAGATGGTAAGTAATTTGATATAGGTTATATATGTGCAATCATGTAGTCATTTTGTAGAAGAAAACTCAAACAGAAAAAAAGGAAACAAACAATGAAAAGTAGTATGCTTCAGAGGCCATCGGTTCTTTCTCTGGAGGTGGATAGCATTTTCCATCATGACTCCTTTGGGATTATCGTGGAGCATTGTATTACTAAGAAAACCTAAGTCATTCATAGTTGTTAGCACACAATATTGCTGTTACTATGTATAATGTTCTCCTGGTTCTGCTCACTTCACTTTGCATCAGTTCATGTAAGTCTTTCCAGGATTTTTTGAAATCTATCTGTTCGTCATTTCTTATAGCATAATATATATTGTCCCTCACAATAATATGCCACAACTTGTTTAGCCATTCTCCAACTGATGAGCATCCCTTCAACTTCTAATTCTTAGCCACAAAAAAAAACTGCTATAAATATTTTTATACAAATAAGTTCCTTTCCTTTTTATATAGATGTAGATATAGTAGTGGTATTGCTAGATCAAAGGCTATATATAGTTTTATAGCCCTTTGGCCATGGTTCCAAATTGCTCTCCAGAATGGCTGGATCAGTTCACTGTGGGCATTTTTAAATGGCAGAGGAAGAGACTCTTGCTTACCCTGGTCCCTCCAGTTTCCCCATTCTTCCCACTAAGCCCTCTCAACTACACATGTAGCTCAGATACGTATCTCCTTAATCTCTACCTAATTTTCTCTCCAACACACACACACACACACACACACACACACACACACACACACACACACAGCCTGAATCCACTATACAGCCAAAACTAGAGCAAGGGAGTCTAATCAAAATATGACTTCAGCCCTCCCATGGGATGGGCACAATGACACAACTTCCATATACTTATCAAACAAACAGGATTTCAACATATCATACCAAACATCATAAAAGTCACCCTTTATTGTGACACTAAATTTGCCATAATTTTGACTGAGGGAAAGGAGAAATAACAGTTAATTACCTGTAACCAGAATTGGAATCTCTGAGACTGCTCAGCAGCTGTGGGACCTCATAATCTACAATTGTCTGGAGCTGACCATCCCCAACCCCATCACGATACACGATGATGCGTGCTGGAAAGCTATGATTATATCTGTACCACCTGTCTAGTGCTCCTGTGAAAGACAAGCTCAGTCAGAGAAGTACGAGTTGGCAAATTTTCATTTTTGTAAGCTGATGAAGAAAATATTCCCATTTTTTTGGTAAATAATGATAGTTGACACTTACATAGTGCTTCCTATGTGCCAGGCACTGTGCTAAGCACAATTATCATCTGATTTGATCCTCCTAACAACCCTGTTTCAACTACCCTTCCAATTCCAATCCCACAGTTATGCCTAATTCTAATCTTGTCCCCAGCAATCCCTGTCCTAAACCCCTCGTGGCTGCTAGCCTCAATTCCCAAAGCCTGCCTAGTTCTAAGCCAGTAGAGTGCTAGTCTTGAATGATTTTGAACCACCCCTCCAGGTTAGTTATTTTGGGGGGCTGGCAATGGCTGCTCCTGTGCCTTCAACACATTTACCTGGTGCCAGCAGAAGCTACCAACTCTCTCATAGGCTGGGACAAGTGAAGCAATAAGCTTGAGTGACTCGACCATGGTGACCTGCTTCCTTGGTGTCCCCCTATACTGACACTTAGTGATTAGGTGCCCTTAACTTTAAAATGGGGATACCTACCTCACAGAGTGTTTATGAGGATCAAATAAGATGGTATCTGTAAGGTGTTTAGCACAGTGCCTGGCATATAGTAGGTGCTATAAATGCTTACTCCCTTCCCCCTCCCCACATATAGTAATAGGAGCTTAATAAATATTTATTGACTATTTGCTTTCTCCTTCTGGAAACTGATCTATTTAGGTTATCTATTTCTAATTTTATCAATGTATATACTTAATATTTCTGTAGTTCATGCATTTCTTTTCAAAGTTCAAACTGATTAGCAATAAAGTTATGTGTACTAGTCAAGATAATTTGCTTTATGTCTTTTACATTCATTTTCTCATTTCTAACATTGGCCATTCAAGGTTTCCTTTTCCTTTTAAAAATTAAATTTGGTAATTATTTATTAAATGACTGACCTTCTTTAAAAAAATCAGCTTTTGGCTTTATCAAGTGTTTAAAATGCCATCTTGTTTTTCTACCTTATTCATTTCTGCCCTGATTTTGATGATTTCCATCCTCATACTTTCCTTAGGTTTTTGTTTTGTCTTATTTCTAAGTTCTATACATGTAGATAGCTACTGAATGTCCCTGGTGCATGCTGCAGTACCTTTCATACAAACTTTCAAACAATCTG
The DNA here is from genome assembly GCF_011100635.1 of Trichosurus vulpecula. Taxonomy (NCBI): domain Eukaryota; kingdom Metazoa; phylum Chordata; class Mammalia; order Diprotodontia; family Phalangeridae; genus Trichosurus; species Trichosurus vulpecula. The sequence continues at coordinate 156,001,641 of NC_050574.1, forward strand.
CCATCTCAGTCTTTGTGTTCTGAAGGATACAGCGAGAAAACCATCTAAAAAAAGAGAGAGAGAAAGCAAAGCTCAAGAAGTCAATCTGCAACATTTAACATTTTCTCAAGACTGGTAATTGAGTTTTTACTCTCTAATTCACTGCTCCCTCTTTTAATCCACCCAGATTTAGCCTGAAACCAGGAAAAAAAGTTGCTGATTACTAACAGCAAAGGCTAGCTTGGCCCTAAGGGAGAGATGAGACAGGCACTTCCCTTCTATGTTTGCAGAGGAAGAGGCTGTGGGTGTGCAACACTGCAAATACTTCCAGCCTCAGATTATACATTAGTTTTGCTGAACTGCTTTTTCTTCCTCTTTCTTCTTTAGAAGAAAATGGCTCTCCAGGTAAAGAAGGGGAGGAAACACACTGAGAAATAAAGATGATCTTAGAGCAAAAGTTATCAGTAAAATTTTTTTAAAATCAAGTGTTATGCGTTAGACTGATATAATTCCTCTAGTCCTACTAACATCTGATGTTTGTCCAGTATGGCTAACAGATATCATCATGGCAAAGGGTGACTATCTCATCACCCACAGAGCTAACAGAAAACATCAAAAACATTATATGAACAATACCTAGTTAAATCCATATTATCCAACTGAGAAATAGATTCCTTATAAAAAACTTTTCTCACATTCAATGTTTTGCACACAGTAGGTGTTTAATCAGTATCACCTGATGTGAATTACTTAAGGACAGTGATTACCTTACTTTCGTATTCCCTGCATTTGGCACAGACTAGGGCAGCAAGGTGCTAGAGGAGATACAGTGCCAGGCCTGAAGTCAGGAAGACTCATCTTCTTGAGTTCAAATCCGGCCTCAGCTCTGTAAATCCCTGAGCAAGTCACTTAGCCCTGTTTGCCTCAGTTTCTTCATCTGTAAAATGAGCTGGAGAGGGAAATGATGAACTACTCCAGTATCTTTGCTGAGAAAATTCCAAATGAGATCACAGTTGAACACTACTGAAACGACTAAACAAGGTGCTTAATAAATGTTTGCTGACTGACTGGCTGATTTATCAATTGAAGGAAGGGAACTAATACATGAAAAAACCTAAATCCTGCTCCCAAAACTGTTCAAAGCACAAACTGATGCTTCCATGGATCAGTCCTCAGGAAATATTTTCTATATCGTGCGTTCCTTTTGTGTTCCCTACTGTGAATCTGATAAATTCACCTGGATTTCAGAGACAAGCTCACTTTCTACTGTAATCGATTAGCTGATAGCTAAAAAGCATTTTGAGCATGAACAACATGGTGGAATACTGAGTAAAAAACCAACATTATCATTATGTCTGGACAACCACCTACAGCTGTGGGTGTCACAAAAGAGGAAGCTGACCATCAATTCTCAAAGCATCCCAGAAGCCTCAGACACAAGATTTATTGACAATGAAGGAGGTGAACCATTCAGAGGATCCTATGAGGACACCTTTCAAGAGTTGCATGCCTAGAGAAGTGAAGCATTCAATTGAGCAACACAGCCCAGAGTTCTTAATGACCAAAGAATTTTCTCATGGACGGTTCAGGACTACACTCAGCTTATGAGCTATCCATCTTCTATAAGACATCTGTCTTCTATAAGAGTAACAACTGTGTGCAAGGCACTATGCTAGATACAGGGAATCCAATGGGATGACTCGGGCTCTACGCTCAAGGGAATTAAAGGGGGAAGGGGTGAGTACAAAAACCAATAAGAACACTTGCTGCAATCCTTATTCGATGACAAGGTGAACCAGGTGGTCTCTAAGGTTCCTTCCCACTCCAATTCAGTGACTTTCAGAACAAACGTGGAGGAAGAAGAGTAGCGGGTGTAGGATGAAGAAGTGGAAGGTACAGGCAATGATAAAAAGCATCAGTGAAAGAACACTGAAGAACATAATCATTTTCATCTGTTTCATAAGTCACTATGGCCAAAGACTTCCTCATCTATTTATTGCCAGTGATGAGCCTCTGGGTGCTTGACTAGGCTGATCCTTGAACCACAGACATCCTTCTAGAGTACTGCTAGGATCAAACTTCACTTTCCAGACGGACAGGACCTGCCTGACCTTATGCTGTGCTGCCATAGCCTTGGAGAACGTAGGGTGTCCTCCAGACTGCATCAAAAAGATGTTGCGAAGGAATAATAAAAGTGGTTTATATTTACCTAGTGCTTTACAGTTACAAATTATAACCCTCACAAAAACTATGGGGGCCAGGGGTACAAGTATCATTATCCCCATTTTCAAGATAAGGAAACTGAGACTAAGAGTGAGTGACTAGTCCATGGTAAGAGGCTAGTGAATGACAAGAAGGCAAGCCTTGAACCAAGCTCTTCTGACTACAAATGCAACGTTCTTTCCTGTCAGGAAGAACCATGGTGCAAACCCCAGAAGCTGCGACAGCCTCTTTTTTGTTTTCTCGTCTTCCTTTTTAAAATGTTTTTGCTTCCTTGATCATGATAATTTTTCATTCATGAAATATTCCAAATTAATGAAAGGGACTCAGGCTGGATCTACCATGATAGGGAGCTACAGGAGGGCTTTAGAGAAGGAGACATCAGTTCCTTTTTAATCACAGTCATGGATGGTAGAAATCATGCACTTATTTATTAGCACTTTGAAATTAAATTATTAAAAGTGTACAAGCTGATAGTTAAACTCAGACTTCTAATCATAAAATACAAATGAATTCCTATCCAATGATATAAATTAAAAATTGTACTTTAAATACAGAATCAGAGCTAGAAGGTACTTTAGAGATCATTTAAGTTCAAAAGCTCCATTTTAAAGTAGGGAGGCACAGTCAATCAATAAACATTTATTAGGTGCCTACTACTATGTGCCAGTGCAGCTAGGTGGCACAATAGATAAAGTGCGGGGCCTGGAGTCAGGAAGACTCATCTTCCTGAGTTCAAATCCAGCCTCAGACACTTACTAGCAAGGCATTTGACCCTGTTTGCCTCAGTTTCCTCATCTGTAAAATGAACTAGAGAAGGAAATGGCAAACCACTCCAGTATCTTTGACAAGAAAACCTCAAATGAGGTCCTAAAGAGTCAGATACAACTGAAAAACAACTATGTGCCAGGCACTGTGCTAAATGCTGGGGATACAAAAAAAAGAGTCCTTGCCCTCAAGGAATACACAATCTAATGGGAGAGACAACAAGCAAACAAATATATACAAGCAATTTATGTATAGGATAAATAGGAAATAATTAAGAGAAGAAAGGCATTGGAATTATGAGAGGTTGAGAAAGGCTTCCTGTAGAAGATAGAGAAGCTAGGGACGTCAGTAAGTAGAGGTGAGAAAAAAGAATATTCCAGGCACGGAGGACTGCCTGAGAAAATCCCCGAGCCGAGAGATGCAGTATCTTGTTTGTGGACCATAAAGGAGGCCAGTGTCACTAGATCAAAAGCTACAGGTCAAGGAGTAAGGTATAAGAGAAGTAGAGGGTGGCACTGGCCCAGAAGTCAGGGGGACCTAAGTTCAAATACAGCCTCAGACACTTACTAACTGTATGACCCTGGGCAAGTCACTTAACCCCAATTGCCTCCAATTAAAAAAAAAGACTAGAAATAGAGTATGAAAGAAGGCAGAGTAATCAGTAGGGTCAAAGGCTACAGTGAGGTGGAAGAGGATAAGTACTGAGAAGAAGCCACTGGATTTGGCACGGTGGGTAGAGAACTGGACTTGAAGCCAGGATTCAAACAATCTGGGTTCAAGGTTGGTCTCTGACATGAGGTGTGTGACCAAGGGTGACTTGTGTGACCTATTTTCCTCAGTATCCTCATCTGAAATGAGGATGATAATTGTACCTACCTCAGAGGGCTCTTGGGAGGCTCAAATGAGACTGTGTATGTGGAGCACTGGACAAACCTCAAAGTCTGGTAAAAACAGCAGGTATTACGGTTAATCTGGGGGAATCAGGAAATCCTCACCTGGGGGTGATACTTAAGTTAAGCTTCTAAAGAAATTAAGAGGCATAGGTGGGAAGAGAGAGCATTCCAGGTAGAGGGGCAGCCTATGCAGAGAGATGAAAGATGAACTATCCCACGGATGGAAAGAAGGCCACTCTGGCTGAACCACAGAGTATCAGCATACAATGTACAATCAGCCTGTGAAGGGAGGTCTTGTACCCAACTCCCTCACTTTACATATGAGGTAATCGAGCACCCAGGTAATCTATCAGCATTTAGACCCAGGTCCTCTCTCCCTCTCTCTTTAAAGTCCAGCACCCCTCCCAATTTTCCCTAATAAATTTGAGCTGGACATCATACGAGATTTTTATCAAGGTTACAGAGATTCCACTAAAAGGACTGGAATTCAACGTAAAAATACTGTCTGCTACATCAAGTCCTGATCATGACAACCAACTTTAAACGAGTAACATTCTGACAAACATTTCTTAAGTGTCTGTTACACACAGGCCACTGGGGATACAAAAATGTATTTTATGATACAGTCCCTGCCATCAAGGAGCTTAAAATCTGGTGGGGGAAGACACGACATTAATGCAAAAATCCTTATTTTATTATTTTACTATTTGATCTAGACCGGTGATTTTCATTGATTTGAGGAACTTTCGGCATGGAAATTCCCTCTACTGGTGCGGATTGGAAAATCCTCTATAACTTATATTTATTGAAAGCTGCCTGGGGGCACTAAGAGGTTATGTGACTTACCCAGGGTCACCAAGTCAGTATATTGTTCGAGGTAGAGTACTTGAATGCAAGTCTTGGGGACTCCAAAGCCGGCTAGTCCTTTATCTACTATGTTACCCTGCCTCTGAAATAACTATTAAACAAATTAGATAATAGATATAAGGGGAAGGTACATATCAGGTTAGATAAGAAATCTAAGGAGAGAGCAATCCCTTCAAGCTGGGAGGGCTTGAAGGTGGGTTATTAGCAAAGAGGTGAACCCAAAATGAAGGAAGAGAGGCAAAAGGGAGGAATTTCAACAGGTGGACAAAGGGACTCAAAACCATGTCTTAATAGGACAGCTTCCAGTTAAACTTTAAAACACTGCTTAAAAGGCATCTATTTTCCCACAAATAAGAGCTTGACAGTAATTGAATAAGTAGTCAGTGGGTTGTAATTTGAAATGTACCTGGTGATTCCGGAATTGCTGCTGGATACAAATCCAACTACAGAACGTCCCCTGGCGCACGTCTCTCTGTTGACATCAATCCCAACCACCATGAGCGACTTGAGCTGTGAAATTCCATTTTTTACAATTAGATAATGTGGCAAAGTGGTATCTGAGGGCAATTCTCTCAAACAGGATTTAGTTTAAGGAAAATAATTTTTCCAACCAACAAGTGATAGGAGGAAATAAAGGTATTGGGGATATCGGGGTCAAATTTATTGTTCAATAAGAAACAGAAAAGATCTAAACAGAAAAACAACAATGTGCCTAAAGGGTAATAAGGAAGGAATTCAAAGTACCTATCAATGAACCAAAATTTATTAAGCACTAGGCATTGTGGCAGACACTAGAGATACAAAGACAAAATTAAGACGGAGAGATAGGAAAATGGAGAGAGAGGAAGGGTGGGGAAAAAAAGGGAAGAGAGAAGACAGGGACAGGGAAAAGAGAGAAAGAGACAGAGAGAGACAGAGACAGAGAGAGAGAGAAAGAAAACGAGAGACAGAGAGAGAGGAGAGAGAGAGAGGGGAGAGAGAGAGAGAGGAGAGAGAGAGGGGGGGGGAAGAGAGACAGAGAGAGAGAGAGGGAAAAAGAGAGAGAGAGAGAGGGAAAAAAGAGAGAGAGACAGAGAGAGAGAGAGAAAGAGAGGACCCAGATATGTCTCTTTTGAGTGGCACTGCACACATATAGGAAAAATCTGGGATTTCACCAATACATGAACTTCCCAAAGCAGATAACAAGCTTTCTATGACTTAGGAGATAAATTCTGAGCATAGGTGACTCGTTCAGTGTCATCCAGCTAGTTGGTGTTGGAAGTGGGATTCAAAATAGGCCCAACTCCAAGCCCAGCACACCACCCACTTTACACTGGGATTGATCAGTGGCTAAAGATCATACAGCAACATCCCCCACCATGGTCCCTTCCTTGCCCATTAACTAAAAGGATCTGTCAAAAAGGAGCCCCTACTACCATTTCTGGTAGTCCCTGTCCTACCAAATTCCAGGGACTCCTCCTACTGCTCCTCTACCTCCTATGGGACAGCTAACTTCAGAATCAGGATGACCTGGGTTCAAGTCCTCCCCCTGACACATACTAGCTTTACGACCCTGGGCAAATGACTTAGCCTCTTAGTGCCTGGGGCAAACTCCCTAAGACTAATAAGGTGAATTTAGGACAATGCTGGACACCTGACTTGCTGCTGTCTGATCTGGCTGTGAGGATGGAAGATTTTCTCCTACTGAGCCTCAAAGCAAATGCCATAAGCAGGTCCCTCACCGGTATCTCTACTGCCCACAACTCTCCTCCAAGCTTGCAGACCACCTGCATTGCAATCTTCGTGGCAATGCTCATCATCATTCCTTGCCGGCTCAGGGTTCGAGCCAGAACACACTGGCTTGGGATTGGATGATCCAGGCTCAAAAACTTTTTAATTGAATCATAGCAGTCCTTTTGATTTGAAGGAAGGATACACATCACCTAAACAGAAGCAAAAGGAAGCAGAGTTAAATGATTATTTATACTTCAAAGTATCATTTTTTTCTACCTGCTGTAGTCTTATTCCCACAACTATGACACATTCTTAATATCTTACACCAGAGGCTCTTGACCATCTTTTTTTTTTTTTTTTTGGTCACTGACCCCACGGCAGTCTGGTGAAGTCTATAGTGCCCTTCTCAGAATAATGTTTTTACGTACATAAGATAAAAAGAAAACCAATTAAACTGAAACACAGTTATCAAAATATTTCTTAAAACAGGTTCACACCCAGAAAAGTTAAGCACAATCCTGAACGAAAAAAGGACATTCCATCAACTGTCAGACTTTAAAGACTTTGTTAAAAAAAAATCCCAAACTTAATAGAAGATTTGACATAAAAGAGCCAAGAGAAATATAAGGTACATACCAAAGACTGATAATAAGGACAGGCCATTTACTTTTTATATATGCAAAATGTAAAACATATGTCTAAGATTCTCATTAATAATCCAGTAGCTCATAAGAAAGATCGGAGTAAACCCAAGGATGATATGAATTTAAAAGTAAAACCATTTAGGAACAGCTAAAAAGAATAATTATTCTATACAAATGAGGTATAAGAGGAAGAACTGATACAGAAGAATTAGATGGAGGAGGAGGGCTGGTAGCTCTGGTAACCTGCTTTCATCGGGAATGGGTTTAAGAGGGAACTAAATACATATATATGTTCAGAAGAGCATAAAAGTCTTCTAAATTCAGAAGAAATAAAATGGTAGGGGGATAGGGAGGGGGAGACAAGGGAGGGATCTTTAGACGGGAGGGGGAGGGAATAAGTAAAAGGGGGGTATAGAAGGGTGTTTAGATTTATGGGAATGGGAGGATAGAGGAGGGATCCTTGGGGGGGGGGGGGCAGGGAAGTAATAGAAGGGCAAGGTGGCTGGTAGAAGTAAAGTGGAGGAGGCAGGAGGGATAGGAAACAAGAGATATGCACAAACATAAAAACAAAGATCAGGAACAGAATTTGTTTAGGAAAGTGTATGTCCATATATGTACGTATACATGTTTATGTGTGTGTGTGTATATATATTTACTTCTACCATCCAGCTTCTCCATTGTGCTACTCAGAGTATCTGTAAACTAGAGAATAACCAGTGACAACAGATACAGGTATGGGTAGGAGTGTATAAGTATGTTGAAATTCTCCCTTTCGGACAACATATAGAGATAATAAGAAAATATAAGAAATAATAAATAATTTTAAAATCAGTTTTTACATACCAATTGTACATCAGGGTTTGTATGCTGTTGTATAGCCCGCATAAATGCCGCTGTGTTTTCTTGAACTTTGATGCTACATAAAAAAATGAATATTTAAGATCTATAATTTCATATACTTTACACAGTGGTTTATCCTATAGCATTAGAAATACTACATGTGGATTTTCCTAAAAGGTAAAAACGTTTATTGAAAATAAAATTTTACTTGAAGCAAATTAAAACTTCCCAAGTGTAAAATGTGGGTACTTTCACTATTAGACTAGCTTAATATGTCCAATGATCATGTTTTCAATTTTTTTTTAATTCAGTGACCTGTCAGGGATTATGTCAAGGTGACTCTTGGTCAAATGGAGACTGACCTGGAAGGCCTCAAAAGGCCCTGCCAACCTGGAGATTCTGTGTTTCTAAGGAAGCAGAATGTTTTTGGTTTTAAGGATTTTTATTAATCTTATTTTGTTGTTCTTTGATCATTTCAGTCACGTCTGATTCTCCATGACCCCATTTGGGGTTTTCTTGGCAAAGATACTGGAATGCTTTGCCATTTCCTTTTCTATATCAATTTACAGATGAGGAAACTGAGGCAAAAAGGATTAAGTGGCTTGCCGAGGGTCACACAACTAGTAAGTATTTGAGGCTAAATTCGAACTCAAGAAAATGAGTCTTCCTGACTCCAAGCTCGGCACTCTATCCACTGCAGTATCAAGCTGCCCATCGTCGTCATTATTTAGCAACTTTAAAATGAGGTTGGGGCACAACTTTGGAATCACAGGCATTTATGACATCAACGACCTGAAACAAAATCTCCGGCAAAATCAGGTTTTAGGAAAAAATCTGGCAAATGTTCCCTCTCGTTGTATCTATGCAGAAAAATTTCTGAATGAAGCTAATTGAAATCTAATTAATATCCTCTACTTCATTTAATACCAGTCAAAGGATCTCTACTTTTTCCATGAGAGCAGGGTTTTGGGTTTTTTTTTTTATAACTTCCTCCTCTGGGTAGTTGTCTCAACTCTCACTTCCAGTTTAATCAAATCGATTGATCAGTCTACTAACAAGCATTTACTGAACATCACCAAGACTATGTGCTTAGCACTTGGCCCAGTGCCATGGGGCACTAACACATAAAACATGATTCCTGCACCACAAGGAGCCAACTGGTCCAGGGGAAAGCGTGCTGGATTCTAGAGTTCAAGGATGTTGATCTGAATCCTGACTTGGCCATATAATATCTGTGTGACCATCATCAAATCTACCTCTTTGGGACTCAGTTTCTTCATCTGCAAAATGAGGCAACTGGACTAAATAACCTCTCAGGTCTCCTCTAGCTCAAAATCAAGGATCCTACTTCAGTTTCCTGCAGAAGTGGGTTATGTCTATACACTTATATTATGGAGTCATTTTAAATCCAAGGAGCCTTTTAAGAATAAGCCTCCAGGTGGCAGGACTAGTATGTCCTGATTTCTTGTGGCAGGTGAGCTTGGTCTGTGGCAAATGTAAAACTTTAATTTCTTTGTCATGTCCAATTCCACAACAGGCAAGTAAACTTAGCCCCTACCTGAAAATCATCACCCTAGTCTTTTTAAAAGGAGATGATGTATAACAATCAAAAGGGAAATAAATAATCTCCCCAGGAGGAGAAGCCAGTCATTAGCAATAAAACTATAAGAAAAAGTTTCACTATCTAGCCATCTTAACTTTTCATGAATTTATTCTCCAATCTGTGTATTACACAGAGCCTATGTATTCTGTTGTGTATGCCTGAATCTGCTCCTTTCATTACTATGTATTTCTAGAGAACAGGGAAAGGGAGATAAGAGAAAATGAAACTCAAGCCAGGCAATTTGTTAACATCTTTAGAAATAAACTCTATAGTGAAAAAGTTTTAAATATTAGCTAAAATGAGGCTTTAGGATCATCTGAGTTTATGAAGATGCCTTGTTCTGTTGTACCAAAATTCATTATTAACTAAGTTCAATTTTGAGTTCTGAGTATGCTTTCCCCTACTAAAACAGCTCTACAGTACACTGGCTAGATGGAAAGATAGAAACAGTTATGGCATGCACAAAGAGTGATAACCAGGGCATTAGGAGATATGGCTTTGGTCCCAGTTCCTCCAATAATAGTCACCTTGGGGTAAGTCACTTTTCCTCTACAGGCCCTTTTAATCATCTCCAAAAGGAGAAGGCTGTAACAGCTAATCTCTAAGGTTCCTTTTAATTCTGTCATTCTTTGATTATAAAGGCATAAAATTTAACTACCATATTGCAGTAGTTCCAGAGTGTTCCACCCTGGTGAAACCACATGGGGAATATTTCTCAGTTCTGACATGGCATTTTAGGAAAGACATTGACAAAATGAAGTATGGGATGTGTACAGAAGAGGGCCAATTTAAGAAACCAGAGATGATTAAACTAGAGAAGAGAAAACCTGGGTAAGACATGATACTTATCTTCACATTTCTGAAGAACCGTCATGACAAAAAAAAAAAAAAGAATTCAGCTTGTTCTGTTCAGAGCAATGAGTAGAAGCAACAGAAAAGTAGATTTTAGCCAGCTCAGGGAAAACTTCTCCCAAATGAAATGAGCCACCTCAGGAAGGTTGTGAGCTCCCAACCACTGCTGGTATTCAAGCAGAACCTGGGCAGCCACTTGTCAAGAGTGTTGTAGGAGAAATTCGTATTTAATTACAGGCTGAACAAAATGCTCTCTCTAAGGTCCCTTCCAGCTCGGTCCTATGATGTTTGAGGGTCCTTCTTAGGTCTAATATTCTATAGTCTTATATTCACCCCATTCTACCTCTGAAAATGTATTATCTCCACCAGGGCAGAGGTGGGTAAGGAAGGTGGGGGAGGGGAGAGAAAGACTATTAACTAAAGAATCACTGTTCACAGTGTCTGTCTGCATCTCCTCCTAAGCACATCAAATGTTAGTAAAGTGCAAAGCACATACCTAATTTTACAAAGAAAGAAAACAATTCCAGCGAGTATCAGGAAACTGTATCTATACCACAAGAGGAGAATTCTTCGTTCAGAGATCTAGAGCTGAAAAGGATTTTACAAAGCACTAAATTCAAACCCTTGGTTTTATAGATGGGAAAACAGAAGTCCAGAGAGGCAGTGACTTACCCAGGTCACACAAACACAAAGCAGCACAGCCAGGCTTCAAAACCAAGTCCACTGACTCTTTTCTATTATGGAAAGGTTTGAGTCAGAAATTCTCTTTTCCTTTTAAATTAAATTTAAACTCAATCTTAGAAGCCCAAAGAAGTCTCTTTGTTTAATTGTTCTTTTATCATGTTAAGTTTCAAAAATAACTGATTTGAGAAGTTTATGAAAATATTTAAACTGTTTCAAATACCTTTTTTAAGGACCGTGGGAAAGCAAAGCATTCTAGAAATATTATAACCTGGAATACACCACAAGAGAAACTTTTTCCAAATGCTACTTGTTGCAAAATTCCTCTCTCTTGGTCTCTCTGTTTACATTAGGTAATATGTTCCAACAAAGAAGCCTTTTATTCATGCTTCAGGGGACATTAAGCTTCTCATTAAACCAAAGAGTGAAAGTTATATCTGAATAAAATTGTTTTAAAAAAGACCATAGGCTAGTTCTCCAAATAATCTCACATTTTCGGCTTCCCAAAGTGAAATCCCATGGGACCGCTCACTCTTCTTAAGCAGCTCAGGAGGCTCTCGGCCACATCTTCATTTCTGTGGCTACACACAATTAGCCAGTTATTCAAAGGCTGGACTCCTAATAACTTGTAGTGGCGCATGTCCCTCGACCAATCAGCAGCAGACATGGGCTGACACTGAGAAAGAGGACACCACAATTAGAAGAATCTATTCAGAAGGCAGTCATATTGAAGTCACATCTAGTGTCACCCAATGGGATTCTGGTCTTGGCAGAAATGTTTGGCAGAGTTCACTCATGGCCAGTAATGATTACCACAGAAAGCCAGAGAACGGCTAATGTAGAAGAGATCTTGGAGACCTTTTATTGTAACTCCTTTGTTTTAACAATATGGAAACTCGGGAGTAGGGGGAGAATGGACTGAATGGAATTATGGGATTAGAAGTGACCTCAGAGTTGTCTAATTCGATTCACGGCCAATGTGAAAGGGACTTTGGAGGCCATTTATTCTAACCCCTTTGTTTCGTTTTACTGGTAAGAAACCTAGGTCTAGTGACGTGAAATGATTTCATGGAATTACAAGAATTAGACGGTACCTCAGAGGTCATCTAGCTCAGCTCACCGTTGAACAAGAATCTCTTTCATGAAAACGCTTACAAGAGCTCATTCTGCCTCCACTCAAAGACCTTCAGCGCACAAACTTTTACCTCCCGAGGCAGCCCCAACTAACTCGTGGAAAACTCTAGCTATTAACAAGTTTTTTCTTACAGCAAACTTAAATCTCTCTTTGTAGCTTCTGTCCACCGTCCCTCACCTCTGATCTCTGGACCCAAAAAAGAACAAGTCTTCTACCATAATAGAGTCTTTCCAGTACTCCAAGACTGATATCATGTTCCCCCAGGTCTTGTCTTTTCCAGGATAAATAAACATGGTCACGGGATTGTAGACTTAAAGTTGGAAAACACCTTAAACATCACTGAGTCCAGCCTTTATTTATAGACAGTAAGTGGGAGAATTAGGATTTGAACGCAGATCCTCTGACAATAAATTCAGGGTTCTCCCCAATGCACTATGCTGCCTCCTCAGTTCCTTCAACTAATCCATATAAGCCATGGTCTCCATTCCCCTCACTCTTATGGTTGTCTTCCTCTGTACTGGTCTTTTTACTTTGGGCACACAGACAACATTATAATCTCAAACAGAAAATGCTAAATGTGATTTTCCAGGCTACTTCAACAACATAAAGGATAGTCTGGAAGATGGTGGTGGTGGTCAGGATTCTTTTTCAATGTAGCTTAAGAGGGAGTAGAGATGAGACCGGGACATAAGAGCTTTCACTTTCTCTTCCTAAGCCCCAGGGATTAGAAAGCTAAGAAAACAAGCACTCTGCAGAAGACCCAAACAAAGGTAGTGTTAGTCCAGCAGCTCCTCCACGAAGGCCCACTCACTGGAAAAAGGAGAAAAAAGGGCCTTGTTGTAGGTTCTGTATCCCATTTGTGGGCCTAAGTTTTTTAACAGCCAAGCAGCACTTTCCTTTAGAAGCTTAAAAATAAAAAAGAAATGATAAAAACTACTGAATCACTGTTGTGCAACCTTCATCTTTGTAATTTATTATCAACTGATCAACTGTGAAAGATTTAGCTACTTTGAGTGACACAATGATTCAAGGCAATCCAAAGGACTTGCCATATGAAAAATGCTAGTGTTAAATAAAAAAATGCTATCTACCTCCTGAGAAAGAACTGATGAACTCTGAATGCAGACTGAAGCATACTTTTTTTTCACTTTCTTTATTTTTCCTGCCTTTTTATTTTTTGCAACACGGTTAATATAGGAATGTCTTACATGACTTCACATGCATAATCAATATCATATTAGTTGTCTTTTCAATGGGTGGGGTTTGGGGCTGGAGAGAGAATCTGGAACTCAAAATTTTTACAAATGAGTGTTAAAAATAAATAATTTTTAAAAGGATAGTTTATTATCATTAAATACAGCACCATATGTATCATAATACGCAAGTGCTCCAAGGATCTGGGATTTTGTGAGCATGGCTCACAGGGAAATTTTCACTATGAGAACTCTATCCACCAACTCAGATCACAGCCAGTCCCTTAATAAGCTGATAAAGAAGCAGTGCAGTAGTGTGGGGAAAAAAAATGAACTAGGAGTCCAGGGAACCCAAGTTCAAATGCTGACTACCACTTACTACCTATGTGACCTTGCACAAGTTACATAACCTCTCTGGGGCTGCTTCCTCCTCTGTGAAGAGTGAATTGGACAAGATAGTGTTTAAGGTCCCATTCCATTACTAGACCTATGATCCTGGGGGGTTGCTTGAGGTATCCAGCGTTTCAACGACTCACCTAAAATCACACACCTACTTAGTATCAAGTTCAATTCAAACCCGGCACTTCCTTACTCCAAGCCCAGCATTCTAAACACCAGACCATGCTGTGTCTCACAACAGTATAAGGCTTCATTGTTTTATTCCCAACGACCCTGTAAGGAAGGTCATTACAGGAATTACTGTCTCCGCTTGATCTCTTAGGAGACTGAGGCCAAGAGAGGCAAATGCTTACCTACAACCCCACAGTTTATAAGTGCTGAAGATGGCACTTGAATCGACTGCCCGACTACATTCTGTACAGTCTAGGACACTAATCACATAATTTTAGGGCTACCTGGGGGGAGGGGGGGGGCTGTTTGTTTTTTTAGAGTATCTGCCTTAATTACAATGAACTGGGAGTAAGGAGGTTTGGCCTCTAATCCCAGGTTTGCCACGAATGTTTAATGTTTAATTTTATGCAAATAATGTTAAGCATTTAATTTTACACAAATAATTTCACCTTTCTGGGCCTTAGTTTTATCATTTATAAAATAAAGATATTGGATGAGATGATCGCTAAGATACCTCCTAGCTCTCTAGTTAATTAGGAACACACACAGATCGAGAGCTCGACAGAGCGGGGCCAACCCCTTCATTCCACAGATGAGGCCTAGATCCAAAGCCAACTGATAGAGGAGGCCAGGGTTGTGACTTACCCAAGGTCCTTCTAAGAGCCTACATTTAAATAGTGGCTAGAAATAACATTTCTTAACAAGTCTCAGAGTACAACACAATGGCATCTAGAGTCTCCCACTGAGCAGGGAGGAATTAAATATCACCTTAGAGGCAGGTAGGGTAGCACAGTGGATGGAGTGTGCGACCTGGATTCAGGAGGGTTCGAGTTCAAATATGATTTCAGACTCTTACTAAGCTGTCTGGCCCTGAGCAAGTCACTTAACCTGTTTGCCTCAGTTTCCACAACTATAAAATGGGGATAACAGCACCTATGAGTTAGTATTGTGAATATCAATAGAGATAACAGTCAGGGCACACAGTAGGAGTTTCATAAATGCTTATTTCCTTCAAGTCAAGTCAGCTGGCATTTATTAAACACCTTGCCAGTCACTGTGCTAAGTACTGGGGATACAAGAAAGGCAAAAAAAAAAAATAGCCCCTGTTCTCAAGGAGCTCAGAATCTAACGGGGGAGAAAACATGCAAATACCTATATCCAAACAAGATAAAAACAGGATAAATCAGAGACAATCTTAGAGAGAAGGCATTAGCAGGGGATCAGGCTTCTTTGTAGAAGGTGAAATTTTAGGGGCAGCTAGGTGGTGCAGTGAGTAGAGCACAGGCCCTGAAGTCAGGAGGACCAGAGTTCAAATCCAGCCTCAGACACTTGACACATTTACTAGCTGTGTGACCTTGGGCAAGTCACTTAATCCCAACTGCCCTGCCTTCCCCACTGCGAGAAAAAAAAAAAAACCAGAAGGTGAGATTTTAGAGGGAACCTGAAGTAAACCAAGGAAAATGAAGAGGGAAAAATAAAGGATGCTCTGACAGAAGAGAGCTCGAGGAAGGCTCTAGGGTTACAGAGTTAAGAGGGCAGAGGAATGACATAGGCTGTGATCCATCAGTCACTCTTACCATTCACACTTTGGGGCATGAAAATATCTCTTTCCAAGTGAAAATAAAATGATGATACTCACTATGCTGTCCAGCATCAGTATTTTTTCTGAAGGAGCTACCCGGCCTGTCAGAGACATCTGGCATCCAAACTGGAGCCCCCAGGTCTCTAGTTCAAAACGAGCCTCCGTGTTTCTGGGGAGAAGAGAATCTGATGTGAAACAACGGCTGCATTCATCTTCAGAGGGAAAAAAAATCAGCGGAAAAAAACCAGTGACGGTAAGCTCGCCCTCCTTACTTCTGTTGGATTTCTCAGCCTGCTGCTCATTTTTTAATCGTTTCGTTGCTCCCTTCTACACCCGCTACATCGATTCCAAACTGTCCTACTGAGGGTATAGTAAATGAACGAACCTCTAAATATAGGCGGCTACGTGGCACAACAGATAGAGCGCAGGACCTGGAGTCAGGAAGACCCGAGTCCACATCTGGCCTCAGATACTTACTATGTGACCCTGGGCTAATCACCCAGCCTCTGTCTGCCTCAGTCTCCTTTATCTGTAAAGTGGGCATAATAAAAGAACCCTCCTCCCAAAGTTGTTGTGAGGATAACACGCAGTAATATTAGTAAAAACACTCTGCAAACCTTAAAGCATTATACAATTGCTAGTTATTATTATACTATATTATAATACTGACATTATATTGATTCTACATTATTATACTATTATTATGTTGTTTGTAGGTTGGACCTAGCTGGCTCCAGTAGACAGGGGCAAGTTCTGGTGGGATGATTGGATCTGACTGATTTGGAATGAAGTCTAGTAAATAAATATATGTAGTCAGAAGGTGATCGAATAAAACAAAACTACACCTAATGAGGATTTTTCATTGGGAAGGCAAGTATGCACAGAAATCTCTGAAAGAGTTGACGACATGGTCACCAGGAACCGAGACTGGTGCTGAAAGGAGGGAGGAGAAAGAATATCGACAACAATCTATAGCCATATATATATATATGTGTGTCTATATATATATATACACACACACACATATAAAGAGAGAAAGAGAGAGCGTGCACTATAGACAGAGCTATACAGTAATCTATAGCTATCTCTCTCTCTATATATATAATATAGATAGATAGATATCGATAGGTAGATATACATATATAATAATCTATATCCACTCAGGAGGATAAAGAGAGATAAGAGAGGGGCCCAGACTTAGCAACTCGTCAACAAAAGCCACACCTCCGGTTCTGGTTCTCCCTAGAACACTGTTCCCTTTCAGTCTTTTAGTGACATCATACTGGTGTTGCTATGTTATCCATGACCTGAGTTAATAAAATATTTATTCTACATGCGAGGCATCCAAGGCATCATGTATGTGTGAGGGCCATTGTCCATGAGATTAACTGAGACAAGCAAGGTAAGTAAAGAGCACCATGAAAATTAATCAGGAGAACTGACTGCCAAATGTTGTAAGGACAGACCGAAGATCTAAAGCCAATTACCAAGGGGCCAGGGAGGCAGATGGAGAATAGACAAGAGGCCAAGCATAAGTCCCCAGGTGGGCAGGAAGATCATAGATCTAGCTAAAGGTAACTTTCAGACATCACATAGAACAACCCCCGAATTTTATAGCTAAAGAAGCTAAGGACCAGGATGGTTAAATGATTTGTTGAAGGGCATGAATGTAGTAAGTGGCATAAGAAGGATTTGAACTCAGAGTGAAGAATCCATCCCCAAGTAGAGAAGCCAGGGAGGCTTTTCAGAGCATCAGAGGGGTTGACTCAGGAGAATGGAAACCATTCTCATTCTGGGTTAAGGATATTTATACTTTAAGGGAGGACCAGAAGTCCAACTGAAGAGTCAATGCCATGTTCCTAGTTTTGATTTATAGGTCATACCCAGCCTGTTACTAACAGGATTCTGCAGCTGAGTTCAAGTGTGCCAAGCAACGAAACTGAGGGGATTAGGACAGCAAGTGGTTAACTGTGGGAATTGAGTGAATCACACCAACTCTTTATGACTCAATTCTAGAGGTAGGTTCGTTGCTATTCAAATACGGGTATAGTCCAATTTCTGTCTCATGAGAAAACTCTATTCAATTTTGGGAACTGGAAGAAAACCTTATTGCATGGTTTGAACCTAACCCTACATGGCTGGAAAACTGGACCACCTCTACCTGCTGTTTAAAGACTTAGGTTATGTTGATCAGAAACCCGGTCAAATCCAAAGGCTAATGCAAGCAGTTTTCTCACAATTATACATCTCAAGCAACCCATTTGTCTTATCTGAAAATTTGCCCCATACTGATGAATCAGTTATTGTTTCCATGTTCCCTTGATTGGTTACAGATGTTTGGGGAGTAGGACACCTCTTTCTCTGAAATCAGGGAACTGCATCTGTTCACTCTCCCCCTCCCAACCTGGAAAGTCCCTAATCTTTCTTCCAATTAGAAATCAGATTACCTAATGCAGTATTGTTTCCTTTTAATTAACTGACTTCATTTGAGTAACTGTTTTTAATGTATAAAATTCTGTCTCACCCTCATTGTATTCAGACTTAAGCTGACGAAGGGGCCTGTTCCTGCTTTGCTGGCAGGTGCCATGCATTGCTTATTAAATCAATATGCTCAGAAAATCGATCCTCTGTTTTCCTCAGTCATTTCATCTTTCACCCATCACATAAGACAGGCTCAGGCATTTGTATTCCTGCTTACAAACATCCAAGTCCAACAAGAATAAGGCCTATCTATTTTTCTACAGAAAAGGTTAACCAGGAAGTGTGCAAGGTTATACCAAACCATTCTGTAGAATGTGAGATTCTAGAACTTGGATTGGAGATGAGAAAGAAAACAATATATTCTAAGCACAATTTATCACAATAAATTACCTCTGAATGTTATCGGCAAGTCTGGACAGTCTCTGTTGCCTGCGAATAGGGTTCAGACAAGTTTCTGTAGCCAGGTCCTTCATCAAGCGGAAATCTGAAGTCACTTTTTTGCTCAAACCTATTAAATTTGAAAAAACACAAAAATGAAAAAAATTACTGTAAACTTTATAACTCCAAGCCCTTACCTCAGTTACAATTTTTGCAGTTTATTGAAATAAGGTTGGTTTCACAAATGAGGCAACTGTACAAGAATTCAATATTCAATTGCATTATTAAAAGCTCTTCAAACTTCCAAATCTGATGCATATTCATCCATTCATTTAACAAATACTTATTTTGGCTATATTCTGGAAATAACTGAAGGGCTGCATAGTGGAAAGGGAATCAGACTTGTTTATTATCTCAGTTCCAGAGAACAGAACAAGGACTGGTGGGTTAGAGTTGTGAGGAGGAAGATTTTGGCTCAATATAAAGAAACTCACTAATGAAAGTTGTGAAGAGGAAGATTTTGGCTCAATATATAGAACTTACTAGTAATTAACAATATTCAAAAGTAGAATAGTGAGTTCAGCGAGATGGAGTCAGGTTAGCCAAGTAACAGGAAGAAATGTATCCCAGGATGGAGGGGATTATACAATTAATAATTGTAACTGTGACTGCAAATAGAAGAAGTCATCCACAAAAAAAATCAGAATCCAGAAAATATATTGTTTAAAAGAAACACACTTGCAACAGAAGAACACAGAATCAAAACAAGAGGCTGAAGTAGACTCTATTATGCTTCAGCTGAAGTTAAAAAAAAAAAAGGCAGGCATAGCAACCATGATCTCAAAAACAACAACAAAGAGTCCAAATTAAAAGATAAACTGGAGAAACATGTTTTGCTGAAATAAATGACAATGAATTAATATCAATACTAAACAGTCACTAAATGATATAGCATCTAAATTATTAAAGGAAATATTAAATTGGTTACAGGGAGAAATATATAGCAAAACTGTAGTCACATGGGACTTCAATTTGTCCCTCTCAGACCTAGATAAATCAAATTTTTTAAAAAAATGACCTGAACAGAATTTTAGAAAAATTATTTTTGATAGATTGTTAGAGTTTTAAATGTTAATAGAAAGAAGTATACATATTTCTCATGTGTGCATAGCACCTTAAAAAACTGTATGATGACATATAAACTTCACAAATTCAAAAAAGCAGAATTAAATTAAACAAATCTTTTATGTACCACAGTCAAAGTTATATTCAAGAAAAAGGCCTTTGAAACAAAGATTAAAAAGTAACTGAAGACTAAATAACCTAATCTTACAGAATGAAAGGTCAAAGAAAAAGTCATAGAAACAATCAATTTCATTAACTATAATAATAAGACAGCATACTAAAATTTAGAGAGTGCAGCCAAAGCAATACTTAAGGGAAAATTTCTACTTCGAAACACTTTCATCAATAATAGAGAAAGAATAGATCAATGAATTGAGCATATAACTAAAAAAAAAGCTAGAAAACCAACAAATTAAAAACTCACAATTAAACATCAAAACAGGAATCCTGAAAATCAAAGGAGAGAGCAACAAAAGTGAAAACAAAAAGCCACTGAACAAAGAAATCGAGGAGCTGTATTACTGGGGGGGGGAGGGGGAGGTTGATCAATAAAATATGTAAGTCATTGGCTAACTTGATTTTTTAAATGAATAAAACCAAATTACTGATATCAAAAGCTAAAAAGTCAAATTCACAACCAATAAACAGGAAATAAAAGAATGCACTATTGGTGAAACTGTGAACTAGTTCAGACATTCTGGCAAAATAATCTGGAACTACAAAAATCCGAAAAAGCTGTTAAATTATGTATTCCCTTCGGACCAGGCAATATTCCAAAGAGATCAAAGAAAAAGTAAAAAAGTGCCGCAGTTAAAAACATTTTTATAGTATCTCTTTTTGTGGTGGCAAAGAATTGGAAATTGGGAAGGATGCCTATCAATTGGGGAATGGCTAAAAAAGTTATGGTATATGAATAGAATAGAATATTATTGTGCTATAATAAATTATTTCAGAGAAACAAGGAAGACTTATATAAACTGATACAGATGGAAGTGAGCAAAATCAGGAGAATAATTTATACAAGACTTAAACCCAAGTCATCTTCATGGCTTCATGGCTGGCTATCTGTTCACTATGCCTTTCTGTGCCTCATTACCAACTAAATATACATGAAGATTACCTGTGAGAAAGCAGAGCTCAGGAACCAGGTGGGCAATCCGGGCTTCACCACTGTCAATTCCTTTACTTTTCAACTGACTAACAAGCATTGGCTGGCTCAGGTCTGATAAGCTGATATCATATTGCTATAAATATAAGATTAAAGAAGGAAAAGTTAAGAGACTGCAGAATTTTAGACCCTGATCTTGTCATTCTTCAGCCTCTTCAACTGCTAAAACGCCCTTAGCCCATCAATGCTGACACATCTTGAATTTCAGTAACTCTTTATAAAGAGACCCATCAACTACTAGATAGTTATACAGGAGAATTTTATAGACTTCGTAAAAGTAAAATTCATCAAAGCATATGACAATCTTTCATGCAAGGTCTGTGGACTAAATGAAGAGCTAAGTACTTGAATACTAGAGATAGCTAGGCGGCACAGTGGATAAAGCACTGGCCATGAAGCTGGGGAGACCTGAGTTCAAATCTAGTCTTTTTCTATCTATGGGACCATAGGCAAGTCACGTCACCTAGCTCAGACTTCGTTTCGTCATCTGTAAAATGGGGATGATAATAGCATTTACCTCCCAACATTGTTGTGAGGATAAAATGAAGTATTTATAAAAAAAAAACTCTGTAGACCTTGAAGTGCTATATAAAGGGTAGCTAGCTATCAGAGGTGTCAAACTTGGCTTGTTTGCTTGTGCAGCTGGGAACAGATTAAAATGGAATTGGGAAATATTTAACAGAATAAATGAAAATACAATATAACATAGATTGCATTAACATGTGGTTTCCTGAGTCAATAGGCAGCCTGGAGGGATCAGTTTCTATTTGAATTCGGTATCACTGTACTAGATGATAACAGCTGGGTGTATTTGGCACTAGTTGAATCACTAGACCCAAAGCTGAAGTTGCTAAATGGTTTCATCTCAACTTAGAGGAAGCCCTTTAGTGAAGTACTCCAGGAATCCATTTTGGCCCTGTGCTGCTCAGAACTTTTAATCAATGATGTGAAAGTACAGAATGCAATACAGGCCTCTCAGAAATCAGTTGATAGGGACAAATAGCCTGCTGGATGAGAGAGTCTACATAATGAAAGAATCTCACACCAAACTAGATTGGTGGGTGAAATATGACAAAGTGATATTTAATAGGGAAATATTTAAAGTTCCATATGGCTTCAAAAAAATCAACTTCTTAAACATAGGATGGGGAAGGTATCTCTTGACATAGCTTCTTATGAAAAAGAGTTGAAAGTTTTAGTGGACTGCAAGTTCAAGATAAGTTAGCGGTGTGAAGACCATCAAAAAAAGCCAATGCTATGCCATTCCCATTAAGAAAGGCAGCAGAGAAAGGAAGGTAACAATGGTTTCCACCGTAGTTGGCTCTGATCAAACCACTGGAATACCATGTTTGGTTCTGGGCACCACATTTTAGGCAAGACACAAGACAATCTGGAATGGAGAAGGAAACAACCAAGATAATCAGAAGACTAGAGAACATGCCACCAGTTGAAGAACTTAGGAAAGAAAGGACTTCAAAAAGACATGATCAGTACCTTTAAGTATCTGAAGAGTTGTTAAGGGGAAAAGGGATTAAACTTACTCTCAGTAACTTCAGGGGCAACGGATGGCTGCTGCTAAGAGGTAGAATATGAGGGAAAACTTCCTGATACTTAGAGTTATCCAAAAGCAGAATGACTGCTTTGGGTGGCAGTGTGTTCCCCTGGTCCCCGCAAGACCTCAAGGGAAGGATCAATGGCCACTTGTTAGGAATATTACAGAAGGGATTCTTATTCAGGTGTAGATTGGATAAGATGGCCTCTGGAGGCCTTTCCAACCTTTAGACTCTGTGATACTCCACCCTCTACCATTCTTATGCCACACCTTTTACACACACAGATACAGCCTTTTTTATCAACATCTTACTTATCTCATCTTACTTATTAGCCACATAATGTTCTGCTTAACATTTTAGATATTTATATGTATCTTATTTCCCCTACCAGATTATAAATTCAGGAGAGCATGGGCTCTCATCTTTGTAATCATTTTCATATTCCCTAACAATTTTGGTCATAACTACAAAGTCATCAATTAGAAATCCATACTATATGAAACCATATAATTTTGAATGAAAAATCCTACATTAATCTAGTATACATTCTATTTTGTTCCTATTGATTATCTATTTCTTCTTATCATTTATTACTCCTATTACCCTATTTATTAAGGTTATGTTTATGATTTTGATTGATAACCTAATTACTAGACTACCTTAAAGCCATGATCAAGATCAAATTTTAAGAAATCTTCAGGGAAAACTGGCCTGATATTCTAGAACCAGAGGGTAAACTAGAAATTTAAAGAATCCACCAATCACCTCCTGACAGAGATCCCCAAATGAAAACTCCCAGAAATATTATAGTCAAATTCCAGAATTCCCATGTCAAGGAGAAAATATTGCAAGCAGCCAGAAAGAAACAATTCAAGTATTGTGGAACCACAAGATTTAGCAGCTTCTACATTAAGGGATCAGAGGGCTTGGAATATGATATGATAACTTATATTACTCAGAATGGCCATATAATGACCATTGAGTACCTCCTTCAGCAGCTCATACTTTATTTTCCTCAAGCTCAGAATAACATCTTAGGCTGAAGACTAAGCTGGATATAATTTGGACTCTATGTGGCCTGGTCCAACCAATTATTCCAACTGTTTTAATAATCAATGAAGATTGCCACAGGATTGATTGGCCAATGATGACAGGCATTAATTGTAAAGGAAGTGGACCGAGGGAAGAGAGATTTTTTTTTAAGGGAGCTATGGAAGGCTAAGTGAGTCACTTCTCTAGTCCTCAGTTTTTCCATACATAAAAAGAGAAGGCTGGACTGGATGGCCTCCAAAGTCCTTTCAAGCTCTGAATCTATAATCATATCCAGAGTGAGGTGAAATCCTTTAATGTCTGAGGCCTCAGTTTCCTCACTTGTAAAACAAAGGGTTGGATTTAATGGCTTTTAAGGTCCCTTCTGGCTCTAAGTCTATGATCCTATGATCTATAAACAACAAAATAATTTGTAAACATAGCAATAAGCCAGGGAGGGAGGTAGTTGCAAAGTGAGGCAGAGAGGGAGGAAGGCAACAAACATTTATCTAACACCTACATGCTAGGCAGTGTGGTAACCACTTTACAAATATCATCTCATTTGGCTATTTTACAGCCGAGGAAACTGAGGCAAACAGACTTATGTCATGAAGCCAGTAAGTATCTGAGGCTGGATCTGAACTTAGATCTTCCAGACTACAAGCCCAGTGCTCTATCTACTAGCTGCAGTTACACCTTACAGATAAAGAAAAGGAGACTCAGATCACTTAAGGTTCATGATCATATAGTAAAGAGCTAACAGAGGAGAGCCAGACACAAATCAAGGTGCCCCCAGTGCTTGGAATGCACTCCATCCCCACTGCTGTCCCTTAGAACCTACAGCTTCCTTCATAGACCTCTTGGGATGACACCTCTGTCTAAGCTTTCCTTGAGCCCGTATTTAGGAACTTGATCCCTTCTTTAGAATCTCCTTTCTCCTACAAAGCTCAGCTCAAACACCACCTCCTACACAAATCCCTTCCTGAGTCCTGCGCCTTTTCCTTCAGAATCCATATTTCTTTTGCATGTATTTTGTATGCATTTCTACATGTACATGTTATTTCCCCAATCGATTGTAAGTTCCTTGAGGGCGAGGACTGTTTCATTTGTCTTTGTTTTCCCAGTACCAAATCTTATATATACAAATTATTTAATAAATGTTGAATTTAATTGATTCCTAGTCCAAGGTTTTTTCTACCACACCATCCTTGCCGCCTCATTTTCTCAGGATGGTCTCTCACCTGCTAATGTCCAAAACCTGAATTTTACTTTCTTCCCTGCAAAACAATAGTAAAAAAAAATTTGCCTTCCAAATATTCCACTTAATACATATCCTCTGTGTAATTTACTTGATCCTATTCAGAGAGGGGTTGTAATTAAAATGTATGAGAAATCTAGCTACTATTTTATACTAATAACAATTCTAATTAAGAAAATAAGGGGCAAGAGTTCTTCCATTTCAATAAAAACCTTTTAATGATAAAAATCAGAAACAATCCAATAAGTTCATTAGTGATTAAACCTAATGCTGAGAATAATCAGTGACACGTGTTACATAAGTACTCTCATATGATGAGCTCATTTTTCCCTTGAATAACATATCCTGCTGTAGAAATGTAAATGTAACACTGCTCCATGCCCAGTATCTGCAGCTCTTCGAAACAATGTCCAGTTAGGACTAAGAAAAAGAAAGACAAAGGGAGTTTGGTCTCAGATTTCTGATGGCTTCAGGGAAGAGTACAAAATAATCCGTGTTGTATAGGGAGAGATGCCCCGGACTTAGTGTAAGGAGATATGTGTTCAAGTCCCTGATCTTTCAATTATTAACTATACATGGAGGGCGGGCCTTAGTGTGCAGAAGCCCTGGATTCAGGTAATGCCTTTGACACATTCCAGATCTTGAGTTAGACAGCATCTTAGAGAATATCTAGTTCAAACTCTAACTTCCAGATGAGAAACTGAGGCCAGAAGAGGTTAAGTGACTCCCAGAATCATACTGCTAGTAAGTGCCCAAAACAGGATTTGAACTAAGGTCTTTCTGACTTCAAGTCCAGCATTCCACCCATAGCACCACAGTGCCCCAGTGTCCCTAAGGAAAATCTCTAAAAACCTTAAGTTACAGATAAGTCACCAGTCTGCATCAACAGGAGTTTCCATACCACAAGTTCCCTAAACCAATGAAATCACAAGCCCAGACACTGAAAAACAAAACAAAACAAAAAAACCTTGGCAAATCTCTTCACTTTAATAATAATAATGATCATCACAATCATAATAGCAGCTAGCATTTATAGAATGTCTACTATATGCCAGGTACTATGCAAAACTGCCTTTACAAATATTTCTCATTTGATCCTCACAGCAAGCCTGGGAGGTAAGAAATAATAAAGGCACAGATTTTTTTAAGTATTTGAAGATTTCCTAAGCATTTTCTTCAGAATAATCCCAAAGCAACTATTAGTAAGCCCAATTTATAGATGAGAAGGCAACATGCTTAGTGCTTTTACAAATATTATCTCATTTGATCCAACAACCCAGACCCATTTTATAGTTAAGGACGCTGAGGCAAATAGAGTTTAAGTAACTTGCCCAAAGTAAAAGAGCTAGGAAATATGTGAGGCTGGGTTTGAACTCAGGTCTTCCTGATTCCAGACCCAGCACTCTGTCCACTGTGCCACCTAACTACTTAGGGCAAAGGAATTCTCTTTCATTTCAGCTTATAGAATAATTGTTTTCCTGACCAGAATTCTTACATACCTGTTTATAATAGTCACAATAAGTGATCTTGATGCCATCGCGTCTCTGAAAAGTGTCAGTCGGCTTCACAGACCAATCAATGTCATCAATCCGATAAGTTCTGTTATTGTACCTGGGTGGAGATCAGAATCTGAATTAATTTTCCAAGAGTACAAGACAAACAGCAGTGAATAAACAGATTTAGCTTTGACCAAATGAGAGACACGGGGTTCCAGGGTTTTTGCCTCTGATACATACAGCTCAAGTGACCCTGGACAATTCAGTTCACCTGCCAAAATAACTCTATAGACTAGAAGGCTCCAACATGGTGTCCAGGAGACCATGGCATGATTTGTAATCAACTAGGGTATGGGAATACGGATCAAATCCCACCATTCTTCCATCATTCCTGTGTACATCATGGGATGTACACAACCACACTTCCCATATGTCCTCCAACACTCGCCTACTTCACCTAATTGGTATCAGGACAATCATAACAGCATCTAGGTAGGTACCACTGGGAAAATTCCAACCCACTCCCACCCATACTCATTTGTTCCTCAATAGATTACCTTATGGCTGTGTCAGGCACCCTTTAGAGGGCAGGTTCTGCACTCTGGAGCAATAAGAATTGAGTAAAATCCTTACAAGTCTCCCTTCCCATTTTTGTTTTGGGTTGGACAAAGTGAGTTATACAATAGTACCAGATGCCATCAGCAAAAAATTCTTAAGCAAGCTCCCCAGGTTTTGTATATTTACTTATTTATAAATAATATACATGGACTTCTATATATTATGTACATTGTAAAATTTTCACCAAAAAATGGAAATCTTAAAAAGATGAGATAAGGATGAAATAATACTTGACCAGAGTCAACAGGAGCCACTGGAGTTTCTTGAGTAAAGAAGTGACATACACCTTACTTATTTTTTTGAGCCCAAGGTCCTGACTGCACTACCGATCAGCACAAGATCCTTGACCTCCTCTGTTTCTGACTGGCTCAGCCCTTTGTAGGCAGTCTGGTGGTTCCCCAGCCTGGAGAACTCACCTTACTGGTGCCAAAGGCAGTGTAGACACTCAATCCAGTGCATTACAGCTCAGAACTCCTGAACTCAAGCAAGCCTCAGACTCCCCAATAGCATGGAATACCATGCCCAGGAACAGCGAGGTGTTGGAGAGGATTGCACACAAGGCTTGGAGTCAGGAAAACCTGAATTCAAATTCAGCCTCAGACACTTAGCAGCTATGTGACTCTAGGCAAGTCACTTCACCCTGGTTGCCTCAGTTTCCTCATCTGTAAAACGAGCTAGAAAAGGAATGGCAAACCACTCCTGTATCTCTGCCAAGAAAACCCCAAATGGGGGTCACAAAGAATAGGCCATGACTGAAAAATGACTGAAAACAATAACAAATATCATGCCCAACTCTGCAGGTTCACAAGCATATTTACGTAGATGAATCATCAGATTAGCTAACTGTCACCTTAGAAGAGGCGATGACTCTGCACCTCAAGGAGTCCACTGATTCCTTTCGTTATCATTCCATCTCTGCTCCTAATCATCGTGAATCATTAACAGCCAAACACAACCAAGTGAATAACGCAGTATCCTTACCTTGTGAGAACAATACATCCTAGCAACTCCTTTTCACAGGTTTCTATGAAGTGCGACTTGTCCTTTCTGTTATACAGACCAGTCATGAATTCAAGAACGGTCTCATTACGTAAGACTTTATGAATCACATCGGCAGCGAACATGAGCTTACTTTCAAACTGTGAGACGGAAACGGCAAACCCGGGCCACAGGGACAGTCTTAAGGAAAAAGAAATTGAAATGTTTAAAAATCATTTGTGGGGGTAAGGGTCCCTCCCTTCATACCACGGAAGAAGTCAATTTTTTCTTTTTCTTTTGTGGAATGTTTATAGTACCTTATCGTAAAATTTGAATTAACATTATTCAATACTATACATATATTTTATGCATTTCTGAGTTTCTAAACTTTTTTCCGCATCATCTGCTGGTCTTTGCATGTCATCTGTGGCTTTCAAAAAATTCCTATTTAATTTCTCATGCTGACCCACAATATATCAAAACCACAACAGGAAAAGTCACCGTGTGAAAGGCTTTAAGGTTTGTAAAGAGCTTTCCCTACATTAGCTCATTTGATCCTCAGAAAATCTGGAAGGTAGGTGTTCTGATTACTGCCATTTTGCAGATAAGTGAACTGAGGGAGACAGGGGTGATTTGCTCATGGTCGCAGAAATAATCATATGGTGCAGGATTTAAACTCAGGTCTTCCTGTCCCTAAATCCAGCACCCTATCCAGTAGGTGACAAAAAACCTTGAAATACAAACACAGGAATCAGGAGGAACTTAGAAAGGTAAATTTTTTTTTAAATAATTAGGAGATGCTGTATCACGATGTAGTGCTAACATTCTTATGAGAGAGAAGAAACAAGCATCACTCAGAACCTTTATGTCTTCAAATGGTACTGAAGTTGTTAAATAAGAAAAAAAAACAGGACGCAGAGGTGGTTTGATGGTGTTCTGAGAATTTGATGAAGGAAAGAAAAGGGAGGGGAAAAGTGTAGAAAGGAGAAAGAAGGGGGTGAGAGTTGCTATTTCTCATAATTGGGATGGGTGAAAAGAAAAATATACAAATATGGAAGAAGTGGTAGGTGACAATTTCACTCACTGGTATCTAAAGTAAAGAAAAGTGGGTTGAACATACAGGCACACTCACACACACACACACATACACACAAACACCTGGACAGACAAGTGTAGAAATATACTGAATTAAATAGGAAAACAAATGGAGGTGGGGGTGGGGGCTGTTAAGAGGGAGGGTAATACGGAGGCAGGAGAGAACAGTCACATGTAACACCACAAACTTCCTGATCCTGAGGAAAGGATGAGAAAGAGATGAGAAGAGATTATAGAGGAGAAGACGGGAGAGAGAAGAGGAAAGAAAAGTAAACAAAAGAAAACAGAAAAGGACTAGAATCTAAGGAGGTGCCACTGGGTGGATTTGTTTTGCTTATCTATACTAATTTATTCAATGTCTCTTTCCTTCTTCCTTCCTTTCGTTCTCAGTTTTTAAGTGGGAGATGGGGGATCAGAGGTTAACAACAGTGGTGCTCCCTTTCCCCCTCAAAAAAAAAAAAAAGATGACCATTGTACTATGTGTTTAAATGCACAGAAGAGGGAAAAGGAAGTTCAGGAGGCACAGTCAAGAAGGGAGTTCTTAAAACATACAGCACACACATACACACACACGTGTGTATACGTACATATAAAAGCAAGCAGTACCAAAGAGAGATCCAGTTTTATATAAAATCTTCTTTTGCGTTCCGCAAGGTGTATAGAAATGCTATTTTTTGGAGTTCCAAGCATTTTTTTTTTCAAAAAGAGAGAAAAGCGTGAAACAGAGAAACAGAAGTAGAGGGAGACAGGTAGAAAGATAGAGACAGAAGCCGTTACCTGGGGCATCAAGAGGTTAAGTCACAAAGATGATAATAAAAGGGAACATTTACATTGCACTTACTATGAGCCAGGCACTGTGCTCTTTACAATTATCTGATTTGAGCCTCACAATTATCCCCAATTTACAGATGAGAAAACTGAGGCATGGAGGCGACATGACTTGCCCAGGGTCACACAACTAGTGTATGTTTGAAGCTAGATTTGAACTCAGGTCCTCCTGACCCTAGAACCAGCACTCTGTCCACTGCACCACCTAGCTGCCCCCAAAATCAGACATATACAATGACTATATATAGCAATATAAATGCAAAGAACACAATAACACAATCAAAACTGAATGCTTCGAAAGTCCAAGCTTGGCCCCAAAGAGGAGATACGAGAAGGAACCTCTACTAGTCTCGTTGCAGTGGAACACTGTATTTAATATTAGACTTTTTCGATAGGTTGGTTAGTTTCACCCAATTATTTTTTTTCCTCTTGTCTAGTTTTTGTTACAAGGAATGGCTCTCTGGAAGAAGGAGGGAAATGTCAGTAATGTGAAAAGATTATTCATAGTTTCTTAAAGTCAACGAAAGAATTGAACTGGGCGACCCATATGACGCTACCTCTCTGGCTTTAAATTTATAACCTACAATCATCTTAGACCAACTCCTTGATTATACAGATGAAAAATTAAATCCAAGGAAGATTAAAGGACTTACCAAGATCACAGCAGTATAGGCAACTGAGACAAGATTTGAACCTAGGAGTCATGATCTCAAGTCCAGTTATCCCCATAAAACAATAAAGCTACCCCTAGTATCATTATCCCTCTCAAATCTTAAACCTCTTCCTATCTCCTGGCTCCTTCCCTGCTACGTACAAACATGTCTAACTCTCTCTCACCCTCAAAATAAAATTCTCACTAGATTAAACCATCCCCGGGGGTTATCACAGTAGAGCACATTTCTACTCAATGTCACACCTAAAATCCAAAAAGCAGTTTCCGCTCACTGCTTCCACATCTTCTTTGTTCTCTCTGCAATTTAGTTTCCAACTTCATCATTTGACTGAAACGGTATTCTCCAAACTTACCAACCATCTCTTAATTTCCAAATCTAAGGGACTTTTTCTCAATTTTCATCCTTATTGACTCTTGGCAGCATCTGACGCTGCCAACCATCTTTCCTCCTAGATCCCCTCTGGGTTTTTGCCACCCTGACCTCTCTCTTGATTCTTCCCCTACCTGTCTGAATGCACCTTCTCAGTCTCCTTACCTAGATCTTCACCCATGTCATAGCCTCCATCTGCAGGTGTGCCTCCCGGGCTCTTTGGGGCTCTCTTCTCTTTTTCTCTCTATACTTTTTCACTTTGAGATTTCATCAGATCCCATGAGATCTTTCATTAAATCTATGCAGACAACTATCAAATCTACGTATCTGGTCATCTCTCTCCTGAACCCAGTCCTGCATCACCAACAGCTCATTGGACATTATGAACCAGATGTCCCACAGGCATCTCAAAGCCAACATATCCAAACTGGAATTCATTCTCTGTATCCACAACCCTAGCTGTCTACAGAACTTCCCTATTACTGCTGGGCACACCATCGTCATCCTAGGCACTCGTGCTTATCACCTCACTGTCACCCTTTACTCTCCACTCTCACTCACTTCACATATATAGCCCATCATCAAATTTCATTTACCTTTACAACACCACTTACCTTTCTCTCCATTCATAGCCACAACTCTAATTCAAGTTCAAATGAGGGGAGGGGAGCAGAACAGGAAACAAGATAAGAAAAAGCAAAGGTGGATCTTTGAAAAAAAGGGGTTTTTTTAAGTTTTTTTTTAAAGGAGTTTGGTTTCTTGAGGGCAGGGGTGATAGATACATATAAATATGTATGTGTGTGTGTGTGTGTGTGTATATATATATATACATATATATGTATATATGTATATATATACACACACATGTATGTATGTATCCCTGGCACAGAGTGCTTAATAAATGCTAAATGACTGACGTACCCACCGACAGTGTATCGAGGACCCTCCGTTTTTCCTTTCTGTATAGCAAGGCATCAAAGTCCCCCAAATTCCTTGTATTTTTGAGACCATAACAGTTTGTTCACGTAATCGACCATCCATACTCTAATACTTCACTGTCTCAGGGTCTAACTTTGAAGAATTAAGTCATCACCAGCCCAAAGACATGTTGAAGGTATTACTTTCTTTATATTTCCCAGTTCAGCACTAAAAAACCTATCAAAAGTCCTCTGGTATCCTGGAATAGTTCACAATGGTTCTCTCCTTGATTTGACTAGCTATGTAAATTTTTGTACTTCAGGGTCTATTTAACGAATGAGTTCACCTTGACCTCCATGGCTCCCCCAACTCCACTTCAGCTGGAAAATTAAACATATTAGGAAGTAAAGATTATTTTGTCTCAGTTATTCTTCATCTTACAAATAAAATTCATTTTCTACATTCCTTCTGGAACACATGATAATATGGCACAGATTTTTGTTCTGTTTAAAAAAAAACAGTTTATTACACTTCAACTCTACGTTCACTTGCCAGGGTGAAAAAAAAATTTTTTTAAGTCCACTGCATCTCATGCCAGGGAGAGAGTCTTTGGCCTTGGGTGTGATGGTAGAATACTTACTGTACTATAAAACAAGGTGCCCAAAAAATAACAGTTTTAAATTAATAAGAAATTTAAATAGCATACTTGTGTCGAGGAATTTCCACTGGATCTGAAGGACTATAAAAGTGTCGTCCAATTTGGTACATAGACAGCTTCTGTAAGACCCTATAAGGAGACATTTATATTTGGTATGCATTCCACAATGATGTCAGAACTTGTTGTTACTCAGTCATGTTCAACTCTTTGTAATCTCATTTGGGGTTTTCTCAGCAAAGATACTGGAGTGATTTGCTATTTCCTTCTCCAGCTCATTTTACAGATGAAGAAACTGAGCTAAATAGGGTTAAGTGACTTGCATAAGGTCACACAGCTATTGAGACTGGATTTGAACTCAGGTCTTCCTGACTCCAGGACTAGAGCTCTATCCACTGAGCCACCTAGCTGCCCAGAATTCTTAGTGACTACTTATTATTAACAATCAGAGGTATGCTGAGAAGTGTTTAACAACCAGCTGCATGACACACTTTCACATTTAATCTGATTATTATCATTTTCTTAAGTCTAGACAACCAACAAAATAATAAATTCAGACTCAATTTGTATTTTGTGGATTTCTGAGGTATAAATGTTTACGATGAAAACTGAACAGCAAGTTTTGAAGAACCGGTACTAACGATACTGAAAACATCAATATGATGAGCCTAAATACAATGGTATTCTTTGAACTTTACTTGTCTTAGGACCTGAATCTTTACATGCATTGATTTAAGCATATGTTTGAATGTGGTTCTTTATACTTAAAGAGAAGGTAGAGAAAACAGTCATGTCTCTGTGTGAATGTGGCTCAAAAGACAAAAGCAGTGTCAATCAAAGCATTTATTAAATGCATATTAAATGATAGATACCATGCTAGGCTCTGGGGATACAAAAACATAGATAAGACAATTCATACCCTCAAGGAGCTTACATTCTATAAAGGGAGGTAACAGGTATAAATGTACAAAAAATATAAGGCCTCACTAACTAAGACCCACTCAACTCGAAGGTGCCACGACACTGGTCAGCTGGTTTGGAAAATGGCGGGTAATGTTAGTAGATGTTTTCCTGTCTTGTCTTTTTTTCATTTGGGTGTAAGATTTTTTTTTCTAATGTGAGTTTTCCAGACTGATAGGGAGCTGGTGAACAAATCTAAATAACTCAACCCCAAAAGAGCCCCAGATGGCTCCCCTACAACAGGACACGTTCCCACTTCTTAGCCAACCCTCCTGATCAGCAGCATTTATTTCAAGACACAAGTTTTCTATATGTTCTGTCCAGTAACAGATAAGTTATCATAAGCAACAAAAATCTACTGTGACAGAAAACAAAGCACAATAATGTATAAGATTCCACCGAACAGTCTCATTTCAGCACCCAATGGAAGAACACTTCCATGCAATGACACTTCCGAATGTTATCTATCAATTGTTTTCTAATTTTAGTATCCCAGGATTGGGCATCATTAACCTGAAAGAAATTTTTGTTTAAAATATCTTACTTTTTGAAGATAATATTGAAAACCTGAATACACGTGGGAGAACTTGATGGTAGCTCACTTATTAATGTAATAGTAATTGTTACATAAATGCCTTTTTGAGTTTCACCTGACAGTTTTGTGACCTGTGGGAAGAAAAAATATATTTTAATAGGCATTGTATTTTAATAGGCTACATTTTATCCTAATAAAGATAGAGAATCAAGATATAAAGTCACATTTAATATAAAACAGCCTGAAAGGAGTGTTACAAGTCCTAGCGCTAGCATATAACCGATCATCATCATTACATTCACAGCAATCAGTAAAAAAAAGTTTTGATGGTTGTTGTGGTTCAAAGTGCCTCCCTGATCCTAGAAAACAACCTGAAAGAAAACAGTCCAGTTATTCCTACTCTCGAAAAGGATATAGAATTTATGGTCTGAGAATCAGGGTCTGGCTCATGAAGGAAACAATTAATCCAAAAATTATCTACGAACAACACCAGGGGCAGCTAAGTGGCACACTGACCCTGGAGTCAGGAGGACCTGAGTTCAAATGGGACCTCAGACATTTGACACACTTACTAGCCCTGCCTACCCCCTCCAAAAAAAAAAAAAAAGAAGAAAAGAAAGATAAGCACACAAAACTAGTGATAGAAAAATAAAAAATTTTTAAAAATAAAAACTATATTGTATTGGGTCCTCTTTTCAGCCCAAGATCACAAATTCGACCTCTAGGTAAATAACCACAGCAGGAACTATGAAGTAGAGGTGGGCAAAGATCACAGACTCAGTGCCCAGAGCTTTGAGCCGGGATGCCCAGAGCTAATCACTGACTCAACTCACAGAGACCCAGAGAGCAGATGATGGGACTCGGCCCCACACCTGAACCAGCACCTCAAGCAGTAGGGAGCACTAACTCAGCACCCAGAGCTCAGATACTCAAGTACCCAGCCCCCAGACCAGGCAAAGCAGCTTGGTTTTCAGCACAGATTCTGTACCTACAGCCCTGAGCACAGGGTTGCCTAGAGCGGATCCTAGACTCAGTCCCCTCACCCCAGAAAACAGCACAGGGACCTCTCTCAGAAGGGCAGGAATCACAAACTAAGACCCCCAAAGCTCCAGTCAAGCCAGAAGGCTGGGCTGTCTGGAGCGTATGGGTAGAAAAATAACTAAGCAAAAAAAGATAGTGATTTGGCTGGGGGTGGGGTGCGGGGAGGTCAAGAACTCAGAAGAATAAAATATCTCTAAGATACCTATACAAGCAAAAACCTCAAAAAGAAGCACAAAGCTTTCTCACAAGAGCAGTTAGAATTCCTAGAATTATGCAAGAGTGTAAAAATTATATTACAAATGAGTTTAAATAATAGTTAAAAATAGTTTTAAACAGTTAAAAAATAGTTTTAAAAATAAATGAAATGAGAGTGATAGAGAAAAGAACTGGAAAAGAAATGGGAGCTAGGAAGGAGAAACTCAGAAAATTAAGTTTAGCACAAGTGGTACAAAACTTTATAAACAACAAACTCTCTGAAAATTAGAATGTACCAAATAGAAGCTAATAATTTCATGAGACAAGAAGAAATATTAAAACTATGTCAAAAGACCAAAAAAAAGATGAAAATGTGAGGTATTACCATATCAAAAACTACTGACATACAAAACAGATGAAGGAGAATTAATTTAAGAATCACTGGACTACCTAAAAACCAGGACCAAAACCCAGAGCCTGGATATCAACTGTCCAGGTCTCTCAGAATCAGAAGGCAAAATGAAACTACAAATAACCCACTAGTCACCTCCTGAAAGAAGCCCCAAGATGAAAATGCCTACAAACATTATAACCAAAATTCAAAACCCTAGATTTGGGGACAGAAAATTTACAAGGGTACAGTGCTCGGTTAAGTAGCATGTTAGAGACAAATGTTTTACAGAGTAATCTTTCCAGAAGGAATGAAAAACTCTAAAGAATTAAATTCTAACAGCTCAAACAGAAAACTCCAATGAGGAAAAAATTAGTCTAAAGAGACCAATTTACAGGGACCAATTTAGATTTTCTTTTTAATTTTTATTAATGCTTTCGGTTTTTTTCTACCAGTCACTGTCCCATATAGCTGCTCCAGGCTGTGCCTGACTTGGACACTGGTAGTTTGGATTCAATACTGGATAAAAATTAGGCATTCAACAGTTAACAAAAGGAGATTTACTGAATCATAGCAGCAGAAGAACACTGACCCAAGTATGCACTGAGGACACCTTCAGTTAGTTCAGAAAATGAAGTTTCCTTCCCTAAGTT
This sequence comes from Trichosurus vulpecula, assembly GCF_011100635.1. Lineage (NCBI taxonomy): Eukaryota > Metazoa > Chordata > Mammalia > Diprotodontia > Phalangeridae > Trichosurus > Trichosurus vulpecula. The sequence goes on from NC_050574.1 coordinate 156,037,579, forward strand.
GCCCATCACAATCCACCAACCAAGTACCTGGAGAGCACCCCGATGCTTTGTGCTCAGGTAAGAAGGAAGTAATGTGAAGAGAGGGCAAGGCGGACAACTTGGTGCAACTCTGCCTCACTTAAATCCAATTCACATTCGAGTCATCACCCCAGGATGTTTATAGTCCTCTTTGAAAATAAGGGACGAACACCACCACAAACAGCTTTGAGCCAACAAAGTCTCAAGGAATGTCTCAATGTGACCTAAGGAAAATCTAACCTAACTTGCATGAGAGAAAGGGGTTAGGGTATTGTTCCTACCACATTATCCTTTCTCTACTGAATCCCACCCTTAAGCACTGAAAAATAGTTAAGTAAAACTAACCAACAAAACAGCCAACCCAACATTCTGCACCCATAGTCCCCTACCTCTCTACTAAGAGGAAAGAACTACCAAAACTACATTTCAAAAAGAAATGTGCTGAAGATGAAAGCAAGAGTAAGTAATGAATATGACAGCATAGTAAAGTCTTATAAAAAAGAAAATATGGAACGTAAGGTACTGTGCTTGATGTGTGGAGACAGCTCTGAAGCACAGAGATCTCAGAACTACAGGAGCTTGCAGTCTGGGGAAGGAGGGAAGACATGTTCAAATAATGAGCACCTGACAGAAATGTTATCAGTGCTAAGGTTTTTTTAATCTAATAATATAGGTGGGGTTTTGTTATCAATTATTATTTAATCTTTTCTTTGGAGGGGGGAAGGCAGGGCAATTGATTGGGGTTAAGTGACTTGCCCAAAGTAACACAGCTAGTAAGCGTTCAAGTGTCTGAGGCCGCATTTGACCTCAGGTCTTGCTGACTCCAGAGCCAGTGCTCTGTTCACTGCGCCACCTAGCTGCCCCATCAATTATTGTTTTAAGAGACGATGAACGAACTAATGCTTGAGTAGAATCTGTTTCTACACTATCTTTTTAAAAGAAAAGGCAAGGCATCTATCTATTCGGTACCTGCTCTACATGAGCCATATTCTTAAAAAATCATTAGTTTAACTTCAGGTTACGGTGGCAGAAAGGTTAAGCAACTTCTCAATAACTTGCAAACCGGCTAAATGAGGAGTAAGCAACATTTTATGAAGGTAATTCCTTCCTCCAGACAAAAACCACAGGAGATTAACTCTCATTTGTGCCACAAAACAGCTGAATGCAAGATTATTGGGACACAAGGACAAATCACAGCAGACAAGGGAGGCAGTAGGCACAGCCCCTGTAGTGCTAACAGCGCCTTACACCTGCTAGAGAGGCTGGGGTAGGCTGGGAGCTGGGCACATAGACCACCGCGAGTCAGCCTGCTTGGACGTGAGAATAAATTAGTGTACAGGCCCTTGAAACAAATGCACACAAGCACTACTGAGAAAAATGGAAACTAGTATGTCAGAAAATAAGTTCAGAATAGGCTTTTATTCCACATAGCACAACAAATTTCAAACAGGTGAGCAACCTAAATACATGAGGTCATGCTATTTTTTTTAAACCATAGAAAGAGGAACTTTGTAGATCCATATAGAGGAAGAGTTTGTAAACAAAAGGATAAAAATTATCACAAAAAAAGAAAAACTTTATATTCAATTTAAATTCTCTTGCATGAAGAAAAGTAATGCAACATCTATGTTTAGAACACGAATATAAATATATACATAGTATATTATATAATACATATATATATATATATATATACATACATATATATCTCACAGGTCAACTTCTTTAACCTCCTCATTTTACAGATGAAGAAATTAAGACCCAGAGAGATGAAGTGACTTATTCAAAGTCATCATAATAATGGCATTTATATAGCACCTACTATGTGCTAGGTGCTACGCTAAGCACTTTTCAAATTTTTTTTATCAATGTTTATTCACTTCTTGTTGTCGTTCATTCACTTCAGTTGTGTCCGTGACCCCATCTGGGGTTTTCTTGACCAAGGCACTACAGTGGTTTGCCATTTCCTTCTCTAGCTCATTTTACAGATGAGAAACAGAGACAAACAGGGTTAAGCGACTTGCCCAGAGTCAAACAGCTAGTAAGTGTCTAAAGTTGAATTTGAACTCAGGTCTTCTTGACTCCAGACCAGCACTCTATCCACTGTGCCACCTAATTAATATAATTAATACATCTTACAAAATAGTATTAAGCACCTACTATGCATCAGTCACTACGCTAAGCACTTTACATATCTCATTTTATCCTTACAACCACCTTGGAAGGTAGGTACTACTATCATCTCCATTTTACAGTTGAGGAAACTGAGGCAAACACCGGTTAAGTGCCTTACCCAAAGTCACGCAGGTAGTGTTTGAGACTGGATTCGAACTCAGGTCTTTCTGATTCTGGGTCTAGCACTCTATCCACAGTACTTCCTTGCTGGGTGGTAAGCAGCATCCCTGGAGTTTGAACCCACATCCTCTCACTCAAAAGCCACTGTTCTTTCCACTGCACCATACTGCTTCTCAGGGAGGTCACTTATTCCACTTACTTAGCAAATAATTATTTATTATGTGTCTGCTAGGTGCAGTTCAAGAGACGTTTCTCAATGGCACTTAGAGCTTGACCAACTTTGCATCAAATATCTAGATGCAAATATAATTAGGTATAAATTATCAAATTAGATCTAAATCTAATGTTCAAGATACAGAATTATATGATATATTAGAGAATGCATAATTATATAATATGAAGAGCTCAAAGCTACCTGTTGAACACATACTCATCCTCAAAGGGCATCTCAAATGCCATGACTTCTACAAAATCTTCCCTGACCTCCCTCACTGGTCCCAAATTCTCACCCACTGCTTTGTTTTCTATCCATATTTGATTATTTGGTTTTGCAGATGCTCATTCAGTTTATCACAAAAAGTTTTAATGAATGGAAGGATTAGAGGTTAGAAGATTAAGTAATAATAAGGATGACGATAAAGTATTTAAATAGCACCTGAAGGTTTGCAAAGCACTTTACAAATATTATCTCATTTGATCCTCACTAAACACTGGGAGGTGGGGGCTATTAGTTGAGTTAAATGAGCCTGAGTCAGGTTGAATGATTTGCCTGGGACAAGAAGGCAGGAAATGACTGAAAACAGATTTGACCCCAGGTCCAGTGCTTTATCTGCTGACCCACGAATCTGAATATAGTATCCTTGTCTTAGCTTTTCTACAGAAAGAGGCTCTGTTTTACAAAGTGTATACTGTAATGATAATAAGAATAAATGTGATTTACACCAGCCATTCCAGTTACAAAGCATTTTCTAATACACTTTCTCATCTGATGTTCATTACAATCCAGGGAGTTGGGTGGTAAGAATAATACTTCATGGATGAGGAAGGTAAGTGAATTGCTCCTGGCTACAAAGTGACAAACCAGACACAGGTTCTACCCACACACAAACTCCAGTAAGCTTGCTTATTTCAAGAACAAAAGATTAAAGGTAACAAGTAAAGGAACACGAGTAACACAATCACATTTGAGGCACTGAATTTTCATAATAAAATCTCTCAGAAATGTTACCAACTCCTTTTTAAAAACCGGAGAAAGTGTTGGGAGAGCGAGCAATTGCAAAATCAGAAACTGCTGCCATTAAACAAGGGCTCAATCACTAAGAGACAAATCGGTTAGAAGTAAGAGTAAAGCAACAGCATGCATTAAGGGAGAAAGGGGTGCATTTGCCAACTTGGGGCTTATTTCAGAAAAATATGGTTCTTCCCTCAAAGAACACTGCATCCAAGTAAAAGCTGAAGCAAATAAATACAAGGAGATAGGGCAGAATAGGATGGGAGGCTCTAGTTTCTACAATACTAGGGGCTGACAACGTCTTAACGAAGGAGGCTTTTAGCTGGCAGGCACACTGTGAGCAGGCAAGATAAAAGGAGTATGCTGAAGAGGCACCCAGCTTCTTCCCTCCCACTACAGGCCCCCCAAGTCTGCTATTTCTATCAAGCAAGAAGTGTTTCCAGAAATCATAATGAGTCTAAATGGGTAAAAACTGTTTGAAGTTTGTTTTTTTTTTTCAATCCAAACCTTCGTAGTTTCTTTCTAGATGTTTCCAATTGACAAGTGAATGATAATACACAGTGGTGACAAAAAAAAAAAAAAAGGAATCATACCATACCTTTTCTTCTAGCTTTTCTGAGAGAAAAAGCATGGTGCCATCAAAGACTTTGGCCTTTTTCAGGAATTTACTGTGACTGTAAAGCAAAGCAATTCTCAGTCGTTTGGACGCTAACTCTGGACTGAACACCACATGATACTGGAAGAGATGCCATTCTCTGGGCAAAACTAGATTAAAGAGATTAGTGACCAGTTTCACCGGAACACCAGTGGAACCTGAAAAAGACAAACATATTTGAGTGTTTGTTTGTTTGTTTCAAAAAAATTAGGCCATCTTATCCTTGACAGAATTACTAATGACCGTGGAATTTCAGACCACCACAGCTGGAAAGCATTGCAGAGCTCTTAGTTAATTTTACAAATGAGGCAAATGGATCCCCAAGAATTATGCTCCATGCATCAGAATGGAGACAAGGGTAGGGGTGATTGTACATTTAAACACCTCATATATAAAAAGAGAACACAACAGACATCACAGGACTTTGAATGATGAGAAATCCCAGAGGTCATTATAGAAACCAGGAAACTGCGGATCAGTAACAAAGAAGTGGCATGTCCAAGTCTTAACCTGGGATTTTTTTAATAATTTGATAACTGTACTTCAATATAATTGATTTCCTTTGTAATTGTATGTATTTCAAAACCATACTCTGAGAAGGAAGCCACAGGCTTCACCAAATTGTCGAAGGCGTCTATGACATACACCAAAAAAAGGGTAAGAATCCCTTTTCTAAGTTATTTTAGATAATAATAATTAAGCCAAGTTTACAGAAAAGAAAATTACCCAAAAGGCCTATGACTCCAGTAGAGTAGGAAACTTCAACTGAGGGTACTCCCTCTACTAATACAGAAGGCAACTCCTGCCATGACTCAGTAGATAAATTCTAAGGAGTTCAACAGAGGCGAGATGACTAGGTCACACACCGAGTACATGTCAGAGAAGGAATGTGGACTCAAGTCCTTCTGGGCCCAAGCCCACTCTAAAAATAACATAATTACTAGAACATGCACAGGGTTCTAAGGTGTGCTTTATATATGCTATCTCATTTGATCCTCACAGCGACCCTGGAAGAGAGGTTCTATTATCATTCCCACTTTACAAACGAGGAAACAAGCTGAAAGACATTAAGTGACTTGCCCAAGGTCACACAGCTAATAAGCCTCCAGGGCAGTAACTGTAATAAGGTCTTCTTGACTCCAGGCCCAGCTCCCTGTGCACTATGCTACCACCCGGCAGCACTACACAGCATCTTCAAATAAAAAATAATTAAGACATACAAAATGCAAACATCTTTTGTGTTTTGGACTCAAAAATTATTCCCTTGTACTAAATGAACAGTGAAAACAGTGCATAATATGAAGGCCTTATACCTGTTTTAGAGTCTTTGACATGTGCCAACTTCTCCCTGGTGTGGATTCCCAATTCCAGAAAACTATTCCAGGTTTTCCCTCCTTTTTGGATAAGAGTACTTCCAGCCCCATCTCCAACAGATACACCTTCTTTGACTGAAACAAGAATCAAAATCTCTAATTTCAAAGGGCTACTATGCCAGTTTTCACTCTGGTCAAATAATTTGGAGTTAGTGTATGGAAAAAAAGTTCTCTTCCTGACAAAATTTATGATCTAAGCAATGCAAAAAAAAGCTTGCCTACATTTACTAATAACAAGCTATGAATTTACCAGTGTTTGTTGGGAATTGCCACCTACCTTTCCAGTCTTCTTACACATTACTCCCCATCATGCACTTTGACCCAGTGACACTGGCCTCCTGGCTGTTCCACAAAGGAGACACTCCATCTCTTGGCTCTGGGCATTTTCTCTGACTGTCCCCGATGCCTGGAATGCTCTCCCTCCTCATCTCCCAGCTTCCTTTAATTCTCATCTAAAATCTCATCTTCTACAGGAAGCCTTTCCCAACCCCCCTTAATTCTGGTATCTTCCATCTTTTAATTATTTCCTATTTATCCTGTAAATAGCTTGTTTATACATTTTTGTTTTCTTGTTGCCTTCCCCTTTGGATTGTAAGCTCCTCGAGGACCTAGACTATCTTTTACTTTACCCAATATTTAACACAGCATCTGACACAGAGTAGGCACTTAATAACTGATTATTGGCTAAGGTATTTTCAATTGGCTGAAAATTAGTAAAACAGAGTACTTAAAAAATATTTAGTCATCTGTAGATGAGATACAAGAGAAGCCCTGGGCCTAAGATGCAAGGCTCGCAAATTCCCATGCTACAGGTTTGCCGAAGCATTTCAGTGGAATCAAAAATTGTAACTCAAGCTTTTTTCTCTCATTCAAAGCTGAAATCACTGTTACATCTCCCTGCATTCTATTCCTATGTTCTCCCATCCAAGAGTCAGTCTCAAATGAAGAGTAAGAGAGATTGTTGCCAGCTTTAGTCTGGCATACTGACAAACCTGTCGCTGCTATGTCCATGAAAAGCCAGTAAATTTTTATCTCCCACATCTTCTCCCCACCCATAAGGGCAAAAAAGATTATCAACAACATCCTCATATTATCAGTCTGGCATTTATTAAGTACTTAGTAGATGCCAAGCACGAAGCAAGTCGCTCGGGGCACAAAGACAAATATCTAATGCCTCTCCCCTCAAGGATCTTACAAGGGAGACTGACACATACATATAAATAAATATAAAATAACTGGCTTGGATTGGTCACAATCCTTCCCCAAATACATACCTAAGGAGCATGTCCACTGTCCCAGATATGATCTTTACAGGAACTTACGTAGATGCCCAAATCCAAGCTAAAATTGGTAGCAAACATTGCTAGTTAAGTCAAATACTAAAGGGTACTTTTATTCTAGCCTACTTATCTTGAAAAACAGAGGGAAATAAAAGGAAAAGGCCCCATAAGTATAAAAATATTTATAGCAGCTCTTTTCATAGTGGTAAAGAACTAGAAATTAAGGGAATGACCATCAACCAGAGAGTGGATGAACGAAGTTGTGGTATATGATATACCAAGATGTGGTATATGAAGGGCATGGATTCAGAAAAACCTGGGAAGACCTATACGAACTGATGCAAAGTGAAATGAGCAGAGCCAAGAGAACACTGTACACAGTAATGGTAATATTCTAATAATGATCAACTGTCGAAGACTCAGTAACTAATCAATAAAATGACCAACTGACCCACCTTACCTTCAAAGAACTCATGGGGTAAAATGCTATCTACCCCCAGTTAGAGAAAGAATGGTCTCAACAAAATGAAGTATATTTTTTTCTTTCTTTAATTTTCTTACTTTTCCTCCCAGAATATGGCTAATGCAAAAATATGTTTTTGCCTGACTTCACATATATAATAATAATCCTATTTCTTGCTATTTCAGTAATGAGGAAGGAGATGGAGGAAGAGAATTTGGAACTGAAAATAAACGTAAAATTTTAAATTTATATAGCAAAAAATAAAAACAGAGGTACTGTTTCAAGGTATTTCATTTAAGTCATGATTGACTTCTAGAAACCAAGAATATAACTAAAATGTATGTCATAACTAATCTATGCCCAGTACAGTTATTCTGGTATAGATTTGTATAGATTCGGTATAGATTTTTTCACATTCATTAGGCAGATCACCCAAAAACACCATAAAGTATTACTTATTACTAGTAATGAAAGTGATTTGGGTTGGGAGGGGGGGAATACTAACACACCAGAATTTATGTACCCCAAATGAGTGTTGTCCTTTAAAACAGGCACCCTGTGAAGCCATACCCTCCATTCTAGTGAGGAGCCATCATTTAAAGTATTTCTGGAACATCGCTTTAGCAACTGTTTTTTATGTTTATGACCTACATGAGAAAAAAATGTCTTTTTTTTTAATAGTCCTATCTTTTGTTTCTTCAAAAACTGGTATTTAAACTGATTTATGTTTATGACCTACATGAGAAAAAAATGTCTTTTTTTTTAATAGTCCTATCTTTTGTTTCTTCAAAAACTGGTATTTACCTTATTCACCTGACCTGGATCTCCAAATGACTTTTTAAAAACCAAATTCACCCAATATCCAATCCAACAAGCATACTGGGATAGAACAAAAAGAAAAAAATCCCTGCCTTCAAGAAACTCAAAAATTCCACTCATAGCACAAAACATACAAATAGATAAAATACACACACGATTTGAGGGGGAAAGCACTAGCGATGAGCAGTTTCCCACAGAACATCAATCAACAAACATTTATTAAGCACCTGGATGGCACATGGGCTAAACCTTGAATGAAGCAAGGCAGTTTAAGGGGTAGATAAGATCAGAGCACATTCTAAGCATCAGGAATGCCCAAAGGCAAAGAGTGGGAGATGGAATACTGACTTTGGGGGACAGCGAATGGGACAGTCCAAATCTACAGAATGCAATGTGCATGAAATGGATAGTCAGGTGAAAAAGCTTTAAAAAGCAGGAGGACGTCAGATCATAGA